>NC_090303.1:0-309759 GCF_039906515.1 Pseudorca crassidens
CCGGCTTAGCAACATCGAGGCCGGTTGGTCTGTCCGGTGGAGGCCCTCTGAGTGTGCCGAGTGACGGGCAACACACTGCACGTTCCTTGAGGAGAACTACATTTCCAGAGTCCTCGAACAGCCGCAGGACCTCATTTCTGGTGAGTCCGAAGTGCCCAGGAAGTCTTTGTCATGGCCCTTGTGTGAGCTGCCATGAGAAAACACTCTGCATTGAATACTTCGAGAACCTCGTACCTAAAGTCACTCTGCTCGAGGAGAAAGTCAGCATCTTACCATGCTGTGTCGCTAAAGGGGCACCCAGCATGAACACGTGACTGGAGGTAAGGCCCTGATTGGCCGCACAGAAGTGGAGGCATGCAGCAGTTTCCATGAGGCCGTGGCCTCTGCTCTGCATATCTTTAACTGCAGCACAGTTTGCCGGACACCTAGGAGGCTCGCGTGGGCACCCTGTTCCCGGCAGGGACACTGAGTACCCCCCAGGCCCACCTGGGTCTGCTAAGCAACATCCAGGCCCGGAGCCCTTTAGAGCCCCTCTGTGTATGCCGAGTGTAGGGAAACGCACCGCACTCTCTTTTGGAGCAGCCTAATTTCCCCAGCACTCGCACACGCTCAGGAACACTGTTCTAGCACATCCCACATGGCGTCGAAGTCTTACGCAATGCCCTAGTCCGAGCTGCACTCAGAGAAACCCTCGGCGTCGCATTCCGTCTGGGACCTCCTGCCTGAGGTCACCGTGCCTCCTCGAGAAAGTTGGCTTGCGTTCTTACTTCAATTTAAGTCCTCTTCTTCCTGTGGCGCTGCAGGGTTTTGAATAGCCACAGGCCCAGAGGAGCAGCTACGCCGTTCCTTGGTTGAGGCAGTTCGCTTGATGCAGAACTCCCTACTTCGAGAAGTTGATTCAGGGTAGGAAACTCAGGGTAACCTGTGTCTCTTTGGACTTGTTAGATACCACAGGGGTGTATGCTGAGGGTGCCCATGGAAACGGGGGCCTGCTGGAAATAGACTTGCTTTCCCACTTTGAAGGCCGCATTCACGCTGCCTTGCAGCTACTTGACATTCCCTGCTCCTGACAGGCCTGGAAACCCTGTAAGAAGTCTGCGGGGAAAATTATGAGTTTGCTCTGTCTGAACCAGGTGCTTCCATGGCCGCGGTGGTGGTCCACCTGACAAGCTCTAGAGCTAAAGGGAATCCCAACGTGAGAACTTGCCTCCAGGTTAGGCCCTGAGTAGCCGTGCAGAAAGGGAGGCATGTAGCTGTTTCCAGGAGTTCTTAGCGGCTTATGTGCTTTAATTTACAGGAAGTAGACTTTTGAGTACTCCTAGGCCTCTCGGGTATGCATCATTTCCCCTCCAATTTCACTGACTACCTCCGGCTAGCTCAACCTGGGCCGGCTGAGCAACTTCAAGGCCCATCGGTTGATCCCTCGGAGGCCCTCTGTGCGTTTCCAGTGATGGGCAACACCCTGTACCTTCCTTGAGGAGACCTACATTTCCAGAGTCCTCGAATGGCCTCAGGACAACATTGCTGGTGAGTCCCAAGTGCCCAGGAAGACTTCGTCATGGCCCTTGTGTGAGCTGCCATGAGAAAACACTGTGCTTTGAATACTTGGAGGACCTCGTACCTGTAGTCACTCTATCCGAGGATAAACTCAGCCTCTTAGCATGCTGCGTCGCTACCGGCACACCTGGCATGAGCACATGCCTGGAAGTTAGGCCCCGATTGGCCACGCAGAAGCAGCGGTGTGCTGCAGTTTCCATGAGGCGGTGGCCTCTGCTTTGCATATCTTTAACTGCAGCACCGTTTTCTGGACACCTTGGAAGCTAGCGTGGGCACCCTGTTCCCGACGGGAACACTGAGTACCCCCAGGCCCACCTTGGGTCTGCTAAGCAACATCCAGGCCCGTAGCCCTTTAGAGCTCCTCTGTGTATGCCGAGCATAGGGAAATGCACCACACTCCTTTTTGGAGCAGCTTAATTTCACCAGCACTTGCACACGCTCAGGAACACTGTTCTAGCACATCCCACATGGCGTCGAAGTCTTACGCATTGCCCTAGTCCGAGCTGCACTCAGAGAAACCCTCGGCTTCGCATTCCATCTGGGACATCCTGCCTGAAGTCACCATGCCTCCTAGAGAAAGTCAGCTTGTGTTCTTACTGCAATTTAAGTCCTCTTCTTCCTGTGGCACTGCAGGCTTTTGAATAGCCACAGGCCCAGAGGAGCAGCTACGGTGTTCCTTGGTTGAGGCTGTTCGCTTGATGCAGAACACCCTACTTCGAGAAGTTGATTCAGGAAAGGAAACACAGGGTAACCTGTGTCTCTTTGGACTTGTTAGAAACCACAGGGGTGTATGCTGAGGGTGCCCATGGAAACGGGGGCCTGCTGGAACTACCCTTGCTTTCCCATTTTGAAGGCTGCATTCATGCTGCCTTGAAGCTGCATGACGTTCCCTGCTGTCGACAGGCCTGTTAAACCCTGTAGGAATGCTTCTTGGAAAAAAATGAGTTTGTTCCGTCTAAACCAGGTGCCTCCGTGGCCGCGGCGGTGGTCTGCCTGACAAGCTCTAGAGCTAAAAGGATACTCAACGTGGGAACTTGCCTCCATTTTAGGTCCCGAGTAGCCGGGCAGAAAGGGAGGCATACAGCTGTTTCCATGAGTTCTTAGTCGCTGTTCTGCTTTATTTTCAAGGAAGTACCCCTTTGAAGACTCCTAGGCCTCTCGGGAGTGCATCATTGTCCCTCCAAAGTCACTGAGTACCTCCGGAACCCTGTGGGCCGGCTTAGCAACATCGAGGCCGGTTGGTCTGTCCGGTGGAGGCCCTCTGAGTGTGCCGAGTGACGGGCAACACACTGCACGTTCCTTGAGGAGAACTACATTTCCAGAGTCCTCGAACAGCCGCAGGACCTCATTTCTGGTGAGTCCGAAGTGCCCAGGAAGTCTTTGTCATGGCCCTTGTGTGAGCTGCCATGAGAAAACACTCTGCATTGAATACTTCGAGAACCTCGTACCTAAAGTCACTCTGCTCGAGGAGAAAGTCAGCATCTTACCATGCTGTGTCGCTAAAGGGGCACCCAGCATGAACACGTGACTGGAGGTAAGGCCCTGATTGGCCGCACAGAAGTGGAGGCATGCAGCAGTTTCCATGAGGCCGTGGCCTCTGCTCTGCATATCTTTAACTGCAGCACAGTTTGCCGGACACCTAGGAGGCTCGCGTGGGCACCCTGTTCCCGGCAGGGACACTGAGTACCCCCCAGGCCCACCTGGGTCTGCTAAGCAACATCCAGGCCCGGAGCCCTTTAGAGCCCCTCTGTGTATGCCGAGTGTAGGGAAACGCACCGCACTCTCTTTTGGAGCAGCCTAATTTCCCCAGCACTCGCACACGCTCAGGAACACTGTTCTAGCACATCCCACATGGCGTCGAAGTCTTACGCAATGCCCTAGTCCGAGCTGCACTCAGAGAAACCCTCGGCGTCGCATTCCGTCTGGGACCTCCTGCCTGAGGTCACCGTGCCTCCTCGAGAAAGTTGGCTTGCGTTCTTACTTCAATTTAAGTCCTCTTCTTCCTGTGGCGCTGCAGGGTTTTGAATAGCCACAGGCCCAGAGGAGCAGCTACGCCGTTCCTTGGTTGAGGCAGTTCGCTTGATGCAGAACTCCCTACTTCGAGAAGTTGATTCAGGGTAGGAAACTCAGGGTAACCTGTGTCTCTTTGGACTTGTTAGATACCACAGGGGTGTATGCTGAGGGTGCCCATGGAAACGGGGGCCTGCTGGAAATAGACTTGCTTTCCCACTTTGAAGGCCGCATTCACGCTGCCTTGCAGCTACTTGACATTCCCTGCTCCTGACAGGCCTGGAAACCCTGTAAGAAGTCTGCGGGGAAAATTATGAGTTTGCTCTGTCTGAACCAGGTGCTTCCATGGCCGCGGTGGTGGTCCACCTGACAAGCTCTAGAGCTAAAGGGAATCCCAACGTGAGAACTTGCCTCCAGGTTAGGCCCTGAGTAGCCGTGCAGAAAGGGAGGCATGTAGCTGTTTCCAGGAGTTCTTAGCGGCTTATGTGCTTTAATTTACAGGAAGTAGACTTTTGAGTACTCCTAGGCCTCTCGGGTATGCATCATTTCCCCTCCAATTTCACTGACTACCTCCGGCTAGCTCAACCTGGGCCGGCTGAGCAACTTCAAGGCCCATCGGTTGATCCCTCGGAGGCCCTCTGTGCGTTTCCAGTGATGGGCAACACCCTGTACCTTCCTTGAGGAGACCTACATTTCCAGAGTCCTCGAATGGCCTCAGGACAACATTGCTGGTGAGTCCCAAGTGCCCAGGAAGACTTCGTCATGGCCCTTGTGTGAGCTGCCATGAGAAAACACTGTGCTTTGAATACTTGGAGGACCTCGTACCTGTAGTCACTCTATCCGAGGATAAACTCAGCCTCTTAGCATGCTGCGTCGCTACCGGCACACCTGGCATGAGCACATGCCTGGAAGTTAGGCCCCGATTGGCCACGCAGAAGCAGCGGTGTGCTGCAGTTTCCATGAGGCGGTGGCCTCTGCTTTGCATATCTTTAACTGCAGCACCGTTTTCTGGACACCTTGGAAGCTAGCGTGGGCACCCTGTTCCCGACGGGAACACTGAGTACCCCCAGGCCCACCTTGGGTCTGCTAAGCAACATCCAGGCCCGTAGCCCTTTAGAGCTCCTCTGTGTATGCCGAGCATAGGGAAATGCACCACACTCCTTTTTGGAGCAGCTTAATTTCACCAGCACTTGCACACGCTCAGGAACACTGTTCTAGCACATCCCACATGGCGTCGAAGTCTTACGCATTGCCCTAGTCCGAGCTGCACTCAGAGAAACCCTCGGCTTCGCATTCCATCTGGGACATCCTGCCTGAAGTCACCATGCCTCCTAGAGAAAGTCAGCTTGTGTTCTTACTGCAATTTAAGTCCTCTTCTTCCTGTGGCACTGCAGGCTTTTGAATAGCCACAGGCCCAGAGGAGCAGCTACGGTGTTCCTTGGTTGAGGCTGTTCGCTTGATGCAGAACACCCTACTTCGAGAAGTTGATTCAGGAAAGGAAACACAGGGTAACCTGTGTCTCTTTGGACTTGTTAGAAACCACAGGGGTGTATGCTGAGGGTGCCCATGGAAACGGGGGCCTGCTGGAACTACCCTTGCTTTCCCATTTTGAAGGCTGCATTCATGCTGCCTTGAAGCTGCATGACGTTCCCTGCTGTCGACAGGCCTGTTAAACCCTGTAGGAATGCTTCTTGGAAAAAAATGAGTTTGTTCCGTCTAAACCAGGTGCCTCCGTGGCCGCGGCGGTGGTCTGCCTGACAAGCTCTAGAGCTAAAAGGATACTCAACGTGGGAACTTGCCTCCATTTTAGGTCCCGAGTAGCCGGGCAGAAAGGGAGGCATACAGCTGTTTCCATGAGTTCTTAGTCGCTGTTCTGCTTTATTTTCAAGGAAGTACCCCTTTGAAGACTCCTAGGCCTCTCGGGAGTGCATCATTGTCCCTCCAAAGTCACTGAGTACCTCCGGAACCCTGTGGGCCGGCTTAGCAACATCGAGGCCGGTTGGTCTGTCCGGTGGAGGCCCTCTGAGTGTGCCGAGTGACGGGCAACACACTGCACGTTCCTTGAGGAGAACTACATTTCCAGAGTCCTCGAACAGCCGCAGGACCTCATTTCTGGTGAGTCCGAAGTGCCCAGGAAGTCTTTGTCATGGCCCTTGTGTGAGCTGCCATGAGAAAACACTCTGCATTGAATACTTCGAGAACCTCGTACCTAAAGTCACTCTGCTCGAGGAGAAAGTCAGCATCTTACCATGCTGTGTCGCTAAAGGGGCACCCAGCATGAACACGTGACTGGAGGTAAGGCCCTGATTGGCCGCACAGAAGTGGAGGCATGCAGCAGTTTCCATGAGGCCGTGGCCTCTGCTCTGCATATCTTTAACTGCAGCACAGTTTGCCGGACACCTAGGAGGCTCGCGTGGGCACCCTGTTCCCGGCAGGGACACTGAGTACCCCCCAGGCCCACCTGGGTCTGCTAAGCAACATCCAGGCCCGGAGCCCTTTAGAGCCCCTCTGTGTATGCCGAGCGTAGGAAACGCACCGCACTCTCTTTTGGAGCAGCCTAATTTCCCCAGCACTCGCACACGCTCAGGAACACTGTTCTAGCACATCCCACATGGCGTCGAAGTCTTAAGCATTGCCCTAGTCCGAGCTGCACTCAGAGAAACCCTCGGCGTCGCATTCCGTCTGGGACCTCCTGCCTGAGGTCACCGTGCCTCCTCGAGAAAGTTGGCTTGCGTTCTTACTGCAATTTAAGTCCTCTTCTTCCTGTGGCGCTGCAGGGTTTTGAATAGCCACAGGCCCAGAGGAGCAGCTACGCCGTTCCTTGGTTGAGGCAGTTCGCTTGATGCAGAACTCCCTACTTCGAGAAGTTGATTCAGGGTAGGAAACACAGGGTAACCTGTGTCTCTTTGGACTTGTTAGATACCACAGGGGTGTATGCTGAGGGTGCCCATGGAAACGGGGGCCTGCTGGAAATAGACTTGCTTTCCCACTTTGAAGGCCGCATTCACGCTGCCTTGCAGCTACTTGACATTCCCTGCTCCTGACAGGCCTGGAAACCCTGTAAGAAGGCTGCGGGGAAAATTATGAGTTTGCTCTGTCTGAACCAGGTGCTTCCATGGCCGCGGTGGTGGTCCGCCTGACAAGCTCTAGAGCTAAAGGGAATCCCAACGTGAGAACTTGCCTCCAGGTTAGGCCCTGAGTAGCCGTGCAGAAAGGGAGGCATGTAGCTGTTTCCAGGAGTTCTTAGCGGCTTATGTGCTTTAATTTACAGGAAGTAGACTTTTGAGTACTCCTAGGCCTCTCGGGTATGCATCATTTTCCCTCCAATTTCACTGACTACCTCCGGCTAGCTCAACCTGGGCCGGCTGAGCAACTTCAAGGCCCATCGGTTGATCCCTCGGAGGCCCTCTGTGCGTTTCCAGTGATGGGCAACACCCTGTACCTTCCTTGAGGAGACCTACATTTCCAGAGTCCTCGAATGGCCTCAGGACAACATTGCTGGTGAGTCCCAAGTGCCCAGGAAGACTTCGTCATGGCCCTTGTGTGAGCTGCCATGAGAAAACACTGTGCTTTGAATACTTGGAGGACCTCGTACCTGTAGTCACTCTATCCGAGGATAAACTCAGCCTCTTAGCATGCTGTGTCGCTACCGGCACACCTGGCATGAGCACATGCCTGGAAGTTAGGCCCCGATTGGCCACGCAGAAGCAGCGGTGTGCTGCAGTTTCCATGAGGCGGTGGCCTCTGCTTTGCATATCTTTAACTGCAGCACCGTTTTCTGGACACCTTGGAAGCTAGCGTGGGCACCCTGTTCCCGACGGGAACACTGAGTACCCCCAGGCCCACCTTGGGTCTGCTAAGCAACATCCAGGCCCGTAGCCCTTTAGAGCTCCTCTGTGTATGCCGAGCATAGGGAAATGCACCACACTCCTTTTTGGAGCAGCTTAATTTCACCAGCACTTGCACACGCTCAGGAACACTGTTCTAGCACATCCCACATGGCGTCGAAGTCTTACGCATTGCCCTAGTCCGAGCTGCACTCAGAGAAACCCTCGGCTTCGCATTCCATCTGGGACATCCTGCCTGAAGTCACCGTGCCTCCTAGAGAAAGTCGGCTTGTGTTCTTACTGCAATTTAAGTCCTCTTCTTCCTGTGGCACTGCAGGCTTTTGAATAGCCACAGGCCCAGAGGAGCAGCTACGGTGTTCCTTGGTTGAGGCGGTTCGCTTGATGCAGAACACCCTACTTCGAGAAGTTGATTCAGGAAAGGAAACACAGGGTAACCTGTGTCTCTTTGGACTTGTTAGAAACCACAGGGGTGTATGCTGAGGGTGCCCATGGAAACGGGGGCCTGCTGGAACTACCCTTGCTTTCCCATTTTGAAGGCTGCATTCATGCTGCCTTGAAGCTGCATGACGTTCCCTGCTGTCGACAGGCCTGTTAAACCCTGTAGGAATGCTTCTTGGAAAAAAATGAGTTTGTTCCGTCTAAACCAGGTGCCTCCGTGGCCGCGGCGGTGGTCTGCCTGACAAGCTCTAGAGCTAAAAGGATACTCAACGTGGGAACTTGCCTCCATTTTAGGTCCCGAGTAGCCGGGCAGAAAGGGAGGCATACAGCTGTTTCCATGAGTTCTTAGTCGCTGTTCTGCTTTATTTTCAAGGAAGTACCCCTTTGAAGACTCCTAGGCCTCTCGGGAGTGCATCATTGTCCCTCCAAAGTCACTGAGTACCTCCGGAACCCTGTGGGCCGGCTTAGCAACATCGAGGCCGGTTGGTCTGTCCGGTGGAGGCCCTCTGAGTGTGCCGAGTGACGGGCAACACACTGCACGTTCCTTGAGGAGAACTACATTTCCAGAGTCCTCGAACAGCCGCAGGACCTCATTTCTGGTGAGTCCGAAGTGCCCAGGAAGTCTTTGTCATGGCCCTTGTGTGAGCTGCCATGAGAAAACACTCTGCATTGAATACTTCGAGAACCTCGTACCTAAAGTCACTCTGCTCGAGGAGAAAGTCAGCATCTTACCATGCTGTGTCGCTAAAGGGGCACCCAGCATGAACACGTGACTGGAGGTAAGGCCCTGATTGGCCGCACAGAAGTGGAGGCATGCAGCAGTTTCCATGAGGCCGTGGCCTCTGCTCTGCATATCTTTAACTGCAGCACAGTTTGCCGGACACCTAGGAGGCTCGCGTGGGCACCCTGTTCCCGGCAGGGACACTGAGTACCCCCCAGGCCCACCTGGGTCTGCTAAGCAACATCCAGGCCCGGAGCCCTTTAGAGCCCCTCTGTGTATGCCGAGCGTAGGGAAACGCACCGCACTCTCTTTTGGAGCAGCCTAATTTCCCCAGCACTCGCACACGCTCAGGAACACTGTTCTAGCACATCCCACATGGCGTCGAAGTCTTACGCAATGCCCTAGTCCGAGCTGCACTCAGAGAAACCCTCGGCGTCGCATTCCGTCTGGGACCTCCTGCCTGAAGTCACCGTGCCTCCTCGAGAAAGTTGGCTTGCGTTCTTACTGCAATTTAAGTCCTCTTCTTCCTGTGGCGCTGCAGGGTTTTGAATAGCCACAGGCCCAGAGGAGCAGCTACGCCGTTCCTTGGTTGAGGCAGTTCACTTGATGCAGAACTCCCTACTTCGAGAAGTTGATTCAGGGTAGGAAACACAGGGTAACCTGTGTCTCTTTGGACTTGTTAGATACCACAGGGGTGTATGCTGAGGGTGCCCATGGAAACGGGGGCCTGCTGGAAATAGACTTGCTTTCCCACTTTGAAGGCCGCATTCACGCTGCCTTGCAGCTACTTGACATTCCCTGCTCCTGACAGGCCTGGAAACCCTGTAAGAAGGCTGCGGGGAAAATTATGAGTTTGCTCTGTCTGAACCAGGTGCTTCCATGGCCGCGGTGGTGGTCCGCCTGACAAGCTCTAGAGCTAAAGGGAATCCCAACGTGAGAACTTGCCTCCAGGTTAGGCCCTGAGTAGCCGTGCAGAAAGGGAGGCATGTAGCTGTTTCCAGGAGTTCTTAGCGGCTTATGTGCTTTAATTTACAGGAAGTAGACTTTTGAGTACTCCTAGGCCTCTCGGGTATGCATCATTTTCCCTCCAATTTCACTGACTACCTCCGGCTAGCTCAACCTGGGCCGGCTGAGCAACTTCAAGGCCCATCGGTTGATCCCTCGGAGGCCCTCTGTGCGTTTCCAGTGATGGGCAACACCCTGTACCTTCCTTGAGGAGACCTACATTTCCAGAGTCCTCGAATGGCCTCAGGACAACATTGCTGGTGAGTCCCAAGTGCCCAGGAAGACTTCGTCATGGCCCTTGTGTGAGCTGCCATGAGAAAACACTGTGCTTTGAATACTTGGAGGACCTCGTACCTGTAGTCACTCTATCCGAGGATAAACTCAGCCTCTTAGCATGCTGTGTCGCTACCGGCACACCTGGCATGAGCACATGCCTGGAAGTTAGGCCCCGATTGGCCACGCAGAAGCAGCGGTGTGCTGCAGTTTCCATGAGGCGGTGGCCTCTGCTTTGCATATCTTTAACTGCAGCACCGTTTTCTGGACACCTTGGAAGCTAGCGTGGGCACCCTGTTCCCGACGGGAACACTGAGTACCCCCAGGCCCACCTTGGGTCTGCTAAGCAACATCCAGGCCCGTAGCCCTTTAGAGCTCCTCTGTGTATGCCGAGCATAGGGAAATGCACCACACTCCTTTTTGGAGCAGCTTAATTTCACCAGCACTTGCACACGCTCAGGAACACTGTTCTAGCACATCCCACATGGCGTCGAAGTCTTACGCATTGCCCTAGTCCGAGCTGCACTCAGAGAAACCCTCGGCTTCGCATTCCATCTGGGACATCCTGCCTGAAGTCACCGTGCCTCCTAGAGAAAGTCGGCTTGTGTTCTTACTGCAATTTAAGTCCTCTTCTTCCTGTGGCACTGCAGGCTTTTGAATAGCCACAGGCCCAGAGGAGCAGCTACGGTGTTCCTTGGTTGAGGCAGTTCGCTTGATGCAGAACACCCTACTTCGAGAAGTTGATTCAGGAAAGGAAACACAGGGTAACCTGTGTCTCTTTGGACTTGTTAGAAACCACAGGGGTGTATGCTGAGGGTGCCCATGGAAACGGGGGCCTGCTGGAACTACCCTTGCTTTCCCATTTTGAAGGCTGCATTCATGCTGCCTTGAAGCTGCATGACGTTCCCTGCTGTCGACAGGCCTGTTAAACCCTGTAGGAATGCTTCTTGGAAAAAAATGAGTTTGTTCCGTCTAAACCAGGTGCCTCCGTGGCCGCGGCGGTGGTCTGCCTGACAAGCTCTAGAGCTAAAAGGATACTCAACGTGGGAACTTGCCTCCATTTTAGGTCCCGAGTAGCCGGGCAGAAAGGGAGGCATACAGCTGTTTCCATGAGTTCTTAGTCGCTGTTCTGCTTTATTTTCAAGGAAGTACCCCTTTGAAGACTCCTAGGCCTCTCGGGAGTGCATCATTGTCCCTCCAAAGTCACTGAGTACCTCCGGAACCCTGTGGGCCGGCTTAGCAACATCGAGGCCGGTTGGTCTGTCCGGTGGAGGCCCTCTGAGTGTGCCGAGTGACGGGCAACACACTGCACGTTCCTTGAGGAGAACTACATTTCCAGAGTCCTCGAACAGCCGCAGGACCTCATTTCTGGTGAGTCCGAAGTGCCCAGGAAGTCTTTGTCATGGCCCTTGTGTGAGCTGCCATGAGAAAACACTCTGCATTGAATACTTCGAGAACCTCGTACCTAAAGTCACTCTGCTCGAGGAGAAAGTCAGCATCTTACCATGCTGTGTCGCTAAAGGGGCACCCAGCATGAACACGTGACTGGAGGTAAGGCCCTGATTGGCCGCACAGAAGTGGAGGCATGCAGCAGTTTCCATGAGGCCGTGGCCTCTGCTCTGCATATCTTTAACTGCAGCACAGTTTGCCGGACACCTAGGAGGCTCGCGTGGGCACCCTGTTCCCGGCAGGGACACTGAGTACCCCCCAGGCCCACCTGGGTCTGCTAAGCAACATCCAGGCCCGGAGCCCTTTAGAGCCCCTCTGTGTATGCCGAGCGTAGGGAAACGCACCGCACTCTCTTTTGGAGCAGCCTAATTTCCCCAGCACTCGCACACGCTCAGGAACACTGTTCTAGCACATCCCACATGGCGTCGAAGTCTTACGCAATGCCCTAGTCCGAGCTGCACTCAGAGAAACCCTCGGCGTCGCATTCCGTCTGGGACCTCCTGCCTGAGGTCACCGTGCCTCCTCGAGAAAGTTGGCTTGCGTTCTTACTGCAATTTAAGTCCTCTTCTTCCTGTGGCGCTGCAGGGTTTTGAATAGCCACAGGCCCAGAGGAGCAGCTACGCCGTTCCTTGGTTGAGGCAGTTCGCTTGATGCAGAACTCCCTACTTCGAGAAGTTGATTCAGGGTAGGAAACACAGGGTAACCTGTGTCTCTTTGGACTTGTTAGATACCACAGGGGTGTATGCTGAGGGTGCCCATGGAAACGGGGGCCTGCTGGAAATAGACTTGCTTTCCCACTTTGAAGGCCGCATTCACGCTGCCTTGCAGCTACTTGACATTCCCTGCTCCTGACAGGCCTGGAAACCCTGTAAGAAGGCTGCGGGGAAAATTATGAGTTTGCTCTGTCTGAACCAGGTGCTTCCATGGCCGCGGTGGTGGTCCGCCTGACAAGCTCTAGAGCTAAAGGGAATCCCAACGTGAGAACTTGCCTCCAGGTTAGGCCCTGAGTAGCCGTGCAGAAAGGGAGGCATGTAGCTGTTTCCAGGAGTTCTTAGCGGCTTATGTGCTTTAATTTACAGGAAGTAGACTTTTGAGTACTCCTAGGCCTCTCGGGTATGCATCATTTTCCCTCCAATTTCACTGACTACCTCCGGCTAGCTCAACCTGGGCCGGCTGAGCAACTTCAAGGCCCATCGGTTGATCCCTCGGAGGCCCTCTGTGCGTTTCCAGTGATGGGCAACACCCTGTACCTTCCTTGAGGAGACCTACATTTCCAGAGTCCTCGAATGGCCTCAGGACAACATTGCTGGTGAGTCCCAAGTGCCCAGGAAGACTTCGTCATGGCCCTTGTGTGAGCTGCCATGAGAAAACACTGTGCTTTGAATACTTGGAGGACCTCGTACCTGTAGTCACTCTATCCGAGGATAAACTCAGCCTCTTAGCATGCTGTGTCGCTACCGGCACACCTGGCATGAGCACATGCCTGGAAGTTAGGCCCCGATTGGCCACGCAGAAGCAGCGGTGTGCTGCAGTTTCCATGAGGCGGTGGCCTCTGCTTTGCATATCTTTAACTGCAGCACCGTTTTCTGGACACCTTGGAAGCTAGCGTGGGCACCCTGTTCCCGACGGGAACACTGAGTACCCCCAGGCCCACCTTGGGTCTGCTAAGCAACATCCAGGCCCGTAGCCCTTTAGAGCTCCTCTGTGTATGCCGAGCATAGGGAAATGCCCCACACTCCTTTTTGGAGCAGCTTAATTTCACCAGCACTTGCACACGCTCAGGAACACTGTTCTAGCACATCCCACATGGCGTCGAAGTCTTACGCATTGCCCTAGTCCGAGCTGCACTCAGAGAAACCCTCGGCTTCGCATTCCATCTGGGACATCCTGCCTGAAGTCACCATGCCTCCTAGAGAAAGTCGGCTTGTGTTCTTACTGCAATTTAAGTCCTCTTCTTCCTGTGGCACTGCAGGCTTTTGAATAGCCACAGGCCCAGAGGAGCAGCTACGGTGTTCCTTGGTTGAGGCGGTTCGCTTGATGCAGAACACCCTACTTCGAGAAGTTGATTCAGGAAAGGAAACACAGGGTAACCTGTGTCTCTTTGGACTTGTTAGAAACCACAGGGGTGTATCTGAGGGTGCCCATGGAAACGGGGGCCTGCTGGAACTACCCTTGCTTTCCCATTTTGAAGGCTGCATTCATGCTGCCTTGAAGCTGCATGACGTTCCCTGCTGTCGACAGGCCTGTTAAACCCTGTAGGAATGCTTCTTGGAAAAAAATGAGTTTGTTCCGTCTAAACCAGGTGCCTCCGTGGCCGCGGCGGTGGTCTGCCTGACAAGCTCTAGAGCTAAAAGGATACTCAACGTGGGAACTTGCCTCCATTTTAGGTCCCGAGTAGCCGGGCAGAAAGGGAGGCATACAGCTGTTTCCATGAGTTCTTAGTCGCTGTTCTGCTTTATTTTCAAGGAAGTACCCCTTTGAAGACTCCTAGGCCTCTCGGGAGTGCATCATTGTCCCTCCAAAGTCACTGAGTACCTCCGGAACCCTGTGGGCCGGCTTAGCAACATCGAGGCCGGTTGGTCTGTCCGGTGGAGGCCCTCTGAGTGTGCCGAGTGACGGGCAACACACTGCACGTTCCTTGAGGAGAACTACATTTCCAGAGTCCTCGAACAGCCGCAGGACCTCATTTCTGGTGAGTCCGAAGTGCCCAGGAAGTCTTTGTCATGGCCCTTGTGTGAGCTGCCATGAGAAAACACTCTGCATTGAATACTTCGAGAACCTCGTACCTAAAGTCACTCTGCTCGAGGAGAAAGTCAGCATCTTACCATGCTGTGTCGCTAAAGGGGCACCCAGCATGAACACGTGACTGGAGGTAAGGCCCTGATTGGCCGCACAGAAGTGGAGGCATGCAGCAGTTTCCATGAGGCCGTGGCCTCTGCTCTGCATATCTTTAACTGCAGCACAGTTTGCCGGACACCTAGGAGGCTCGCGTGGGCACCCTGTTCCCGGCAGGGACACTGAGTACCCCCCAGGCCCACCTGGGTCTGCTAAGCAACATCCAGGCCCGGAGCCCTTTAGAGCCCCTCTGTGTATGCCGAGCGTAGGGAAACGCACCGCACTCTCTTTTGGAGCAGCCTAATTTCCCCAGCACTCGCACACGCTCAGGAACACTGTTCTAGCACATCCCACATGGCGTCGAAGTCTTACGCAATGCCCTAGTCCGAGCTGCACTCAGAGAAACCCTCGGCGTCGCATTCCGTCTGGGACCTCCTGCCTGAGGTCACCGTGCCTCCTCGAGAAAGTTGGCTTGCGTTCTTACTGCAATTTAAGTCCTCTTCTTCCTGTGGCGCTGCAGGGTTTTGAATAGCCACAGGCCCAGAGGAGCAGCTACGCCGTTCCTTGGTTGAGGCAGTTCGCTTGATGCAGAACTCCCTACTTCGAGAAGTTGATTCAGGGTAGGAAACACAGGGTAACCTGTGTCTCTTTGGACTTGTTAGATACCACAGGGGTGTATGCTGAGGGTGCCCATGGAAACGGGGGCCTGCTGGAAATAGACTTGCTTTCCCACTTTGAAGGCCGCATTCACGCTGCCTTGCAGCTACTTGACATTCCCTGCTCCTGACAGGCCTGGAAACCCTGTAAGAAGGCTGCGGGGAAAATTATGAGTTTGCTCTGTCTGAACCAGGTGCTTCCATGGCCGCGGTGGTGGTCCGCCTGACAAGCTCTAGAGCTAAAGGGAATCCCAACGTGAGAACTTGCCTCCAGGTTAGGCCCTGAGTAGCCGTGCAGAAAGGGAGGCATGTAGCTGTTTCCAGGAGTTCTTAGCGGCTTATGTGCTTTAATTTACAGGAAGTAGACTTTTGAGTACTCCTAGGCCTCTCGGGTATGCATCATTTTCCCTCCAATTTCACTGACTACCTCCGGCTAGCTCAACCTGGGCCGGCTGAGCAACTTCAAGGCCCATCGGTTGATCCCTCGGAGGCCCTCTGTGCGTTTCCAGTGATGGGCAACACCCTGTACCTTCCTTGAGGAGACCTACATTTCCAGAGTCCTCGAATGGCCTCAGGACAACATTGCTGGTGAGTCCCAAGTGCCCAGGAAGACTTCGTCATGGCCCTTGTGTGAGCTGCCATGAGAAAACACTGTGCTTTGAATACTTGGAGGACCTCGTACCTGTAGTCACTCTATCCGAGGATAAACTCAGCCTCTTAGCATGCTGTGTCGCTACCGGCACACCTGGCATGAGCACATGCCTGGAAGTTAGGCCCCGATTGGCCACGCAGAAGCAGCGGTGTGCTGCAGTTTCCATGAGGCGGTGGCCTCTGCTTTGCATATCTTTAACTGCAGCACCGTTTTCTGGACACCTTGGAAGCTAGCGTGGGCACCCTGTTCCCGACGGGAACACTGAGTACCCCCAGGCCCACCTTGGGTCTGCTAAGCAACATCCAGGCCCGTAGCCCTTTAGAGCTCCTCTGTGTATGCCGAGCATAGGGAAATGCACCACACTCCTTTTTGGAGCAGCTTAATTTCACCAGCACTTGCACACGCTCAGGAACACTGTTCTAGCACATCCCACATGGCGTCGAAGTCTTACGCATTGCCCTAGTCCGAGCTGCACTCAGAGAAACCCTCGGCTTCGCATTCCATCTGGTACATCCTGCCTGAAGTCACCATGCCTCCTAGAGAAAGTCGGCTTGTGTTCTTACTGCAATTTAAGTCCTCTTCTTCCTGTGGCACTGCAGGCTTTTGAATAGCCACAGGCCCAGAGGAGCAGCTACGGTGTTCCTTGGTTGAGGCAGTTCGCTTGATGCAGAACACCCTACTTCGAGAAGTTGATTCAGGAAAGGAAACACAGGGTAACCTGTGTCTCTTTGGACTTGTTAGAAACCACAGGGGTGTATGCTGAGGGTGCCCATGGAAACGGGGGCCTGCTGGAACTACCCTTGCTTTCCCATTTTGAAGGCTGCATTCATGCTGCCTTGAAGCTGCATGACGTTCCCTGCTGTTGACAGGCCTGTTAAACCCTGTAGGAATGCTTCTTGGAAAAAAATGAGTTTGTTCCGTCTAAACCAGGTGCCTCCGTGGCCGCGGCGGTGGTCTGCCTGACAAGCTCTAGAGCTAAAAGGATACTCAACGTGGGAACTTGCCTCCATTTTAGGTCCCGAGTAGCCGGGCAGAAAGGGAGGCATACAGCTGTTTCCATGAGTTCTTAGTCGCTGTTCTGCTTTATTTTCAAGGAAGTACCCCTTTGAAGACTCCTAGGCCTCTCGGGAGTGCATCATTGTCCCTCCAAAGTCACTGAGTACCTCCGGAACCCTGTGGGCCGGCTTAGCAACATCGAGGCCGGTTGGTCTGTCCGGTGGAGGCCCTCTGAGTGTGCCGAGTGACGGGCAACACACTGCACGTTCCTTGAGGAGAACTACATTTCCAGAGTCCTCGAACAGCCGCAGGACCTCATTTCTGGTGAGTCCGAAGTGCCCAGGAAGTCTTTGTCATGGCCCTTATGTGAGCTGCCATGAGAAAACACTCTGCATTGAATACTTCGAGAACCTCGTACCTAAAGTCACTCTGCTCGAGGAGAAAGTCAGCATCTTACCATGCTGTGTCGCTAAAGGGGCACCCAGCATGAACACGTGACTGGAGGTAAGGCCCTGATTGGCCGCACAGAAGTGGAGGCATGCAGCAGTTTCCATGAGGCCGTGGCCTCTGCTCTGCATATCTTTAACTGCAGCACAGTTTGCCGGACACCTAGGAGGCTCGCGTGGGCACCCTGTTCCCGGCAGGGACACTGAGTACCCCCCAGGCCCACCTGGGTCTGCTAAGCAACATCCAGGCCCGGAGCCCTTTAGAGCCCCTCTGTGTATGCCGAGCGTAGGGAAACGCACCGCACTCTCTTTTGGAGCAGCCTAATTTCCCCAGCACTCGCACACGCTCAGGAACACTGTTCTAGCACATCCCACATGGCGTCGAAGTCTTACGCAATGCCCTAGTCCGAGCTGCACTCAGAGAAACCCTCGGCGTCGCATTCCGTCTGGGACCTCCTGCCTGAAGTCACCGTGCCTCCTCGAGAAAGTTGGCTTGCGTTCTTACTGCAATTTAAGTCCTCTTCTTCCTGTGGCGCTGCAGGGTTTTGAATAGCCACAGGCCCAGAGGAGTAGCTACGCCGTTCCTTGGTTGAGGCAGTTCGCTTGATGCAGAACTCCCTACTTCGAGAAGTTGATTCAGGGTAGGAAACACAGGGTAACCTGTGTCTCTTTGGACTTGTTAGATACCACAGGGGTGTATGCTGAGGGTGCCCATGGAAACAGGGGCCTGCTGGAAATAGACTTGCTTTCCCACTTTGAAGGCCGCATTCACGCTGCCTTGCAGCTACTTGACATTCCCTGCTCCTGACAGGCCTGGAAACCCTGTAAGAAGGCTGCGGGGAAAATTATGAGTTTGCTCTGTCTGAACCAGGTGCTTCCATGGCCGCGGTGGTGGTCCGCCTGACAAGCTCTAGAGCTAAAGGGAATCCCAACGTGAGAACTTGCCTCCAGGTTAGGCCCTGAGTAGCCGTGCAGAAAGGGAGGCATGTAGCTGTTTCCAGGAGTTCTTAGCGGCTTATGTGCTTTAATTTACAGGAAGTAGACTTTTGAGTACTCCTAGGCCTCTCGGGTATGCATCATTTTCCCTCCAATTTCACTGACTACCTCCGGCTAGCTCAACCTGGGCCGGCTGAGCAACTTCAAGGCCCATCGGTTGATCCCTCGGAGGCCCTCTGTGCGTTTCCAGTGATGGGCAACACCCTGTACCTTCCTTGAGGAGACCTACATTTCCAGAGTCCTCGAATGGCCTCAGGACAACATTGCTGGTGAGTCCCAAGTGCCCAGGAAGACTTCGTCATGGCCCTTGTGTGAGCTGCCATGAGAAAACACTGTGCTTTGAATACTTGGAGGACCTCGTACCTGTAGTCACTCTATCCGAGGATAAACTCAGCCTCTTAGCATGCTGTGTCGCTACCGGCACACCTGGCATGAGCACATGCCTGGAAGTTAGGCCCCGATTGGCCACGCAGAAGCAGCGGTGTGCTGCAGTTTCCATGAGGCGGTGGCCTCTGCTTTGCCTATCTTTAACTGCAGCACCGTTTTCTGGACACCTTGGAAGCTAGCGTGGGCACCCTGTTCCCGACGGGAACACTGAGTACCCCCAGGCCCACCTTGGGTCTGCTAAGCAACATCCAGGCCCGTAGCCCTTTAGAGCTCCTCTGTGTATGCCGAGCATAGGGAAATGCACCACACTCCTTTTTGGAGCAGCTTAATTTCACCAGCACTTGCACACGCTCAGGAACACTGTTCTAGCACATCCCACATGGCGTCGAAGTCTTACGCATTGCCCTAGTCCGAGCTGCACTCAGAGAAACCCTCGGCTTCGCATTCCATCTGGGACATCCTGCCTGAAGTCACCATGCCTCCTAGAGAAAGTCGGCTTGTGTTCTTACTGCAATTTAAGTCCTCTTCTTCCTGTGGCACTGCAGGCTTTTGAATAGCCACAGGCCCAGAGGAGCAGCTACGGTGTTCCTTGGTTGAGGCAGTTCGCTTGATGCAGAACACCCTACTTCGAGAAGTTGATTCAGGAAAGGAAACACAGGGTAACCTGTGTCTCTTTGGACTTGTTAGAAACCACAGGGGTGTATGCTGAGGGTGCCCATGGAAACGGGGGCCTGCTGGAACTACCCTTGCTTTCCCATTTTGAAGGCTGCATTCATGCTGCCTTGAAGCTGCATGACGTTCCCTGCTGTCGACAGGCCTGTTAAACCCTGTAGGAATGCTTCTTGGAAAAAAATGAGTTTGTTCCGTCTAAACCAGGTGCCTCCGTGGCCGCGGCGGTGGTCTGCCTGACAAGCTCTAGAGCTAAAAGGATACTCAACGTGGGAACTTGCCTCCATTTTAGGTCCCGAGTAGCTGGGCAGAAAGGGAGGCATACAGCTGTTTCCATGAGTTCTTAGTCGCTGTTCTGCTTTATTTTCAAGGAAGTACCCCTTTGAAGACTCCTAGGCCTCTCGGGAGTGCATCATTGTCCCTCCAAAGTCACTGAGTACCTCCGGAACCCTGTGGGCCGGCTTAGCAACATCGAGGCCGGTTGGTCTGTCCGGTGGAGGCCCTCTGAGTGTGCCGAGTGACGGGCAACACACTGCACGTTCCTTGAGGAGAACTACATTTCCAGAGTCCTCGAACAGCCGCAGGACCTCATTTCTGGTGAGTCCGAAGTGCCCAGGAAGTCTTTGTCATGGCCCTTGTGTGAGCTGCCATGAGAAAACACTCTGCATTGAATACTTCGAGAACCTCGTACCTAAAGTCACTCTGCTCGAGGAGAAAGTCAGCATCTTACCATGCTGTGTCGCTAAAGGGGCACCCAGCATGAACACGTGACTGGAGGTAAGGCCCTGATTGGCCGCACAGAAGTGGAGGCATGCAGCAGTTTCCATGAGGCCGTGGCCTCTGCTCTGCATATCTTTAACTGCAGCACAGTTTGCCGGACACCTAGGAGGCTCGCGTGGGCACCCTGTTCCCGGCAGGGACACTGAGTACCCCCCAGGCCCACCTGGGTCTGCTAAGCAACATCCAGGCCCGGAGCCCTTTAGAGCCCCTCTGTGTATGCCGAGCGTAGGGAAACGCACCGCACTCTCTTTTGGAGCAGCCTAATTTCCCCAGCACTCGCACACGCTCAGGAACACTGTTCTAGCACATCCCACATGGCGTCGAAGTCTTACGCAATGCCCTAGTCCGAGCTGCACTCAGAGAAACCCTCGGCGTCGCATTCCGTCTGGGACCTCCTGCCTGAAGTCACCGTGCCTCCTCGAGAAAGTTGGCTTGCGTTCTTACTGCAATTTAAGTCCTCTTCTTCCTGTGGCGCTGCAGGGTTTTGAATAGCCACAGGCCCAGAGGAGCAGCTACGCCGTTCCTTGGTTGAGGCAGTTCGCTTGATGCAGAACTCCCTACTTCGAGAAGTTGATTCAGGGTAGGAAACACAGGGTAACCTGTGTCTCTTTGGACTTGTTAGATACCACAGGGGTGTATGCTGAGGGTGCCCATGGAAACGGGGGCCTGCTGGAAATAGACTTGCTTTCCCACTTTGAAGGCCGCATTCACGCTGCCTTGCAGCTACTTGACATTCCCTGCTCCTGACAGGCCTGGAAACCCTGTAAGAAGGCTGCGGGGAAAATTATGAGTTTGCTCTGTCTGAACCAGGTGCTTCCATGGCCGCGGTGGTGGTCCGCCTGACAAGCTCTAGAGCTAAAGGGAATCCCAACGTGAGAACTTGCCTCCAGGTTAGGCCCTGAGTAGCCGTGCAGAAAGGGAGGCATGTAGCTGTTTCCAGGAGTTCTTAGCGGCTTATGTGCTTTAATTTACAGGAAGTAGACTTTTGAGTACTCCTAGGCCTCTCGGGTATGCATCATTTTCCCTCCAATTTCACTGACTACCTCCGGCTAGCTCAACCTGGTCCGGCTGAGCAACTTCAAGGCCCATCGGTTGATCCCTCGGAGGCCCTCTGTGCGTTTCCAGTGATGGGCAACACCCTGTACCTTCCTTGAGGAGACCTACATTTCCAGAGTCCTCGAATGGCCTCAGGACAACATTGCTGGTGAGTCCCAAGTGCCCAGGAAGACTTCGTCATGGCCCTTGTGTGAGCTGCCATGAGAAAACACTGTGCTTTGAATACTTGGAGGACCTCGTACCTGTAGTCACTCTATCCGAGGATAAACTCAGCCTCTTAGCATGCTGTGTCGCTACCGGCACACCTGGCATGAGCACATGCCTGGAAGTTAGGCCCCGATTGGCCACGCAGAAGCAGCGGTGTGCTGCAGTTTCCATGAGGCGGTGGCCTCTGCTTTGCATATCTTTAACTGCAGCACCGTTTTCTGGACACCTTGGAAGCTAGCGTGGGCACCCTGTTCCCGACGGGAACACTGAGTACCCCCAGGCCCACCTTGGGTCTGCTAAGCAACATCCAGGCCCGTAGCCCTTTAGAGCTCCTCTGTGTATGCCGAGCATAGGGAAATGCACCACACTCCTTTTTGGAGCAGCTTAATTTCACCAGCACTTGCACACGCTCAGGAACACTGTTCTAGCACATCCCACATGGCGTCGAAGTCTTACGCATTGCCCTAGTCCGAGCTGCACTCAGAGAAACCCTCGGCTTCACATTCCATCTGGGACATCCTGCCTGAAGTCACCATGCCTCCTAGAGAAAGTCGGCTTGTGTTCTTACTGCAATTTAAGTCCTCTTCTTCCTGTGGCACTGCAGGCTTTTGAATAGCCACAGGCCCAGAGGAGCAGCTACGCCGTTCCTTGGTTGAGGCAGTTCGCTTGATGCAGAACACCCTACTTCGAGAAGTTGATTCAGGAAAGGAAACACAGGGTAACCTGTGTCTCTTTGGACTTGTTAGAAACCACAGGGGTGTATGCTGAGGGTGCCCATGGAAACGGGGGCCTGCTGGAACTACCCTTGCTTTCCCATTTTGAAGGCTGCATTCATGCTGCCTTGAAGCTGCATGACGTTCCCTGCTGTTGACAGGCCTGTTAAACCCTGTAGGAATGCTTCTTGGAAAAAAATGAGTTTGTTCCGTCTAAACCAGGTGCCTCCGTGGCCGCGGCGGTGGTCTGCCTGACAAGCTCTAGAGCTAAAAGGATACTCAACGTGGGAACTTGCCTCCATTTTAGGTCCCGAGTAGCCGGGCAGAAAGGGAGGCATACAGCTGTTTCCATGAGTTCTTAGTCGCTGTTCTGCTTTATTTTCAAGGAAGTACCCCTTTGAAGACTCCTAGGCCTCTCGGGAGTGCATCATTGTCCCTCCAAAGTCACTGAGTACCTCCGGAACCCTGTGGGCCGGCTTAGCAACATCGAGGCCAGTTGGTCTGTCCGGTGGAGGCCCTCTGAGTGTGCCGAGTGACGGGCAACACACTGCACGTTCCTTGAGGAGAACTACATTTCCAGAGTCCTCGAACAGCCGCAGGACCTCATTTCTGGTGAGTCCGAAGTGTCCAGGAAGTCTTTGTCATGGCCCTTGTGTGAGCTGCCATGAGAAAACACTCTGCATTGAATACTTCGAGAACCTCGTACCTAAAGTCACTCTGCTCGAGGAGAAAGTCAGCATCTTACCATGCTGTGTCGCTAAAGGGGCACCCAGCATGAACACGTGACTGGAGGTAAGGCCCTGATTGGCCGCACAGAAGTGGAGGCATGCAGCAGTTTCCATGAGGCCGTGGCCTCTGCTCTGCATATCTTTAACTGCAGCACAGTTTGCCGGACACCTAGGAGGCTCGCGTGGGCACCCTGTTCCCGGCAGGGACACTGAGTACCCCCCAGGCCCACCTGGGTCTGCTAAGCAACATCCAGGCCCGGAGCCCTTTAGAGCCCCTCTGTGTATGCCGAGCGTAGGGAAACGCACCGCACTCTCTTTTGGAGCAGCCTAATTTCCCCAGCACTCGCACACGCTCAGGAACACTGTTCTAGCACATCCCACATGGCGTCGAAGTCTTACGCAATGCCCTAGTCCGAGCTGCACTCAGAGAAACCCTCGGCGTCGCATTCCGTCTGGGACCTCCTGCCTGAAGTCACCGTGCCTCCTCGAGAAAGTTGGCTTGCGTTCTTACTGCAATTTAAGTCCTCTTCTTCCTGTGGCGCTGCAGGGTTTTGAATAGCCACAGGCCCAGAGGAGCAGCTACGCCGTTCCTTGGTTGAGGCAGTTCGCTTGATGCAGAACTCCCTACTTCGAGAAGTTGATTCAGGGTAGGAAACACAGGGTAACCTGTGTCTCTTTGGACTTGTTAGATACCACAGGGGTGTATGCTGAGGGTGCCCATGGAAACGGGGGCCTGCTGGAAATAGACTTGCTTTCCCACTTTGAAGGCCGCATTCACGCTGCCTTGCAGCTACTTGACATTCCCTGCTCCTGACAGGCCTGGAAACCCTGTAAGAAGGCTGCGGGGAAAATTATGAGTTTGCTCTGTCTGAACCAGGTGCTTCCATGGCCGCGGTGGTGGTCCGCCTGACAAGCTCTAGAGCTAAAGGGAATCCCAACGTGAGAACTTGCCTCCAGTTTAGGCCCTGAGTAGCTGTGCAGAAAGGGAGGCATGTAGCTGTTTCCAGGAGTTCTTAGCGGCTTATGTGCTTTAATTTACAGGAAGTAGACTTTTGAGTACTCCTAGGCCTCTCGGGTATGCATCATTTTCCCTCCAATTTCACTGACTACCTCCGGCTAGCTCAACCTGGTCCGGCTGAGCATCTTCAAGGCCCATCGGTTGATCCCTCGGAGGCCCTCTGTGCGTTTCCAGTGATGGGCAACACCCTGTACCTTCCTTGAGGAGACCTACATTTCCAGAGTCCTCGAATGGCCTCAGGACAACATTGCTGGTGAGTCCCAAGTGCCCAGGAAGACTTCGTCATGGCCCTTGTGTGAGCTGCCATGAGAAAACACTGTGCTTTGAATACTTGGAGGACCTCGTACCTGTAGTCACTCTATCCGAGGATAAACTCAGCCTCTTAGCATGCTGTGTCGCTACCGGCACACCTGGCATGAGCACATGCCTGGAAGTTAGGCCCCGATTGGCCACGCAGAAGCAGCGGTGTGCTGCAGTTTCCATGAGGCGGTGGCCTCTGCTTTGCATATCTTTAACTGCAGCACCGTTTTCTGGACACCTTGGAAGCTAGCGTGGGCACCCTGTTCCCGACGGGAACACTGAGTACCCCCAGGCCCACCTTGGGTCTGCTAAGCAACATCCAGGCCCGTAGCCCTTTAGAGCTCCTCTGTGTATGCCGAGCATAGGGAAATGCACCACACTCCTTTTTGGAGCAGCTTAATTTCACCAGCACTTGCACACGCTCAGGAACACTGTTCTAGCACATCCCACATGGCGTCGAAGTCTTACGCATTGCCCTAGTCCGAGCTGCACTCAGAGAAACCCTCGGCTTCGCATTCCATCTGGGACATCCTGCCTGAAGTCACCATGCCTCCTAGAGAAAGTCGGCTTGTGTTCTTACTGCAATTTAAGTCCTCTTCTTCCTGTGGCACTGCAGGCTTTTGAATAGCCACAGGCCCAGAGGAGCAGCTACGGTGTTCCTTGGTTGAGGCAGTTCGCTTGATGCAGAACACCCTACTTCGAGAAGTTGATTCAGGAAAGGAAACACAGGGTAACCTGTGTCTCTTTGGACTTGTTAGAAACCACAGGGGTGTATGCTGAGGGTGCCCATGGAAACGGGGGCCTGCTGGAACTACCCTTGCTTTCCCATTTTGAAGGCTGCATTCATGCTGCCTTGAAGCTGCATGACGTTCCCTGCTGTCGACAGGCCTGTTAAACCCTGTAGGAATGCTTCTTGGAAAAAAATGAGTTTGTTCCGTCTAAACCAGGTGCCTCCGTGGCCGCGGCGGTGGTCTGCCTGACAAGCTCTAGAGCTAAAAGGATACTCAACGTGGGAACTTGCCTCCATTTTAGGTCCCGAGTAGCCGGGCAGAAAGGGAGGCATACAGCTGTTTCCATGAGTTCTTAGTCGCTGTTCTGCTTTATTTTCAAGGAAGTACCCCTTTGAAGACTCCTAGGCCTCTCGGGAGTGCATCATTGTCCCTCCAAAGTCACTGAGTACCTCCGGAACCCTGTGGGCCGGCTTAGCAACATCGAGGCCGGTTGGTCTGTCCGGTGGAGGCCCTCTGAGTGTGCCGAGTGACGGGCAACACACTGCACGTTCCTTGAGGAGAACTACATTTCCAGAGTCCTCGAACAGCCGCAGGACCTCATTTCTGGTGAGTCCGAAGTGTCCAGGAAGTCTTTGTCATGGCCCTTGTGTGAGCTGCCATGAGAAAACACTCTGCATTGAATACTTCGAGAACCTCGTACCTAAAGTCACTCTGCTCGAGGAGAAAGTCAGCATCTTACCATGCTGTGTCGCTAAAGGGGCACCCAGCATGAACACGTGACTGGAGGTAAGGCCCTGATTGGCCGCACAGAAGTGGAGGCATGCAGCAGTTTCCATGAGGCCGTGGCCTCTGTTCTGCATATCTTTAACTGCAGCACAGTTTGCCGGACACCTAGGAGGCTCGCGTGGGCACCCTGTTCCCGGCAGGGACACTGAGTACCCCCCAGGCCCACCTGGGTCTGCTAAGCAACATCCAGGCCCGGAGCCCTTTAGAGCCCCTCTGTGTATGCCGAGCGTAGGGAAACGCACCGCACTCTCTTTTGGAGCAGCCTAATTTCCCCAGCACTCGCACACGCTCAGGAACACTGTTCTAGCACATCCCACATGGCGTCCAAGTCTTACGCAATGCCCTAGTCCGAGCTGCACTCAGAGAAACCCTCGGCGTCGCATTCCGTCTGGGACCTCCTGCCTGAGGTCACCGTGCCTCCTCGAGAAAGTTGGCTTGCGTTCTTACTGCAATTTAAGTCCTCTTCTTCCTGTGGCGCTGCAGGGTTTTGAATAGCCACAGGCCCAGAGGAGCAGCTACGCCGTTCCTTGGTTGAGGCAGTTCGCTTGATGCAGAACTCCCTACTTCGAGAAGTTGATTCAGGGTAGGAAACACAGGGTAACCTGTGTCTCTTTGGACTTGTTAGATACCACAGGGGTGTATGCTGAGGGTGCCCATGGAAACGGGGGCCTGCTGGAAATAGACTTGCTTTCCCACTTTGAAGGCCGCATTCACGCTGCCTTGCAGCTACTTGACATTCCCTGCTCCTGACAGGCCTGGAAACCCTGTAAGAAGGCTGCGGGGAAAATTATGAGTTTGCTCTGTCTGAACCAGGTGCTTCCATGGCCGCGGTGGTGGTCCGCCTGACAAGCTCTAGAGCTAAAGGGAATCCCAACGTGAGAACTTGCCTCCAGGTTAGGCCCTGAGTAGCCGTGCAGAAAGGGAGGCATGTAGCTGTTTCCAGGAGTTCTTAGCGGCTTATGTGCTTTAATTTACAGGAAGTAGACTTTTGAGTACTCCTAGGCCTCTCGGGTATGCATCATTTTCCCTCCAATTTCACTGACTACCTCCGGCTAGCTCAACCTGGGCCGGCTGAGCAACTTCAAGGCCCATCGGTTGATCCCTCGGAGGCCCTCTGTGCGTTTCCAGTGATGGGCAACACCCTGTACCTTCCTTGAGGAGACCTACATTTCCAGAGTCCTCGAATGGCCTCAGGACAACATTGCTGGTGAGTCCCAAGTGCCCAGGAAGACTTCGTCATGGCCCTTGTGTGAGCTGCCATGAGAAAACACTGTGCTTTGAATACTTGGAGGACCTCGTACCTGTAGTCACTCTATCCGAGGATAAACTCAGCCTCTTAGCATGCTGTGTCGCTACCGGCACACCTGGCATGAGCACATGCCTGGAAGTTAGGCCCCGATTGGCCACGCAGAAGCAGCGGTGTGCTGCAGTTTCCATGAGGCGGTGGCCTCTGCTTTGCATATCTTTAACTGCAGCACCGTTTTCTGGACACCTTGGAAGCTAGCGTGGGCACCCTGTTCCCGACGGGAACACTGAGTACCCCCAGGCCCACCTTGGGTCTGCTAAGCAACATCCAGGCCCGTAGCCCTTTAGAGCTCCTCTGTGTATGCCGAGCATAGGGAAATGCACCACACTCCTTTTTGGAGCAGCTTAATTTCACCAGCACTTGCACACGCTCAGGAACACTGTTCTAGCACATCCCACATGGCGTCGAAGTCTTACGCATTGCCCTAGTCCGAGCTGCACTCAGAGAAACCCTCGGCTTCGCATTCCATCTGGGACATCCTGCCTGAAGTCACCATGCCTCCTAGAGAAAGTCGGCTTGTGTTCTTACTGCAATTTAAGTCCTCTTCTTCCTGTGGCACTGCAGGCTTTTGAATAGCCACAGGCCCAGAGGAGCAGCTACGGTGTTCCTTGGTTGAGGCAGTTCGCTTGATGCAGAACACCCTACTTCGAGAAGTTGATTCAGGAAAGGAAACACAGGGTAACCTGTGTCTCTTTGGACTTGTTAGAAACCACAGGGGTGTATGCTGAGGGTGCCCATGGAAACGGGGGCCTGCTGGAACTACCCTTGCTTTCCCATTTTGAAGGCTGCATTCATGCTGCCTTGAAGCTGCATGACGTTCCCTGCTGTCGACAGGCCTGTTAAACCCTGTAGGAATGCTTCTTGGAAAAAAATGAGTTTGTTCCGTCTAAACCAGGTGCCTCCGTGGCCGCGGCGGTGGTCTGCCTGACAAGCTCTAGAGCTAAAAGTATACTCAACGTGGGAACTTGCCTCCATTTTAGGTCCCGAGTAGCCGGGCAGAAAGGGAGGCATACAGCTGTTTCCATGAGTTCTTAGTCGCTGTTCTGCTTTATTTTCAAGGAAGTACCCCTTTGAAGACTCCTAGGCCTCTCGGGAGTGCATCATTGTCCCTCCAAAGTCACTGAGTACCTCCGGAACCCTGTGGGCCGGCTTAGCAACATCGAGGCCGGTTGGTCTGTCCGGTGGAGGCCCTCTGAGTGTGCCGAGTGACGGGCAACACACTGCACGTTCCTTGAGGAGAACTACATTTCCAGAGTCCTCGAACAGCCGCAGGACCTCATTTCTGGTGAGTCCGAAGTGCCCAGGAAGTCTTTGTCATGGCCCTTGTGTGAGCTGCCATGAGAAAACACTCTGCATTGAATACTTCGAGAACCTCGTACCTAAAGTCACTCTGCTCGAGGAGAAAGTCAGCATCTTACCATGCTGTGTCGCTAAAGGGGCACCCAGCATGAACACGTGACTGGAGGTAAGGCCCTGATTGGCCGCACAGAAGTGGAGGCATGCAGCAGTTTCCATGAGGCCGTGGCCTCTGCTCTGCATATCTTTAACTGCAGCACAGTTTGCCGGACACCTAGGAGGCTCGCGTGGGCACCCTGTTCCCGGCAGGGACACTGAGTACCCCCCAGGCCCACCTGGGTCTGCTAAGCAACATCCAGGCCCGGAGCCCTTTAGAGCCCCTCTGTGTATGCCGAGCGTAGGGAAACGCACCGCACTCTCTTTTGGAGCAGCCTAATTTCCCCAGCACTCGCACACGCTCAGGAACACTGTTCTAGCACATCCCACATGGCGTCCAAGTCTTACGCAATGCCCTAGTCCGAGCTGCACTCAGAGAAACCCTCGGCGTCGCATTCCGTCTGGGACCTCCTGCCTGAAGTCACCGTGCCTCCTCGAGAAAGTTGGCTTGCGTTCTTACTGCAATTTAAGTCCTCTTCTTCCTGTGGCACTGCAGGGTTTTGAATAGCCACAGGCCCAGAGGAGCAGCTACGCCGTTCCTTGGTTGAGGCAGTTCGCTTGATGCAGAACTCCCTACTTCGAGAAGTTGATTCAGGGTAGGAAACACAGGGTAACCTGTGTCTCTTTGGACTTGTTAGATACCACAGGGGTGTATGCTGAGGGTGCCCATGGAAACGGGGGCCTGCTGGAAATAGACTTGCTTTCCCACTTTGAAGGCCGCATTCACGTTGCCTTGCAGCTACTTGACATTCCCTGCTCCTGACAGGCCTGGAAACCCTGTAAGAAGGCTGCGGGGAAAATTATGAGTTTGCTCTGTCTGAACCAGGTGCTTCCATGGCCGCGGTGGTGGTCCGCCTGACAAGCTCTAGAGCTAAAGGGAATCCCAACGTGAGAACTTGCCTCCAGGTTAGGCCCTGAGTAGCCGTGCAGAAAGGGAGGCATGTAGCTGTTTCCAGGAGTTCTTAGCGGCTTATGTGCTTTAATTTACAGGAAGTAGACTTTTGAGTACTCCTAGGCCTCTCGGGTATGCATCATTTTCCCTCCAATTTCACTGACTACCTCCGGCTAGCTCAACCTGGGCCGGCTGAGCAACTTCAAGGCCCATCGGTTGATCCCTCGGAGGCCCTCTGTGCGTTTCCAGTGATGGGCAACACCCTGTACCTTCCTTGAGGAGACCTACATTTCCAGAGTCCTCGAATGGCCTCAGGACAACATTGCTGGTGAGTCCCAAGTGCCCAGGAAGACTTCGTCATGGCCCTTGTGTGAGCTGCCATGAGAAAACACTGTGCTTTGAATACTTGGAGGACCTCGTAGCTGTAATCACTCTATCCGAGGATAAACTCAGCCTCTTAGCATGCTGTGTCGCTACCGGCACACCTGGCATGAGCACATGCCTGGAAGTTAGGCCCCGATTGGCCACGCAGAAGCAGCGGTGTGCTGCAGTTTCCATGAGGCGGTGGCCTCTGCTTTGCATATCTTTAACTGCAGCACCGTTTTCTGGACACCTTGGAAGCTAGCGTGGGCACCCTGTTCCCGACGGGAACACTGAGTACCCCCAGGCCCACCTTGGGTCTGCTAAGCAACATCCAGGCCCGTAGCCCTTTAGAGCTCCTCTGTGTATGCCGAGCATAGGGAAATGCACCACACTCCTTTTTGGAGCAGCTTAATTTCACCAGCACTTGCACACGCTCAGGAACACTGTTCTAGCACATCCCACATGGCGTCGAAGTCTTACGCATTGCCCTAGTCCGAGCTGCACTCAGAGAAACCCTCGGCTTCGCATTCCATCTGGGACATCCTGCCTGAAGTCACCATGCCTCCTAGAGAAAGTCGGCTTGTGTTCTTACTGCAATTTAAGTCCTCTTCTTCCTGTGGCACTGCAGGCTTTTGAATAGCCACAGGCCCAGAGGAGCAGCTACGGTGTTCCTTGGTTGAGGCAGTTCGCTTGATGCAGAACACCCTACTTCGAGAAGTTGATTCAGGAAAGGAAACACAGGGTAACCTGTGTCTCTTTGGACTTGTTAGAAACCACAGGGGTGTATGCTGAGGGTGCCCATGGAAACGGGGGCCTGCTGGAACTACCCTTGCTTTCCCATTTTGAAGGCTGCATTCATGCTGCCTTGAAGCTGCATGACGTTCCCTGCTGTCGACAGGCCTGTTAAACCCTGTAGGAATGCTTCTTGGAAAAAAATGAGTTTGTTCCGTCTAAACCAGGTGCCTCCGTGGCCGCGGCGGTGGTCTGCCTGACAAGCTCTAGAGCTAAAAGGATACTCAACGTGGGAACTTGCCTCCATTTTAGGTCCCGAGTAGCCGGGCAGAAAGGGAGGCATACAGCTGTTTCCATGAGTTCTTAGTTGCTGTTCTGCTTTATTTTCAAGGAAGTACCCCTTTGAAGACTCCTAGGCCTCTCGGGAGTGCATCATTGTCCCTCCAAAGTCACTGAGTACCTCCGGAACCCTGTGGGCCGGCTTAGCAACATCGAGGCCGGTTGGTCTGTCCGGTGGAGGCCCTCTGAGTGTGCCAAGTGACGGGCAACACACTGCACGTTCCTTGAGGAGAACTACATTTCCAGAGTCCTCGAACAGCCGCAGGACCTCATTTCTGGTGAGTCCGAAGTGCCCAGGAAGTCTTTGTCATGGCCCTTGTGTGAGCTGCCATGAGAAAACACTCTGCATTGAATACTTCGAGAACCTCGTACCTAAAGTCACTCTGCTCGAGGAGAAAGTCAGCATCTTACCATGCTGTGTCGCTAAAGGGGCACCCAGCATGAACACGTGACTGGAGGTAAGGCCCTGATTGGCCGCACAGAAGTGGAGGCATGCAGCAGTTTCCATGAGGCCGTGGCCTCTGCTCTGCATATCTTTAACTGCAGCACAGTTTGCTGGACACCTAGGAGGCTCGCGTGGGCACCCTGTTCCCGGCAGGGACACTGAGTACCCCCCAGGCCCACCTGGGTCTGCTAAGCAACATCCAGGCCCGGAGCCCTTTAGAGCCCCTCTGTGTATGCCGAGCGTAGGGAAACGCACCGCACTCTCTTTTGGAGCAGCCTAATTTCCCCAGCACTCGCACACGCTCAGGAACACTGTTCTAGCACATCCCACATGGCGTCGAAGTCTTAAGCATTGCCCTAGTCCGAGCTGCACTCAGAGAAACCCTCGGCGTCGCATTCCGTCTGGGACCTCCTGCCTGAGGTCACCGTGCCTCCTCGAGAAAGTTGGCTTGCGTTCTTACTGCAATTTAAGTCCTCTTCTTCCTGTGGCACTGCAGGGTTTTGAATAGCCACAGGCCCAGAGGAGCAGCTACGCCGTTCCTTGGTTGAGGCAGTTCGCTTGATGCAGAACTCCCTACTTCGAGAAGTTGATTCAGGGTAGGAAACACAGGGTAACCTGTGTCTCTTTGGACTTGTTAGATACCACAGGGGTGTATGCTGAGGGTGCCCATGGAAACGGGGGCCTGCTGGAAATAGACTTGCTTTCCCACTTTGAAGGCCGCATTCACGTTGCCTTGCAGCTACTTGACATTCCCTGCTCCTGACAGGCCTGGAAACCCTGTAAGAAGGCTGCGGGGAAAATTATGAGTTTGCTCTGTCTGAACCAGGTGCTTCCATGGCCGCGGTGGTGGTCCGCCTGACAAGCTCTAGAGCTAAAGGGAATCCCAACGTGAGAACTTGCCTCCAGGTTAGGCCCTGAGTAGCCGTGCAGAAAGGGAGGCATGTAGCTGTTTCCAGGAGTTCTTAGCGGCTTATGTGCTTTAATTTACAGGAAGTAGACTTTTGAGTACTCCTAGGCCTCTCGGGTATGCATCATTTTCCCTCCAATTTCACTGACTACCTCCGGCTAGCTCAACCTGGGCCGGCTGAGCAACTTCAAGGCCCATCGGTTGATCCCTCGGAGGCCCTCTGTGCGTTTCCAGTGATGGGCAACACCCTGTACCTTCCTTGAGGAGACCTACATTTCCAGAGTCCTCGAATGGCCTCAGGACAACATTGCTGGTGAGTCCCAAGTGCCCAGGAAGACTTCGTCATGGCCCTTGTGTGAGCTGCCATGAGAAAACACTGTGCTTTGAATACTTGGAGGACCTCGTAGCTGTAATCACTCTATCCGAGGATAAACTCAGCCTCTTAGCATGCTGTGTCGCTACCGGCACACCTGGCATGAGCACATGCCTGGAAGTTAGGCCCCGATTGGCCACGCAGAAGCAGCGGTGTGCTGCAGTTTCCATGAGGCGGTGGCCTCTGCTTTGCATATCTTTAACTGCAGCACCGTTTTCTGGACACCTTGGAAGCTAGCGTGGGCACCCTGTTCCCGACGGGAACACTGAGTACCCCCAGGCCCACCTTGGGTCTGCTAAGCAACATCCAGGCCCGTAGCCCTTTAGAGCTCCTCTGTGTATGCCGAGCATAGGGAAATGCACCACACTCCTTTTTGGAGCAGCTTAATTTCACCAGCACTTGCACACGCTCAGGAACACTGTTCTAGCACATCCCACATGGCGTCGAAGTCTTACGCATTGCCCTAGTCCGAGCTGCACTCAGAGAAACCCTCGGCTTCGCATTCCATCTGGGACATCCTGCCTGAAGTCACCATGCCTCCTAGAGAAAGTCGGCTTGTGTTCTTACTGCAATTTAAGTCCTCTTCTTCCTGTGGCACTGCAGGCTTTTGAATAGCCACAGGCCCAGAGGAGCAGCTACGGTGTTCCTTGGTTGAGGCAGTTCGCTTGATGCAGAACACCCTACTTCGAGAAGTTGATTCAGGAAAGGAAACACAGGGTAACCTGTGTCTCTTTGGACTTGTTAGAAACCACAGGGGTGTATGCTGAGGGTGCCCATGGAAACGGGGGCCTGCTGGAACTACCCTTGTTTTCCCATTTTGAAGGCTGCATTCATGCTGCCTTGAAGCTGCATGACGTTCCCTGCTGTCGACAGGCCTGTTAAACCCTGTAGGAATGCTTCTTGGAAAAAAATGAGTTTGTTCCGTCTAAACCAGGTGCCTCCGTGGCCGCGGCGGTGGTCTGCCTGACAAGCTCTAGAGCTAAAAGGATACTCAACGTGGGAACTTGCCTCCATTTTAGGTCCCGAGTAGCCGGGCAGAAAGGGAGGCATACAGCTGTTTCCATGAGTTCTTAGTTGCTGTTCTGCTTTATTTTCAAGGAAGTACCCCTTTGAAGACTCCTAGGCCTCTCGGGAGTGCATCATTGTCCCTCCAAAGTCACTGAGTACCTCCGGAACCCTGTGGGCCGGCTTAGCAACATCGAGGCCGGTTGGTCTGTCCGGTGGAGGCCCTCTGAGTGTGCCGATTGACGGGCAACACACTGCACGTTCCTTGAGGAGAACTACATTTCCAGAGTCCTCGAACAGCCGCAGGACCTCATTTCTGGTGAGTCCGAAGTGCCCAGGAAGTCTTTGTCATGGCCCTTGTGTGAGCTGCCATGAGAAAACACTCTGCATTGAATACTTCGAGAACCTCGTACCTAAAGTCACTCTGCTCGAGGAGAAAGTCAGCATCTTACCATGCTGTGTCGCTAAAGGGGCACCCAGCATGAACACGTGACTGGAGGTAAGGCCCTGATTGGCCGCACAGAAGTGGAGGCATGCAGCAGTTTCCATGAGGCCGTGGCCTCTGCTCTGCATATCTTTAACTGCAGCACAGTTTGCCGGACACCTAGGAGGCTCGCGTGGGCACCCTGTTCCCGGCAGGGACACTGAGTACCCCCCAGGCCCACCTGGGTCTGCTAAGCAACATCCAGGCCCGGAGCCCTTTAGAGCCCCTCTGTGTATGCCGAGCGTAGGGAAACGCACCGCACTCTCTTTTGGAGCAGCCTAATTTCCCCAGCACTCGCACACGCTCAGGAACACTGTTCTAGCACATCCCACATGGCGTCCAAGTCTTACGCAATGCCCTAGTCCGAGCTGCACTCAGAGAAACCCTCGGCGTCGCATTCCGTCTGGGACCTCCTGCCTGAAGTCACCGTGCCTCCTCGAGAAAGTTGGCTTGCGTTCTTACTGCAATTTAAGTCCTCTTCTTCCTGTGGCGCTGCAGGGTTTTGAATAGCCACAGGCCCAGAGGAGCAGCTACGCCGTTCCTTGGTTGAGGCAGTTCGCTTGATGCAGAACTCCCTACTTCGAGAAGTTGATTCAGGGTAGGAAACACAGGGTAACCTGTGTCTCTTTGGACTTGTTAGATACCACAGGGGTGTATGCTGAGGGTGCCCATGGAAATGGGGGCCTGCTGGAAATAGACTTGCTTTCCCACTTTGAAGGCCGCATTCACGCTGCCTTGCAGCTACTTGACATTCCCTGCTCCTGACAGGCCTGGAAACCCTGTAAGAAGGCTGCGGGGAAAATTATGAGTTTGCTCTGTCTGAACCAGGTGCTTCCATGACCGCGGTGGTGGTCCGCCTGACAAGCTCTAGAGCTAAAGGGAATCCCAACGTGAGAACTTGCCTCCAGGTTAGGCCCTGAGTAGCTGTACAGAAAGGGAGGCATGTAGCTGTTTCCAGGAGTTCTTAGTGGCTTATGTGCTTTAATTTACAGGAAGTAGACTTTTGAGTACTCCTAGGCCTCTCGGGTATGCATCATTTTCCCTCCAATTTCACTGACTACCTCCGGCTAGCTCAACCTGGGCCGGCTGAGCAACTTCAAGGCCCATCGGTTGATCCCTCGGAGGCCCTCTGTGCGTTTCCAGTGATGGGCAACACCCTGTACCTTCCTTGAGGAGACCTACATTTCCAGAGTCCTCGAATGGCCTCAGGACAACATTGCTGGTGAGTCCCAAGTGCCCAGGAAGACTTCGTCATGGCCCTTGTGTGAGCTGCCATGAGAAAACACTGTGCTTTGAATACTTGGAGGACCTCGTACCTGTAATCACTCTATCCGAGGATAAACTCAGCCTCTTAGCATGCTGTGTCGCTACCGGCACACCTGGCATGAGCACATGCCTGGAAGTTAGGCCCCGATTGGCCACGCAGAAGCAGCGGTGTGCTGCAGTTTCCATGAGGCGGTGGCCTCTGCTTTGCATATCTTTAACTGCAGCACCGTTTTCTGGACACCTTGGAAGCTAGCGTGGGCACCCTGTTCCCGACGGGGACACTGAGTACCCCCAGGCCCACCTTGGGTCTGCTAAGCAACATCCAGGCCCGTAGCCCTTTAGAGCTCCTCTGTGTATGCCGAGCATAGGGAAATGCACCACACTCCTTTTTGGAGCAGCTTAATTTCACCAGCACTTGCACACGCTCAGGAACACTGTTCTAGCACATCCCACATGGCGTCGAAGTCTTACGCATTGCCCTAGTCCGAGCTGCACTCAGAGAAACCCTCGGCTTCGCATTCCATCTGGGACATCCTGCCTGAAGTCACCATGCCTCCTAGAGAAAGTCGGCTTGTGTTCTTACTGCAATTTAAGTCCTCTTCTTCCTGTGGCACTGCAGGCTTTTGAATAGCCACAGGCCCAGAGGAGCAGCTACGGTGTTCCTTGGTTGAGGCAGTTCGCTTGATGCAGAACACCCTACTTCGAGAAGTTGATTCAGGAAAGGAAACACAGGGTAACCTGTGTCTCTTTGGACTTGTTAGAAACCACAGGGGTGTATGCTGAGGGTGCCCATGGAAACGGGGGCCTGCTGGAACTACCCTTGCTTTTCCATTTTGAAGGCTGCATTCATGCTGCCTTGAAGCTGCATGACGTTCCCTGCTGTTGACAGGCCTGTTAAACCCTGTAGGAATGCTTCTTGGAAAAAAATGAGTTTGTTCCGTCTAAACCAGGTGCCTCCGTGGCCGCGGCGGTGGTCTGCCTGACAAGCTCTAGAGCTAAAAGGATACTCAACGTGGGAACTTGCCTCCATTTTAGGTCCCGAGTAGCCGGGCAGAAAGGGAGGCATACAGCTGTTTCCATGAGTTCTTAGTCGCTGTTCTGCTTTATTTTCAAGGAAGTACCCCTCTGAAGACTCCTAGGCCTCTCGGGAGTGCATCATTGTCCCTCCAAAGTCACTGAGTACCTCCGGAACCCTGTGGGCCGGCTTAGCAACATCGAGGCCGGTTGGTCTGTCCGGTGGAGGGCCTCTGAGTGTGCCGAGTGACGGGCAACACACTGCACGTTCCTTGAGGAGAACTACATTTCCAGAGTCCTCGAACAGCCGCAGGACCTCATTTCTGGTGGGTCCGAAGTGCCCAGGAAGTCTTTGTCATGGCCCTTGTGTGAGCTGCCATGAGAAAACACTCTGCATTGAATACTTCGAGAACCTCGTACCTAAAGTCACTCTGCTCGAGGAGAAAGTCAGCATCTTACCATGCTGTGTCGCTAAAGGGGCACCCAGCATGAACACGTGACTGGAGGTAAGGCCCTGATTGGCCGCACAGAAGTGGAGGCATGCAGCAGTTTCCATGAGGCCGTGGCCTCTGCTCTGCATATCTTTAACTGCAGCACAGTTTGCCGGACACCTAGGAGGCTCGCGTGGGCACCCTGTTCCCGGCAGGGACACTGAGTACCCCCAGGCCCACCTGGGTCTGCTAAGCAACATCCAGGCCCGGAGCCCTTTAGAGCCCCTCTGTGTATGCCGAGCGTAGGGAAACGCACCGCACTCTCTTTTGGAGCAGCCTAATTTCCCCAGCACTCGCACACGCTCAGGAACACTGTTCTAGCACATCCCACATGGCGTCGAAGTTTTACGCAATGCCCTAGTCCGAGCTGCACTCAGAGAAACCCTCGGCGTCGCATTCCGTCTGGGACCTCCTGCCTGAAGTCACCGTGCCTCCTCGAGAAAGTTGGCTTGCGTTCTTACTGCAATTTAAGTCCTCTTCTTCCTGTGGCGCTGCAGGGTTTTGAATAGCCACAGGCCCAGAGGAGCAGCTACGCCGTTCCTTGGTTGAGGCAGTTCGCTTGATGCAGAACTCCCTACTTCGAGAAGTTGATTCAGGGTAGGAAACACAGGGTAACCTGTGTCTCTTTGGACTTGTTAGATACCACAGGGGTGTATGCTGAGGGTGCCCATGGAAACGGGGGCCTGCTGGAAGTAGACTTGCTTTCCCACTTTGAAGGCCGCATTCACGCTGCCTTGCAGTTACTTGACATTCCCTGCTCCTGACAGGCCTGGAAACCCTGTAAGAAGGCTGCGGGGAAAATTATGAGTTTGCTCTGTCTGAACCAGGTGCTTCCATGGCCGCGGTGGTGGTCCGCCTGACAAGCTCTAGAGCTAAAGGGAATCCCAACGTGAGAACTTGCCTCCAGGTTAGGCCCTGAGTAGCCGTGCAGAAAGGGAGGCATGTAGCTGTTTCCAGGAGTTCTTAGCGGCTTATGTGCTTTAATTTACAGGAAGTAGACTTTTGAGTACTCCTAGGCCTCTCGGGTATGCATCATTTTCCCTCCAATTTCACTGACTACCTCCGGCTAGCTCAACCTGGGCCGGCTGAGCAACTTCAAGGCCCATCGGTTGATCCCTCGGAGGCCCTCTGTGCGTTTCCAGTGATGGGCAACACCCTGTACCTTCCTTGAGGAGACCTACATTTCCAGAGTCCTCGAATGGCCTCAGGACAACATTGCTGGTGAGTCCCAAGTGCCCAGGAAGACTTCGTCATGGCCCTTGTGTGAGCTGCCATGAGAAAACACTGTGCTTTGAATACTTGGAGGACCTCGTACCTGTAGTCACTCTATCCGAGGATAAACTCAGCCTCGTAGCATGCTGTGTCGCTACCGGCACACCTGGCATGAGCACATGCCTGGAAGTTAGGCCCCGATTGGCCACGCAGAAGCAGCGGTGTGCTGCAGTTTCCATGAGGCGGTGGCCTCTGCTTTGCATATCTTTAACTGCAGCACCGTTTTCTGGACACCTTGGAAGCTAGCGTGGGCACCCTGTTCCCGACGGGAACACTGAGTACCCCCAGGCCCACCTTGGGTCTGCTAAGCAACATCCAGGCCCGTAGCCCTTTAGAGCTCCTCTGTGTATGCCGAGCATAGGGAAATGCACCACACTCCTTTTTGGAGCAGCTTAATTTCACCAGCACTTGCACACGCTCAGGAACACTGTTCTAGCACATCCCACATGGCGTCGAAGTCTTACGCATTGCCCTAGTCCGAGCTGCACTCAGAGAAACCCTCAGCTTCGCATTCCATCTGGGACATCCTGCCTGAAGTCACCATGCCTCCTAGAGAAAGTCGGCTTGTGTTCTTACTGCAATTTAAGTCCTCTTCTTCCTGTGGCACTGCAGGCTTTTGAATAGCCACAGGCCCAGAGGAGCAGCTACGGTGTTCCTTGGTTGAGGCAGTTCGCTTGATGCAGAACACCCTACTTCGAAAAGTTGATTCAGGAAAGGAAACACAGGGTAACCTGTGTCTCTTTGGACTTGTTAGAAACCACAGGGGTGTATGCTGAGGGTGCCCATGGAAACGGGGGCCTGCTGGAACTACCCTTGCTTTCCCATTTTGAAGGCTGCATTCATGCTGCCTTGAAGCTGCATGACGTTCCCTGCTGTTGACAGGCCTGTTAAACCCTGTAGGAATGCTTCTTGGAAAAAAATGAGTTTGTTCCGTCTAAACCAGGTGCCTCCGTGGCCGCGGCGGTGGTCTGCCTGACAAGCTCTAGAGCTAAAAGGATACTCAACGTGGGAACTTGCCTCCATTTTAGGTCCCGAGTAGCCGGGCAGAAAGGGAGGCATACAGCTGTTTCCATGAGTTCTTAGTCGCTGTTCTGCTTTATTTTCAAGGAAGTACCCCCTTTGAAGACTCCTAGGCCTTTCGGGAGTGCATCATTGTCCCTCCAAAGTCACTGAGTACCTCCGGAACCCTGTGGGCCGGCTTAGCAACATCGAGGCCGGTTGGTCTGTCCGGTGGAGGACCTCTGAGTGTGCCGAGTGACGGGCAACACACTGCACGTTCCTTGAGGAGAACTACATTTCCAGAGTCCTCGAACAGCCGCAGGACCTCATTTCTGGTGGGTCCGAAGTGCCCAGGAAGTCTTTGTCATGGCCCTTGTGTGAGCTGCCATGAGAAAACACTCTGCATTGAATACTTCGAGAACCTCGTACCTAAAGTCACTCTGCTCGAGGAGAAAGTCAGCATCTTACCATGCTGTGTCGCTAAAGGGGCACCCAGCATGAACACGTGACTGGAGGTAAGGCCCTGATTGGCCGCACAGAAGTGGAGGCATGCAGCAGTTTCCATGAGGCCGTGGCCTCTGCTCTGCATATCTTTAACTGCAGCACAGTTTGCCGGACACCTAGGAGGCTCGCGTGGGCACCCTGTTCCCGGCAGGGACACTGAGTACCCCCAGGCCCACCTGGGTCTGCTAAGCAACATCCAGGCCCGGAGCCCTTTAGAGCCCCTCTGTGTATGCCGAGCGTAGGGAAACGCACCGCACTCTCTTTTGGAGCAGCCTAATTTCCCCAGCACTCGCACACGCTCAGGAACACTGTTCTAGCACATCCCACATGGCGTCGAAGTCTTACGCAATGCCCTAGTCCGAGCTGCACTCAGAGAAACCCTCGGCGTCGCATTCCGTCTGGGACCTCCTGCCTGAAGTCACCGTGCCTCCTCGAGAAAGTTGGCTTGCGTTCTTACTGCAATTTAAGTCCTCTTCTTCCTGTGGCGCTGCAGGGTTTTGAATAGCCACAGGCCCAGAGGAGCTGCTACGCCGTTCCTTGGTTGAGGCAGTTCGCTTGATGCAGAACTCCCTACTTCGAGAAGTTGATTCAGGGTAGGAAACACAGGGTAACCTGTGTCTCTTTGGACTTGTTAGATACCACAGGGGTGTATGCTGAGGGTGCCCATGGAAATGGGGGCCTGCTGGAAATAGACTTGCTTTCCCACTTTGAAGGCCGCATTCACGCTGCCTTGCAGTTACTTGACATTCCCTGCTCCTGACAGGTCTGGAAACCCTGTAAGAAGGCTGCGGGGAAAATTATGAGTTTGCTCTGTCTGAACCAGGTGCTTCCATGGCCGCGGTGGTGGTCCGCCTGACAAGCTCTAGAGCTAAAGGGAATCCCAACGTGAGAACTTGCCTCCAGGTTAGGCCCTGAGTAGCCGTGCAGAAAGGGAGGCATGTAGCTGTTTCCAGGAGTTCTTAGCGGCTTATGTGCTTTAATTTACAGGAAGTAGACTTTTGAGTACTCCTAGGCCTCTCGGGTATGCATCATTTTCCCTCCAATTTCACTGACTACCTCCGGCTAGCTCAACCTGGGCCGGCTGAGCAACTTCAAGGCCCATCGGTTGATCCCTCGGAGGCCCTCTGTGCGTTTCCAGTGATGGGCAACACCCTGTACCTTCCTTGAGGAGACCTACATTTCCAGAGTCCTCGAATGGCCTCAGGACAACATTGCTGGTGAGTCCCAAGTGCCCAGGAAGACTTCGTCATGGCCCTTGTGTGAGCTGCCATGAGAAAACACTGTGCTTTGAATACTTGGAGGACCTCGTACCTGTAGTCACTCTATCCGAGGATAAACTCAGCCTCTTAGCATGCTGTGTCGCTACCGGCACACCTGGCATGAGCACATGCCTGGAAGTTAGGCCCCGATTGGCCACGCAGAAGCAGCGGTGTGCTGCAGTTTCCATGAGGCGGTGGCCTCTGCTTTGCATATCTTTAACTGCAGCACCGTTTTCTGGACACCTTGGAAGCTAGCGTGGGCACCCTGTTCCCGACGGGAACACTGAGTACCCCCAGGCCCACCTTGGGTCTGCTAAGCAACATCCAGGCCCGTAGCCCTTTAGAGCTCCTCTGTGTATGCCGAGCATAGGGAAATGCACCACACTCCTTTTTGGAGCAGCTTAATTTCACCAGCACTCGCACACGCTCAGGAACACTGTTCTAGCACATCCCACATGGCGTCGAAGTCTTACGCATTGCCCTAGTCCGAGCTGCACTCAGAGAAACCCTCGGCTTCGCATTCCATCTGGGACATCCTGCCTGAAGTCACCATGCCTCCTAGAGAAAGTCGGCTTGTGTTCTTACTGCAATTTAAGTCCTCTTCTTCCTGTGGCACTGCAGGCTTTTGAATAGCCACAGGCCCAGAGGAGCAGCTACGGTGTTCCTTGGTTGAGGCAGTTCGCTTGATGCAGAACACCCTACTTCGAGAAGTTGATTCAGGAAAGGAAACACAGGGTAACCTGTGTCTCTTTGGACTTGTTAGAAACCACAGGGGTGTATGCTGAGGGTGCCCATGGAAACGGGGGCCTGCTAGAACTACCCTTGCTTTCCCATTTTGAAGGCTGCATTCATGCTGCCTTGAAGCTGCATGACGTTCCCTGCTGTTGACAGGCCTGTTAAACCCTGTAGGAATGCTTCTTGGAAAAAAATGAGTTTGTTCCGTCTAAACCAGGTGCCTCCGTGGCCGCGGCGGTGGTCTGCCTGACAAGCTCTAGAGCTAAAAGGATACTCAACGTGGGAACTTGCCTCCATTTTAGGTCCCGAGTAGCCGGGCAGAAAGGGAGGCATACAGCTGTTTCCATGAGTTCTTAGTCGCTGTTCTGCTTTATTTTCAAGGAAGTACCCCTTTGAAGACTCCTAGGCCTCTCGGGAGTGCATCATTGTCCCTCCAAAATCACTGAGTACATCCGGAACCCTGTGGGCCGGCTTAGCAACACCGAGGCCGGTTGGTCTGTCCGGTGGAGGCCCTCTGAGTGTGCCGAGTGACGGGCAACACACTGCACGTTCCTTGAGGAGAACTACATTTCCAGAGTCCTCGAACAGCCGCAGGACCTCATTTCTGGTGAGTCCGAAGTGCCCAGGAAGTCTTTGTCATGGCCCTTGTGTGAGCTGCCATGAGAAAACACTCTGCATTGAATACTTCGAGAACCTCGTACCTAAAGTCACTCTGCTCGAGGAGAAAGTCAGCATCTTACCATGCTGTGTCGCTAAAGGGGCACCCAGCATGAACACGTGACTGGAGGTAAGGCCCTGATTGGCCGCACAGAAGTGGAGGCATGCAGCAGTTTCCATGAGGCCGTGGCCTCTGCTCTGCATATCTTTAACTGCAGCACAGTTTGCCGGACACCTAGGAGGCTCGCGTGGGCACCCTGTTCCCGGCAGGGACACTGAGTACCCCCCAGGCCCACCTGGGTCTGCTAAGCAACATCCAGGCCCGGAGCCCTTTAGAGCCCCTCTGTGTATGCCGAGCGTAGGGAAACGCACCGCACTCTCTTTTGGAGCAGCCTAATTTCCCCAGCACTCGCACACGCTCAGGAACACTGTTCTAGCACATCCCACATGGCGTCGAAGTCTTACACAATGCCCTAGTCCGAGCTGCACTCAGAGAAACCCTCGGCGTCGCATTCCGTCTGGGACCTCCTGCCTGAAGTCACCGTGCCTCCTCGAGAAAGTTGGCTTGCGTTCTTACTGCAATTTAAGTCCTCTTCTTCCTGTGGCGCTGCAGGGTTTTGAATAGCCACAGGCCCAGAGGAGCAGCTACGCCGTTCCTTGGTTGAGGCAGTTCGCTTGATGCAGAACTCCCTACTTCGAGAAGTTGATTCAGGGTAGGAAACACAGGGTAACCTGTGTCTCTTTGGACTTGTTAGATACCACAGGGGTGTATGCTGAGGGTGCCCATGGAAACGGGGGCCTGCTGGAAATAGACTTGCTTTCCCACTTTGAAGGCCGCATTCACGCTGCCTTGCAGCTACTTGACATTCCCTGCTCCTGACAGGCCTGGAAACCCTGTAAGAAGGCTGCGGGGAAAATTATGAGTTTGCTCTGTCTGAACCAGGTGCTTCCATGACCGCGGTGGTGGTCCGCCTGACAAGCTCTAGAGCTAAAGGGAATCCCAATGTGAGAACTTGCCTCCAGGTTAAGCCCTGAGTAGCCGTGCAGAAAGGGAGGCATGTAGCTGTTTCCAGGAGTTCTTAGCGGCTTATGTGCTTTAATTTACAGGAAGTAGACTTTTGAGTACTCCTAGGCCTCTCGGGTATGCATCATTTTCCCTCCAATTTCACTGACTACCTCCGGCTAGCTCAACCTGGGCCGGCTGAGCAACTTCAAGGCCCATCGGTTGATCCCTCGGAGGCCCTCTGTGCATTTCCAGTGATGGGCAACACCCTGTACCTTCCTTGAGGAGACCTACATTTCCAGAGTCCTCGAATGGCCTCAGGACAACATTGCTGGTGAGTCCCAAGTGCCCAGGAAGACTTCGTCATGGCCCTTGTGTGAGCTGCCATGAGAAAACACTGTGCTTTGAATACTTGGAGGACCTCGTACCTGTAGTCACTCTATCCGAGGATAAACTCAGCCTCTTAGCATGCTGTGTCGCTACCGGCACACCTGGCATGAGCACATGCCTGGAAGTTAGGCCCCGATTGGCCACGCAGAAGCAGCGGTGTGCTGCAGTTTCCATGAGGCGGTGGCCTCTTTGCATATCTTTGCATATCTTTAACTGCTGCACCGTTTTCTGGACACCTTGGAAGCTAGCGTGGGCACCCTGTTCCCGACAGGAACACTGAGTACCCCCAGGCCCACCTGGGTCTGCTAAGCAACATCCAGGCCCGTAGCCCTTTAGAGCTCCTCTGTGTATGCCGAGCATAGGGAAATGCACCACACTCCTTTTTGGAGCAGCTTAATTTCCCCAGCACTTGCACACGCTCAGGAACACTGTTCTAGCACATCCCACATGGCGTCGAAGTCTTAGGAATTGCCCTAGTCCGAGCTGCACTCAGAGAAACCCTCGGCTTCGCATTCCATCTGGGACATCCTGCCTGAAGTCACCATGCCTCCTAGAGAAAGTCGGCTTGTGTTCTTACTGCAATTTAAGTCCTCTTCTTCCTGTGGCACTGCAGGCTTTTGAATAGCCACAGGCCCAGAGGAGCAGCTACGGTTTTCCTTGGTTGAGGCAGTTCGCTTGATGCAGAACACCCCACTTTGAGAAGTTGATTCAAGAAAGGAAACACAGGGTAACCTGTGTCTCTTTGGACTTGTTAGAAACCACAGGGGTGTATGCTGAGGGTGCCCATGGAAACGGGGGCCTGCTGGAACTACCCTTGCTTTCCCATTTTGAAGGCTGCATTCATGCTGCCTTGAAGCTGCATGACGTTCCCTGCTGTTGACAGACCTGTTAAACCCTGTAGGAATGCTTCTTGGAAAAAAATGAGTTTGCTCTGTCTAAACCAGGTGTCTCCGCGGCCGCGGCGGTGGTCTGCCTGACAAGCTCTAGAGCTAAAAGGATACTCAACGTGGGAACTTGCCTCCATTTTAGGTCCCGAGTAGCCGGGCAGAAAGGGAGGCATACAGCTGTTTCCATGAGTTCTTAGTCGCTGTTCTGCTTTATTTTCAAGGAAGTACCCCTTTGAAGACTCCTAGGCCTCTCGGGAGTGCATCATTGTCCCTCCAAAGTCCCTGAGTACCTCCGGAACCCTGTCGGCTGGCTTAGCAACGTCGAGGCCAGTTGGTCTGTCCGGTGGAGGCCCTCTGAGTGTGCCGAGTGACGGGCAACACACTGCACGTTCCTTGAGGAGAACTACATTTCCAGAGTCCTCAAACAGCCGCAGGACCTCATTTCTGGTGGTTCCGAAGTGCCCAGGAAGTCTTTGTCATGGCCATTGTGTGAGCTGCCATGAGAAAACACTCTGCATTGAATACTTCGAGAACCTCGTACCTAAAGTCACTCTGCTCGAGGAGAAAGTCAGCATCTTACCATGCTGTGTCGCTAAAGGGGCACCCAGCATGAACACGTGACTGGAGGTAAGGCCCTGATTGGCCGCACAGAAGTGGAGGCATGCAGCAGTTTCCACGAGGCCGTGGCCTCTGCTCTGCATACCTTTAACTGCAGCACAGTTTGCCGGACACCTAGGAGGCTCGCGTGGGCACCCTGTTCCCGGCAGGGACACTGAGTACCCCCCAGGCCCACCTGGGTCTGCTAAGCAACATCCAGGCCCGGAGCCCTTTAGAGTCCCTCTGTGTATGCCGAGCGTAGGGAAACGTACCGCACTCTCTTTTGGAGCAGCCTAATTTCCCCAGCACTCGCACACGCTCAGGAACACTGTTCTAGCACATCCCACATGGCGTCGAAGTCTTACGCAATGCCCTAATCCGAGCTGCACTCAGAGAAACCCTTGGCGTCGCATTCCATCTGGGACCTCCTGCCTGAAGTCACCGTGCCTCCTCGAGAAAGTTGGCTTGCGTTCTTACTGCAATTTAAGTCCTCTTCTTCCTGTGGCGCTGCAGGGTTTTGAATAGCCACAGGCTCAGAGGAGCAGCTACGCCGTTCCTTGGTTGAGGCAGTTCGGTTGTTGCAGAACACCCTACTTCGAGAATTTGATTCAGGGTAGGAAACACAGGGTAACCTGTGTCTCTTTGGACTTGTTAGATACCGCAGGGGTGTATGCTGAGGATGCCCATGGAAACGGGGGCCTGCTGGAAATAGACTTGCTTTCCCACTTTGAAGGCCGCATTCACGCTGCCTTGCAGCTACTTGACATTCCCTGCTCCTGACAGGCCTGGAAACCCTGTAAGAAGGCTGCGGGGAAAATTATGAGTTTGCTCTGTCTGAACCAGGTGCTTCCATGGCCGCGGTGGTGGTCCGCCCGACAAGCTCTAGAGCTAAAGGGAATCCCAACGTGAGAACTTGCCTCCAGGTTAGGCCCTGAGTAGCCATGCAGAAAGGGAGGCATGTAGCTGTTTCCAGGAGTTCTTAGTGGCTTATGTGCTTTAATTTACAGGAAGTAGACTTTTGAGTACTCCTAGGCCTCTTGGGTATGCATCGTTTTCCCTCCAATTTCACTGACTACCTCCGGCTAGCTCAACCTGGGCCAGCTGAGGAACTTCAAGGCCCATCGGTTGATCCCTCGGAGGCCCTCTGTGCGTTTTCAGTGATGGGCAACACCCTGTACCCTCCTTGAGGAGACCTACATTTCCAGAGTCCTCGAATGGCCTCAGGACAACATTGCTGGTGAGTCCGAAGTGCCCAGGAAGACTTCGTCATGGCCCTTGTGTGAGCTGCCATGAGAAAACACTGTGCTTTGAATACTTGGAGGACCTCGTACCTGTAGTCACTCTATCCGAGGATAAACTCAGCCTCTTAGCATGCTGTGTCGCTACCGGCACACCTGGCATGAGCACATGCCTGGAAGTTAGGCCCCGATTGGCCACGCAGAAGCAGCGGTGTGCTGCAGTTTCCATGAGGCGGTGGCCTCTGCTTTGCATATCTTTAACTGCAGCACCGTTTTCTGGACACCTTGGAAGCTAGCGTGGGCACCCTGTTCCCGACAGGAACACTGAGTACCCCCAGGCCCACCTTGGGTCTGCTAAGCAACATCCAGGCCCGTAGCCCTTTAGAGCTCCTCTGTGTATGCCGAGCATAGGGAAATGCACCACACTCCTTTTTGGAGCAGCTTAATTTCCCCAGCACTTGCACACGCTCAGGAACACTGTTCTAGCACATCCCACATGGCGTCGAAGTCTTACGCATTGCCCTAGTCCGAGCTGCACTCAGAGAAACCCTCGGCTTCGCATTCCATCTGGGACATCCTGCCTGAAGTCACCATGCCTCCTAGAGAAAGTCGGCTTGTGTTCTTACTGCAATTTAAGTCCTCTTCTTCCTGTGGCACTGCAGGCTTTTGAATAGCTACAGGCCCAGAGGAGCAGCTACGGTGTTCCTTGGTTGAGGCAGTTCGCTTGATGCAGAACACCCTACTTCGAGAAGTTGATTCAGGAAAGGAAACACAGGGTAACCTGTGTCTCTTTGGACTTGTTAGAAACCACAGGGGTGTATGCTGAGGGTGCCCATGGAAACGGGGGCCTGCTGGAACTACCCTTGCTTTCCCATTTTGAAGGCTGCATTCATGCTGCCTTGAAGCTGCATGACGTTCCCTGCTGTTGACAGACCTGTTAAACCCTGTAGGAATGCTTCTTGGAAAAAAATGAGTTTGCTCTGTCTAAACCAGGTGTCTCCGCGGCCGCGGCGGTGGTCTGCCTGACAAGCTCTAGAGCTAAAAGGATACTCAACGTGGGAACTTGCCTCCATTTTAGGTCCCGAGTAGCCGGGCAGAAAGGGAGGCATACAGCTGTTTCCATGAGTTCTTAGTCGCTGTTCTGCTTTATTTTCAAGGAAGTACCCCTTTGAAGACTCCTAGGCCTCTCGGGAGTGCATCATTGTCCCTCCAAAGTCCCTGAGTACCTCCGGAACCCTGTCGGCTGGCTTAGCAACGTCGAGGCCAGTTGGTCTGTCCGGTGGACGCCCTCTGAGTGTGCCGAGTGACGGGCAACACACTGCACGTTCCTTGAGGAGAACTACATTTCCAGAGTCTTCAAACAGCCGCAGGACCTCATTTCTGGTGGGTCCGAAGTGACCAGGAAGTCTTTGTCATGGCCATTGTGTGAGCTGCCATGAGAAAACACTCTGCATTGAATACTTCGAGAACCTCGTACCTAAAGTCACTCTGCTCGAGGAGAAAGTCAGCATCTTACCATGCTGTGTCGCTAAAGGGGCACCCAGCATGAACACGTGACTGGAGGTAAGGCCCTGATTGGCCGCACAGAAGTGGAGGCATGCAGCAGTTTCCACGAGGCCGTGGCCTCTGCTCTGCATACCTTTAACTGCAGCACAGTTTGCCGGACACCTAGGAGGCTCGCGTGGGCACCCTGTTCCCGGCAGGGACACTGAGTACCCCCCAGGCCCACCTGGGTCTGCTAAGCAACATCCAGGCCCGGAGCCCTTTAGAGTCCCTCTGTGTATGCCGAGCGTAGGGAAACGTACCGCACTCTCTTTTGGAGCAGCCTAATTTCCCCAGCACTCGCACACGCTCAGGAACACTGTTCTAGCACATCCCACATGGCGTCGAAGTCTTACGCAATGCCCTAGTCCGAGCTGCACTCAGAGAAACCCTTGGCGTCGCATTCCATCTGGGACCTCCTGCCTGAAGTCACCGTGCCTCCTCGAGAAAGTTGGCTTGCGTTCTTACTGCAATTTAAGTCCTCTTCTTCCTGTGGCGCTGCAGGGTTTTGAATAGCCACAGGCTCAGAGGAGCAGCTACGCCGTTCCTTGGTTGAGGCAGTTCGGTTGTTGCAGAACACCCTACTTCGAGAATTTGATTCAGGGTAGGAAACACAGGGTAACCTGTGTCTCTTTGGACTTGTTAGATACCGCAGGGGTGTATGCTGAGGATGCCCATGGAAACGGGGGCCTGCTGGAAATAGACTTGCTTTCCCACTTTGAAGGCCGCATTCACGCTGCCTTGCAGCTACTTGACATTCCCTGCTCCTGACAGGCCTGGAAACCCTGTAAGAAGGCTGCGGGGAAAATTATGAGTTTGCTCTGTCTGAACCAGGTGCTTCCATGGCCGCGGTGGTGGTCCGCCCGACAAGCTCTAGAGCTAAAGGGAATCCCAACGTGAGAACTTGCCTCCAGGTTAGGCCCTGAGTAGCCATGCAGAAAGGGAGGCATGTAGCTGTTTCCAGGAGTTCTTAGTGGCTTATGTGCTTTAATTTACAGGAAGTAGACTTTTGAGTACTCCTAGGTCTCTTGGGTATGCATCGTTTTCCCTCCAATTTCACTGACTACCTCCGGCTAGCTCAACCTGGGCCAGCTGAAGAACTTCAAGGCCCATCGGTTGATCCCTCGGAGGCTCTCTGTGCGTTTTCAGTGATGGGCAACACCCTGTACCCTCCTTGAGGAGACCTACATTTCCAGAGTCCTCGAATGGCCTCAGGACAACATTGCTGGTGAGTCCGAAGTGCCCAGGAAGACTTCGTCATGGCCCTTGTGTGAGCTGCCATGAGAAAACACTGTGCTTTGAATACTTGGAGGACCTCGTACCTGTAGTCACTCTATCCGAGGATAAACTCAGCCTCTTAGCATGCTGTGTCGCTACCGGCACACCTGGCATGAGCACATGCCTGGAAGTTAGGCCCCGATTGGCCACGCAGAAGCAGCGGTGTGCTGCAGTTTCCATGAGGCGGTGGCCTCTGCTTTGCATATCTTTAACTGCAGCACCGTTTTCTGGACACCTTGGAAGCTAGCGTGGGCACCCTGTTCCCGACGGGAACACTGAGTACCCCCAGGCCCACCTTGGGTCTGCTAAGCAACATCCAGGCCCGTAGCCCTTTAGAGCTCCTCTGTGTATGCCGAGCATAGGGAAATGCACCACACTCCTTTTTGGAGCAGCTTAATTTCCCCAGCACTTGCACACCCTCAGGAACACTGTTCTAGCACATCCCACATGGCGTCGAAGTCTTACGCATTGCCCTAGTCCGAGCTGCACTCAGAGAAACCCTCGGCTTCGCATTCCATCTGGGACATCCTGCCTGAAGTCACCATGCCTCCTAGAGAAAGTCGGCTTGTGTTCTTACTGCAATTTAAGTCCTCTTCTTCCTGTGGCACTGCAGGCTTTTGAATAGCTACAGGCCCAGAGGAGCAGCTACGGTGTTCCTTGGTTGAGGCAGTTCGCTTGATGCAGAACACCCTACTTCGAGAAGTTGATTCAGGAAAGGAAACACAGGGTAACCTGTGTCTCTTTGGACTTGTTAGAAACCACAGGGGTGTATGCTGAGGGTGCCCATGGAAACGGGGGCCTGCTGGAACTACCCTTGCTTTCCCATTTTGAAGGCTGCATTCATGCTGCCTTGAAGCTGCATGACGTTCCCTGCTGTTGACAGGCCTGTTAAACCCTGTAGGAATGCTTCTTGGAAAAAAATGAGTTTGTTCCGTCTAAACCAGGTGCCTCCGTGGCCGCGGCGGTGGTCTGCCTGAGAAGCTCTAGAGCTAAAAAGATACTCAACGTGGGAACTTGCCTCCATTTTAGGTCCCGAGTAGCCGGGCAGAAAGGGAGGCATACAGCTGTTTCCATGAGTTCTTAGTCGCTGTTCTGCTTTATTTTCAAGGAAGTACCCCTTTGAAGACTCCTAGGCCTCTCGGGAGTGCATCATTGTCCCTCCAAAGTCACTGAGTACCTCCGGAACCCTGTGGGCCGGCTTAGCAACATCGAGGCCGGTTGGTCTGTCCGGTGGAGGCCCTCTGAGTGTGCCGAGTGACGGGCAACACACTGCACGTTCCTTGAGGAGAACTACATTTCCAGAGTCCTCGAACAGCCGCAGGACCTCATTTCTGGTGAGTCCGAAGTGCCCAGGAAGTCTTTGTCATGGCCCTTGTGTGAGCTGCCATGAGAAAACACTCTGCATTGAATACTTCGAGAACCTCGTACCTAAAGTCACTCTGCTCGAGGAGAAAGTCAGCATCTTACCATGCTGTGTCGCTAAAGGGGCACCCAGCATGAACACGTGACTGGAGGTAAGGCCCTGATTCGCCGCGCAGAAGCGGAGGCGTGCTGCAGCTTCCAGGAGGCGGTGGCCTCTGCTCTGCATGCCTTTAATGGCAGCACAGCTTTCTGGACACCGGGGAGGCTAGCCGAGGCAACCTGCTCCCGGCAGGAACACTGAGTACCCCCAGGTGCACCTGGGTCTGCTAAGCAACATCCAGGCCCGTAGCCCTTCAGAGCCCCCTGTGTGCAGGCCGAGCGTAGGGAAACGCACTGCCCTCTCCTTCAGAGCAGCTTAGTTTCCTCCGCACTCGCACACGTTCACGAACACCGTTCTGACACGTCCCACGTTGCGCGGAGGTCTTACGCGGTGCCCTAGTCGGAGCTGCCCTCAGAGGAGCCCTCGTCTTCGCCTTCCATCCAGGACCTCCTGACTGAAGTCACCGTGCCTCCTAGAGGACGGCGGCTTGGGTTCTTACTGCACTTTAAGTCCTGTTCCTTCTGCGGCACTGCAGGCAGCCCCAGGCCCAGAGGAGCAGCTACGGCGTTCCTCGGTTGAGACAGTTCGCCGGATGCGGGACTCCCTACTTCGATACGTTGATTCAGGGAAGGAAACGCAGGGTAACCGGTGTCTCTTGGGACTCGTTAGAAGCCACAGGGATGTACGCTGAGTGTGCCCATGAAAACGGGGGCCTGCTGGAACTAGCCCTGCTTTCCCATTTTGAGGGCGGCATTCATGCCTGCCTTGAAGCTACCTGACCTTCCCAGCTCCCGACTGGCCAGTGAGCCCTGGAAGAATGCTTCGGGGAAAACACTGTGCTTTGAATACTTTGAGGACCTCGGACCTGTAGTCACTCTACCCGTGGAGAAACTCAGCCTCTTAGCATGCTGTGTTGCTACTGGCACTCCCAGCATGAACACATGCCTGGAAGTAAGGCTCTGATTGGCCGCGCAGAAGCGGAGGCGTGCTGCAGTTTCCATGAGGCGGTGGCCTCTGCTCTGGTTATCTTTAACTGCAGCACAGTTTGCCGGACACCTAGGAGGCTCACGTGGGCACCCTGTTTCCGGCAGGGACACTGAGTACCCCCAGGCCCACCTGGGTCTGCTAAGCAACATCCAGGCCCGGAGCCCTTTAGAGCCCCTCTGTGTATGCCGAGCGTAGGGAAACGCACCGCAATCTCTTTTGGAGCAGCCTAATTTCCCCAGCACTCGCACACGCTCAGGAACACTGTTCTAGCACATCCCACATGGCGTCGAAGTCTTACGCAATGCCCTAGTCCGAGCTGCACTCAGAGAAACCCTCGGCGTCGCATTCCGTCTGGGACCTCCTGCCTGAAGTCACCGTGCCTCCTCGAGAAAGTTGGCTTGCGTTCTTACTGCAATTTAAGTCCTCTTCTTCCAGTGGCGCTGCAGGCTTTTGAATAGCCACAGGCCCAGAGGAGCAGCTACGCCGTTCCTTGGTTGAGGCAGTTCGCTTGATGCAGAACTCCCTTCTTCGAGAAGTTGATTCAGGGTAGGAAACACAGGGTAACCTGTGTCTCTTTGGACTTGTTAGATACCACAGGGGTGTATGCTGAGGGTGCCCATGGAAACGGGGGCCTGCTGGAAATAGACTTGCTTTCCCACTTTGAAGGCCGCATTCACGCTTCTTGCAGCTACATGACATTCCCTGCTCCTGACAGGCCTGGAAACCCTGTAAGAAGGCTGCGTGGAAAATTATGAGTTTGCTCTGTCTGAACCAGGTGCTTCCATGGCCGCGGTGGTGGTCCGCATGACAGGCTCTAGAGCGAAAGGTAACCTCGACATGAGAACTTGCCTCCAGGTTAGGCCCTGAGTAGCCGTGCAGAAAGGGAGGCATGTAGCTGTTTCCAGGAGTTCTTAGTGGCTTATGTGCTTTAATTTACAGGAAGTAGACTTTTGAGTACTCCTAGGCCTCTCGGGTATGCATCATTTTCCCTCCAATTTCACTGACTACCTCCGGCTAGCTCAACCTGGGCCGGCTGAGCAACTTCAAGGCCCATCGGTTGATCCCTCGGAGGCCCTCTGTGCGTTTCCAGTGATGGGCAACACCCTGTACCTTCCTTGAGGAGACCTACATTTCCAGAGTCCTCGAATGGCCTCAGGACAACATTGCTGGTGAGTCCCAAGTGCCCAGGAAGACTTCGTCATGGCCCTTGTGTGAGCTGCCATGAGAAAACACTGTGCTTTGAATACTTGGAGGACCTCGTACCTGTAGTCACTCTATCCGAGGATAAACTCAGCCTCTTAGCATGCTGTGTCGCTACCGGCACACCTGGCATGAGCACATGCCTGGAAGTTAGGCCCCGATTGGCCACGCAGAAGCAGCGGTGTGCTGCAGTTTCCATGAGGCGGTGGCCTCTGCTTTGCATATCTTTAACTGCAGCACCGTTTTCTGGACACCTTGGAAGCTAGCGTGGGCACCCTGTTCCCGACAGGAACACTGAGTACCCCCAGGCCCACCTTGGGTCTGCTAAGCAACATCCAGGCCCGTAGCCCTTTAGAGCTCCTCTGTGTATGCCGAGCATAGGGAAATGCACCACACTCCTTTTTGGAGCAGCTTAATTTCCCCAGCACTTGCACACGCTCAGGAACACTGTTCTAGCACATCCCACATGGCGTCGAAGTCTTACGCATTGCCCTAGTCCGAGCTGCACTCAGAGAAACCCTCGGCTTCGCATTCCATCTGGGACATCCTGCCTGAAGTCACCATGCCTCCTAGAGAAAGTCGGCTTGTGTTCTTACTGCAATTTAAGTCCTCTTCTTCCTGTGGCACTGCAGGCTTTTGAATAGCTACAGGCCCAGAGGAGCAGCTACGGTGTTCCTTGGTTGAGGCAGTTCGCTTGATGCAGAACACCCTACTTCGAGAAGTTGATTCAGGAAAGGAAACACAGGGTAACCTGTGTCTCTTTGGACTTGTTAGAAACCACAGGGGTGTATGCTGAGGGTGCCCATGGAAACGGGGGCCTGCTGGAACTACCCTTGCTTTCCCATTTTGAAGGCTGCATTCATGCTGCCTTGAAGCTGCATGACGTTCCCTGCTGTTGACAGACCTGTTAAACCCTGTAGGAATGCTTCTTGGAAAAAAATGAGTTTGCTCTGTCTAAACCAGGTGTCTCCGCGGCCGCGGCGGTGGTCTGCCTGACAAGCTCTAGAGCTAAAAGGATACTCAACGTGGGAACTTGCCTCCATTTTAGGTCCCGAGTAGCCGGGCAGAAAGGGAGGCATACAGCTGTTTCCATGAGTTCTTAGTCGCTGTTCTGCTTTATTTTCAAGGAAGTACCCCTTTGAAGACTCCTAGGCCTCTCGGGAGTGCATCATTGTCCCTCCAAAGTCCCTGAGTACCTCCGGAACCCTGTCGGCTGGCTTAGCAACGTCGAGGCCAGTTGGTCTGTCCGGTGGACGCCCTCTGAGTGTGCCGAGTGACGGGCAACACACTGCACGTTCCTTGAGGAGAACTACATTTCCAGAGTCTTCAAACAGCCGCAGGACCTCATTTCTGGTGGGTCCGAAGTGACCAGGAAGTCTTTGTCATGGCCATTGTGTGAGCTGCCATGAGAAAACACTCTGCATTGAATACTTCGAGAACCTCGTACCTAAAGTCACTCTGCTCGAGGAGAAAGTCAGCATCTTACCATGCTGTGTCGCTAAAGGGGCACCCAGCATGAACACGTGACTGGAGGTAAGGCCCTGATTGGCCGCACAGAAGTGGAGGCATGCAGCAGTTTCCACGAGGCCGTGGCCTCTGCTCTGCATACCTTTAACTGCAGCACAGTTTGCCGGACACCTAGGAGGCTCGCGTGGGCACCCTGTTCCCGGCAGGGACACTGAGTACCCCCCAGGCCCACCTGGGTCTGCTAAGCAACATCCAGGCCCGGAGCCCTTTAGAGTCCCTCTGTGTATGCCGAGCGTAGGGAAACGTACCGCACTCTCTTTTGGAGCAGCCTAATTTCCCCAGCACTCGCACACGCTCAGGAACACTGTTCTAGCACATCCCACATGGCGTCGAAGTCTTACGCAATGCCCTAGTCCGAGCTGCACTCAGAGAAACCCTTGGCGTCGCATTCCATCTGGGACCTCCTGCCTGAAGTCACCGTGCCTCCTCGAGAAAGTTGGCTTGCGTTCTTACTGCAATTTAAGTCCTCTTCTTCCTGTGGCGCTGCAGGGTTTTGAATAGCCACAGGCTCAGAGGAGCAGCTACGCCGTTCCTTGGTTGAGGCAGTTCGGTTGTTGCAGAACACCCTACTTCGAGAATTTGATTCAGGGTAGGAAACACAGGGTAACCTGTGTCTCTTTGGACTTGTTAGATACCGCAGGGGTGTATGCTGAGGATGCCCATGGAAACGGGGGCCTGCTGGAAATAGACTTGCTTTCCCACTTTGAAGGCCGCATTCACGCTGCCTTGCAGCTACTTGACATTCCCTGCTCCTGACAGGCCTGGAAACCCTGTAAGAAGGCTGCGGGGAAAATTATGAGTTTGCTCTGTCTGAACCAGGTGCTTCCATGGCCGCGGTGGTGGTCCGCCCGACAAGCTCTAGAGCTAAAGGGAATCCCAACGTGAGAACTTGCCTCCAGGTTAGGCCCTGAGTAGCCATGCAGAAAGGGAGGCATGTAGCTGTTTCCAGGAGTTCTTAGTGGCTTATGTGCTTTAATTTACAGGAAGTAGACTTTTGAGTACTCCTAGGTCTCTTGGGTATGCATCGTTTTCCCTCCAATTTCACTGACTACCTCCGGCTAGCTCAACCTGGGCCAGCTGAAGAACTTCAAGGCCCATCGGTTGATCCCTCGGAGGCTCTCTGTGCGTTTTCAGTGATGGGCAACACCCTGTACCCTCCTTGAGGAGACCTACATTTCCAGAGTCCTCGAATGGCCTCAGGACAACATTGCTGGTGAGTCCGAAGTGCCCAGGAAGACTTCGTCATGGCCCTTGTGTGAGCTGCCATGAGAAAACACTGTGCTTTGAATACTTGGAGGACCTCGTACCTGTAGTCACTCTATCCGAGGATAAACTCAGCCTCTTAGCATGCTGTGTCGCTACCGGCACACCTGGCATGAGCACATGCCTGGAAGTTAGGCCCCGATTGGCCACGCAGAAGCAGCGGTGTGCTGCAGTTTCCATGAGGCGGTGGCCTCTGCTTTGCATATCTTTAACTGCAGCACCGTTTTCTGGACACCTTGGAAGCTAGCGTGGGCACCCTGTTCCCGACGGGAACACTGAGTACCCCCAGGCCCACCTTGGGTCTGCTAAGCAACATCCAGGCCCGTAGCCCTTTAGAGCTCCTCTGTGTATGCCGAGCATAGGGAAATGCACCACACTCCTTTTTGGAGCAGCTTAATTTCCCCAGCACTTGCACACCCTCAGGAACACTGTTCTAGCACATCCCACATGGCGTCGAAGTCTTACGCATTGCCCTAGTCCGAGCTGCACTCAGAGAAACCCTCGGCTTCGCATTCCATCTGGGACATCCTGCCTGAAGTCACCATGCCTCCTAGAGAAAGTCGGCTTGTGTTCTTACTGCAATTTAAGTCCTCTTCTTCCTGTGGCACTGCAGGCTTTTGAATAGCTACAGGCCCAGAGGAGCAGCTACGGTGTTCCTTGGTTGAGGCAGTTCGCTTGATGCAGAACACCCTACTTCGAGAAGTTGATTCAGGAAAGGAAACACAGGGTAACCTGTGTCTCTTTGGACTTGTTAGAAACCACAGGGGTGTATGCTGAGGGTGCCCATGGAAACGGGGGCCTGCTGGAACTACCCTTGCTTTCCCATTTTGAAGGCTGCATTCATGCTGCCTTGAAGCTGCATGACGTTCCCTGCTGTTGACAGGCCTGTTAAACCCTGTAGGAATGCTTCTTGGAAAAAAATGAGTTTGTTCCGTCTAAACCAGGTGCCTCCGTGGCCGCGGCGGTGGTCTGCCTGAGAAGCTCTAGAGCTAAAAAGATACTCAACGTGGGAACTTGCCTCCATTTTAGGTCCCGAGTAGCCGGGCAGAAAGGGAGGCATACAGCTGTTTCCATGAGTTCTTAGTCGCTGTTCTGCTTTATTTTCAAGGAAGTACCCCTTTGAAGACTCCTAGGCCTCTCGGGAGTGCATCATTGTCCCTCCAAAGTCACTGAGTACCTCCGGAACCCTGTGGGCCGGCTTAGCAACATCGAGGCCGGTTGGTCTGTCCGGTGGAGGCCCTCTGAGTGTGCCGAGTGACGGGCAACACACTGCACGTTCCTTGAGGAGAACTACATTTCCAGAGTCCTCGAACAGCCGCAGGACCTCATTTCTGGTGAGTCCGAAGTGCCCAGGAAGTCTTTGTCATGGCCCTTGTGTGAGCTGCCATGAGAAAACACTCTGCATTGAATACTTCGAGAACCTCGTACCTAAAGTCACTCTGCTCGAGGAGAAAGTCAGCATCTTACCATGCTGTGTCGCTAAAGGGGCACCCAGCATGAACACGTGACTGGAGGTAAGGCCCTGATTCGCCGCGCAGAAGCGGAGGCGTGCTGCAGCTTCCAGGAGGCGGTGGCCTCTGCTCTGCATGCCTTTAATGGCAGCACAGCTTTCTGGACACCGGGGAGGCTAGCCGAGGCAACCTGCTCCCGGCAGGAACACTGAGTACCCCCAGGTGCACCTGGGTCTGCTAAGCAACATCCAGGCCCGTAGCCCTTCAGAGCCCCCTGTGTGCAGGCCGAGCGTAGGGAAACGCACTGCCCTCTCCTTCAGAGCAGCTTAGTTTCCTCCGCACTCGCACACGTTCACGAACACCGTTCTGACACGTCCCACGTTGCGCGGAGGTCTTACGCGGTGCCCTAGTCGGAGCTGCCCTCAGAGGAGCCCTCGTCTTCGCCTTCCATCCAGGACCTCCTGACTGAAGTCACCGTGCCTCCTAGAGGACGGCGGCTTGGGTTCTTACTGCACTTTAAGTCCTGTTCCTTCTGCGGCACTGCAGGCAGCCCCAGGCCCAGAGGAGCAGCTACGGCGTTCCTCGGTTGAGACAGTTCGCCGGATGCGGGACTCCCTACTTCGATACGTTGATTCAGGGAAGGAAACGCAGGGTAACCGGTGTCTCTTGGGACTCGTTAGAAGCCACAGGGATGTACGCTGAGTGTGCCCATGAAAACGGGGGCCTGCTGGAACTAGCCCTGCTTTCCCATTTTGAGGGCGGCATTCATGCCTGCCTTGAAGCTACCTGACCTTCCCAGCTCCCGACTGGCCAGTGAGCCCTGGAAGAATGCTTCGGGGAAAACACTGTGCTTTGAATACTTTGAGGACCTCGGACCTGTAGTCACTCTACCCGTGGAGAAACTCAGCCTCTTAGCATGCTGTGTTGCTACTGGCACTCCCAGCATGAACACATGCCTGGAAGTAAGGCTCTGATTGGCCGCGCAGAAGCGGAGGCGTGCTGCAGTTTCCATGAGGCGGTGGCCTCTGCTCTGGTTATCTTTAACTGCAGCACAGTTTGCCGGACACCTAGGAGGCTCACGTGGGCACCCTGTTTCCGGCAGGGACACTGAGTACCCCCAGGCCCACCTGGGTCTGCTAAGCAACATCCAGGCCCGGAGCCCTTTAGAGCCCCTCTGTGTATGCCGAGCGTAGGGAAACGCACCGCAATCTCTTTTGGAGCAGCCTAATTTCCCCAGCACTCGCACACGCTCAGGAACACTGTTCTAGCACATCCCACATGGCGTCGAAGTCTTACGCAATGCCCTAGTCCGAGCTGCACTCAGAGAAACCCTCGGCGTCGCATTCCGTCTGGGACCTCCTGCCTGAAGTCACCGTGCCTCCTCGAGAAAGTTGGCTTGCGTTCTTACTGCAATTTAAGTCCTCTTCTTCCAGTGGCGCTGCAGGCTTTTGAATAGCCACAGGCCCAGAGGAGCAGCTACGCCGTTCCTTGGTTGAGGCAGTTCGCTTGATGCAGAACTCCCTTCTTCGAGAAGTTGATTCAGGGTAGGAAACACAGGGTAACCTGTGTCTCTTTGGACTTGTTAGATACCACAGGGGTGTATGCTGAGGGTGCCCATGGAAACGGGGGCCTGCTGGAAATAGACTTGCTTTCCCACTTTGAAGGCCGCATTCACGCTTCTTGCAGCTACATGACATTCCCTGCTCCTGACAGGCCTGGAAACCCTGTAAGAAGGCTGCGTGGAAAATTATGAGTTTGCTCTGTCTGAACCAGGTGCTTCCATGGCCGCGGTGGTGGTCCGCATGACAGGCTCTAGAGCGAAAGGTAACCTCGACATGAGAACTTGCCTCCAGGTTAGGCCCTGAGTAGCCGTGCAGAAAGGGAGGCATGTAGCTGTTTCCAGGAGTTCTTAGTGGCTTATGTGCTTTAATTTACAGGAAGTAGACTTTTGAGTACTCCTAGGCCTCTCGGGTATGCATCATTTTCCCTCCAATTTCACTGACTACCTCCGGCTAGCTCAACCTGGGCCGGCTGAGCAACTTCAAGGCCCATCGGTTGATCCCTCGGAGGCCCTCTGTGCGTTTCCAGTGATGGGCAACACCCTGTACCTTCCTTGAGGAGACCTACATTTCCAGAGTCCTCGAATGGCCTCAGGACAACATTGCTGGTGAGTCCCAAGTGCCCAGGAAGACTTCGTCATGGCCCTTGTGTGAGCTGCCATGAGAAAACACTGTGCTTTGAATACTTGGAGGACCTCGTACCTGTAGTCACTCTATCCGAGGATAAACTCAGCCTCTTAGCATGCTGTGTCGCTACCGGCACACCTGGCATGAGCACATGCCTGGAAGTTAGGCCCCGATTGGCCACGCAGAAGCAGCGGTGTGCTGCAGTTTCCATGAGGCGGTGGCCTCTGCTTTGCATATCTTTAACTGCAGCACCGTTTTCTGGACACCTTGGAAGCTAGCGTGGGCACCCTGTTCCCGACGGGAACACTGAGTACCCCCAGGCCCACCTTGGGTCTGCTAAGCAACATCCAGGCCCGTAGCCCTTTAGAGCTCCTCTGTGTATGCCGAGCATAGGGAAATGCACCACACTCCTTTTTGGAGCAGCTTAATTTCACCAGCACTTGCACACGCTCAGGAACACTGTTCTAGCACATCCCACATGGCGTCGAAGTCTTACGCAATGCCCTAGTCCGAGCTGCACTCAGAGAAACCCTCGGCGTCGCATTCCGTCTGGGACCTCCTGCCTGAAGTCACCGTGCCTCCTCGAGAAGTTGGCTTGCGTTCTTACTGCAATTTAAGTCCTCTTCTTCCTGTGGCACTGCAGGGTTTTGAATAGCCACAGGCCCAGAGGAGCAGCTACGCCGTTCCTTGGTTGAGGCAGTTCGCTTGATGCAGAACACCCTACTTCGAGAATTTGATTCAGGGTAGGAAACACAGGGTAACCTGTGTCTCTTTGGACTTGTTAGATACCGCAGGGGTGTATGCTGAGGGTGCCCATGGAAACGGGGGCCTGCTGGAAATAGACTTGCTTTCCCACTTTGAAGGCCGCATTCACGCTGCCTTGCAGCTACTTGACATTCCCTGCTCCTGACAGGCCTGGAAACCCTGTAAGAAGGCTGCGGGGAAAATTGTGAGTTTGCTCTGTCTGAACCAGGTGCTTCCATGGCCGCGGTGGTGGTCCGCATGACAGGCTCTAGAGCGAAAGGGAACCTCGACGTGAGAACTTGCCTCCAGGTTAGGCCCTGAGTAGCCGTGCAGAAAGGGAGGCATGCAGCTGATTCCATGAGTTCTCAGTCGCTTTTGTGCTTTATTTTAAAGGAGGTACGCGTCCGGGGACTCCTAGGCCCCACGGGTGTGCATCGTTTTCCCTCCGAGGTCACTGAGTGCCTCCAGACACCTGTGGGCCGGCGGAGCATCGTCAAGGTCCATTGGTTGATCCCCCAGAGGACCTCTGTGCCTGCCGAGTGCTGGGCAGCAACACACTGTGCGTTCCTTGAGGAGCGCTACATCTCCAGAGCCCTCGAACGCCCTCGGGACAACATGGCTGGTGAGTGCGAAGTGCCCAGGAAGACTCTGTCATGGCCCTTGTGTGAGCTGCCATGAGAGAACACTGTGCTTGGAACACTGCGAGGCCCGCCCTCGCACCTGAAGTCACTCTGCTCGAGGAGAAAGTCAGCATCTTAGCACGCTGTGTCGCTACCGGCACACCCAGCATGAACCCATGCCTGGTAGGCAGGCCCTGATTCGCCACGCAGAAGCGGAGGCGTGCTGCAGCTTCCAGGAGGTGGTGGCCTCTGCTCTGCATGCCTTTAACAGCAGCACAGCTTTCTGGACACCTGGGAGGCTAGCCGGGGCACCCTGCTCCCGGCAGGAACACTGAGTACCCCCAGGTGCACCTGGGTCTGCTAAGCAACATCCAGGCCTGTAGCCCTTCAGAGCCCCCTGTGTGCAGGCCGAGCGTAGGGAAACGCACTGCCCTCTCCTTTGGAGCAGCTTAGTTTCCTCCTCACTCGCACACGTTCGCGAACACCGTTCTGGCACGTCCCACGTGGCGCGGAGGTCTTACGCGGTGCCCTAGTCGGAGCTGCCCTCAGAGGAGCCCTCATCTTCGCCTTCCATCCAGGACCTCCTGACTGAAGTCACCGTGCCTCCTAGAGGACGGCAGCTTGGGTTCTTACTGCACTTTAAGTCCTGTTCCTTCTGCGGCACTGCAGGCAGCCCCAGGCCCAGAGGAGCAGCTACGGCGTTCCTCGGTTGAGACAGTTCGCCGGATGCGGGACTCCCTACTTCGATACGTTGATTCAGGGAAGGAAACGCAGGGTAACCGGTGTCTCTTGGGACTCGTTAGAAGCCACAGGGATGTACGCTGAGTGTGCCCATGAAAACGGGGGCCTGCTGGAACTAGCCCTGCTTTCCCATTTTGAGGGCGGCATTCATGCCTGCCTTGAAGCTACCTGACCTTCCCAGCTCCCGACAGGCCAGTGAGCCCTGGAAGAATGCTTCGGGGAAAACACTGTGCTTTGAATACTTTGAGGACCTCGGACCTGTAGTCACTCTACCCGTGGAGAAACTCAGCCTCTTAGCATGCTGTGTTGCTACCGGCACTCCCAGCATGAACACATGCCTGGAAGTAAGGCTCTGATTGGCCGCGCAGAAGTGGAGGCATGCAGCAGTTTCCATGAGGCGGTGGCCTCTGCTCTGGTTATCTTTAACTGCAGCACAGTTTGCCGGACACCTAGGAGGCTCACGTGGGCACCCTGTTTCCGGCAGGGACACTGAGTACCCCCAGGCCCACCTGGGTCTGCTAAGCAACATTCAGGCCCGGAGACCTTTAGAGCCCCTCTGTGTATGCCGAGCGTAGGGAAACGCACCGCACTCTCTTTTGGAGCAGCCTAATTTCCCCAGCACTCGCACACGCTCAGGAACACTGTTCTAGCACATCCCACATGGCGTCGAAGTCTTACGCAATGCCCTAGTCCGAGCTGCACTCAGAGAAACCCTCGGCGTCGCATTCCGTCTGGGACCTCCTGCCTGAAGTCACCGTGCCTCCTCGAGAAAGTTGGCTTGCGTTCTTACTGCAATTTAAGTCCTCTTCTTCCTGTGGCACTGCAGGGTTTTGAATAGCCACAGGCCCAGAGGAGCAGCTACGCCGTTCCTTGGTTGAGGCAGTTCGCTTGATGCAGAACTCCTTACTTCGAGAAGTTGATTCAGGGTAGGAAACACAGGGTAACCTGTGTCTCTTTGGACTTGTTAGATACCACAGGGGTGTATGCTGAGGGTGCCCATGGAAACGGGGGCCTGCTGGAAATAGACTTGCTTTCCCACTTTGAAGGCCGCATTCACGCTGCCTTGCAGCTACTTGACATTCCCTGCTCCTGACAGGCCTGGAAACCCTGTAAGAAGGCTGCGGGGAAAATTATGAGTTTGCTCTGTCTGAACCAGGTGCTTCCATGGCCGCGGTGGTGGTCCGCCCGACAAGCTCTAGAGCTAAAGGGAATCCCAACGTGAGAACTTGCCTCCAGGTTAGGCCCTGAGTAGCCGTGCAGAAAGGGAGGCATGTAGCTGTTTCCAGGAGTTCTTAGTGGCTTATTTGCTTTAATTTACAGGAAGTAGACTTTTGAGTACTCGTAGGCCTCTCGGGTATGCATCATTTTCCCTCCAATTTCACTGACTACCTCCGGCTAGCTCAACCTGGGCCGGCTGAGCAACTTCAAGGCCCATCGGTTGATCCCTCGGAGGCCCTCTGTGCGTTTCCAGTGATGGGCAACACCCTGTACCTTCCTTGAGGAGACCTACATTTCCAGAGTCCTCGAATGGCCTCAGGACAACATTGCTGGTGAGTCCCAAGTGCCCAGGAAGACTTCGTCATGGCCCTTGTGTGAGCTGCCATGAGAAAACACTGTGCTTTGAATACTTGGAGGACCTCGTACCTGTAGTCACTCTATCCGAGGATAAACTCAGCCTCTTAGCATGCTGTGTCGCTACCGGCACACCTGGCATGAGCACATGCCTGGAAGTTAGGCCCCGATTGGCCACGCAGAAGCAGCGGTGTGCTGCAGTTTCCATGAGGCGGTGGCCTCTGCTTTGCATATCTTTAACTGCAGCACCGTTTTCTGGACACCTTGGAAGCTAGCGTGGGCACCCTGTTCCCGACGGGAACACTGAGTACCCCCAGGCCCACCTGGGTCTGCTAAGCAACATCCATGCCCGGAGCCCTTTAGAGCTCCTCTGTGTATGCCGAGCATAGGGAAATGCACCACACTCCTTTTTGGAGCAGCTTAATTTCCCCAGCACTTGCACACGCTCAGGAACACTGTTCTAGCACATCCCACATGGCGTCGAAGTCTTACACATTGCCCTAGTCCGAGCTGCACTCAGAGAAACCCTCGGCTTCGCATTCCATCTGGGACATCCTGCCTGAAGTCACCATGCCTCCTAGAGAAAGTCGGCTTGTGTTCTTACTGCAATTTAAGTCCTCTTCTTCCTGTGGCACTGCAGGCTTTTGAATAGCTACAGGCCCAGAGGAGCAGCTACGGTGTTCCTTGGTTGAGGCAGTTCGCTTGATGCAGAACACCCTACTTCGAGAAGTTGATTCAGGAAAGGAAACACAGGGTAACCTGTGTCTCTTTGGACTTGTTAGAAACCACAGGGGTGTATGCTGAGGGTGCCCATGGAAACGGGGGCCTGCTGGAACTACCCTTGCTTTCCCATTTTGAAGGCTGCATTCATGCTGCCTTGAAGCTGCATGACGTTCCCTGCTGTTGACAGGCCTGTTAAACCCTGTAGGAATGCTTCTTGGAAAAAAATGAGTTTGCTCTGTCTAAACCAGGTGCCTCCGTGGCCGCGGCGGTGGTCTGCCTGACAAGCTCTAGAGCTAAAAGGATACTCAACGTGGGAACTTGCCTCCATTTTAGGTCCCGAGTAGCCGGGCAGAAAGGGAGGCATACAGCTGTTTCCATGAGTTCTTAGTCGCTGTTCTGCTTTATTTTCAAGGAAGTACCCCTTTGAAGACTCCTAGGCCTCTCGGGAGTGCATCATTGTCCCTCCAAAGTCACTGAGTACCTCCGGAACCCTGTGGGCCGGCTTAGCAACATCGAGGCCGGTTGGTCTGTCCGGTGGAGGCCCTCTGAGTGTGCCGAGTGACGGGCAACACACTGCACGTTCCTTGAGGAGAACTACATTTCCAGAGTCCTCGAACAGCCGCAGGACCTCATTTCTGGTGAGTCCGAAGTGCCCAGGAAGTCTTTGTCATGGCCCTTGTGTGAGCTGCCATGAGAAAACACTCTGCATTGAATACTTCGAGAACCTCGTACCTAAAGTCACTCTGCTCGAGGAGAAAGTCAGCATCTTACCATGCTGTGTCGCTAAAGGGGCACCCAGCATGAACACGTGACTGGAGGTAAGGCCCTGATTGGCCACACAGAAGTGGAGGCATGCAGCAGTTTCCATGAGGCCGTGGCCTCTGCTCTGCATATCTTTAACTGCAGCACAGTTTGCCAGACACCTAGGAGGCTCGCGTGGGCACCCTGTTCCCGGCAGGGACACTGAGTACCCCCCAGGCCCACCTGGGTCTGCTAAGCAACATCCAGGCCCGGAGCCCTTTAGAGCCCCTCTGTGTATGCCGAGCGTAGGGAAACGCACCGCACTCTCTTTTGGAGCAGCCTAATTTCCCCAGCACTCGCACACGCTCAGGAACACTGTTCTAGCACATCCCACATGGCGTCGAAGTCTTACGCAATGCCCTAGTCCGAGCTGCACTCAGAGAAACCCTCGGCGTCGCATTCCGTCTGGGACCTCCTGCCTGAAGTCACCGTGCCTCCTCGAGAAAGTTGGCTTGCGTTCTTACTGCAATTTAAGTCCTCTTCTTCCTGTGGCGCTGCAGGCTTTTGAATAGCCACAGGCCCAGAGGAGTAGCTACGCCGTTCCTTGGTTGAGGCAGTTCGCTTGATGCAGAACTCCCTTCTTCGAGAAGTTGATTCAGGGTAGGAAACACAGGGTAACCTGTGTCTCTTTGGACTTGTTAGATACCACAGGGGTGTATGCTGAGGGTGCCCATGGAAACGGGGGCCTGCTGGAAATAGACTTGCTTTCCCACTTTTAAGGCCGCATTCACGCTGCCTTGCAGCTACTTGACATTCCCTGCTCCTGACAGGCCTGGAAACACTGTAAGAAGGCTGCGGGGAAAATTATGAGTTTGCTCTGTCTGAACCAGGTGCTTCCATGGCCGCGGTGGTGGTCCGCCTGACAAGCTCTAGAGCTAAAGGGAATCCCAACGTGAGAACTTGCCTCCAGGTTAGGCCCTTAGTAGCCGTGCAGAAAGGGAGGCATGTAGCTGTTTCCAGGAGTTCTTAGCGGCTTATGTGCTTTAATTTACAGGAAGTAGACTTTTGAGTACTCCTAGGCCTCTCGGGTATGCATCATTTTCCCTCCAATTTCACTGACTACCTCCGGCTAGCTCAACCTGGGCCGGCTGAGCAACTTCAAGGCCCATCGGTTGATCCCTCGGAGGCCCTCTGTGCGTTTCTAGTGATGGGCAACACCCTGTACCTTCCTTGAGGAGACCTACATTTCCAGAGTCCTCGAATGGCCTCAGGACAACATTGCTGGTGAGTCCGAAGTGCCCAGGAAGACTTCGTCATGGCCCTTGTGTGAGCTGCCATGAGAAAACACTGTGCTTTGAATACTTGGAGGACCTCGTACCTGTAGTCACTCTATCCGAGGATAAACTCAGCCTCTTAGCATGCTGTGTCGCTACCGGCACACCTGGCATGAGCACGTGCCTGGAAATTAGGCCCCGACTGGACACACAGAAGCAGCGGTGTGCTGCAGTTTCCATGAGGTGGTGTCCTCTGCTTTGCATATCTTCAACTGCAGCACCGTTTTCTGGACACCTTGGAAGCTAGCGTGGGCACCCTGTTCCCGGCGGGAACACTGAGTACCCCCAGGCCCACCTTGGGTCTGCTAAGCAACATCCAGGCCCGTAGCCCTTTAGAGCTCCTCTGTGTATGCCGAGCATAGGGAAATGCACCACACTCCTTTTTGGAGCAGCTTAATTTCCCCAGCACTTGCACACGCTCAGGAACACTTTTCTAGCACATCCCACATGGCGTCGAAGTCTTACGCATTTCCCTACTCCGAGCTGCACTGAGAGAAACCCTCGGCTTCGCATTCCATCTGGGACATCCTGCCTGAAGTCACCATGCCTCCTAGAGAAAGTCGGCTTGTGTTCTTACTGCAATTTAAGTCCTCTTCTTCCTGTGGCACTGCAGGCTTTTGAATAGCTACAGGCCCAGAGGAGCAGCTACGCCGTTCCTTGGTTGAGGCAGTTCGCTTGATGCAGAACACCCTACTTCGAGAAGTTGATTCAGGAAAGGAAACACAGGGTAACCTGTGTCTCTTTGGACTTGTTAGAAACCACAGGGGTGTATGCTGAGGGTGCCCATGGAAACGGGGGCCTGCTGGAACTACCCTTGCTTTCCCATTTTGAAGGCTGCATTCATGCTGCCTTGAAGCTGCATGACGTTCCCTGCTGTTGACAGGCCTGTTAAACCCTGTAGGAATGCTTCTTGGAAAAAAATGAGTTTGCTCTGTCTAAACCAGGTGCCTCCGTGGCCGCGGCGGTGGTCTGCCTGACAAGCTCTAGAGCTAAAAGGATACTCAACGTGGGAACTTGCCTCCATTTTAGGTCCCGAGTAGCCGGGCAGAAAGGGAGGCATACAGCTGTTTCCATGAGTTCTTAGTCGCTGTTCTGCTTTATTTTCAAGGAAGTACCCCTTTGAAGACTCCTAGGCCTCTCGGGAGTGCATCATTGTCCCTCCAAAGTCACTGAGTACCTCCGGAACCCTGTGGGCCGGCTTAGCAACATCGAGGCCGGTTGGTCTGTCCGGTGGAGGCCCTCTGAGTGTGCCGAGTGACGGGCAACACACTGCACGTTCCTTGAGGAGAACTACATTTCCAGAGTCCTCGAACAGCCGCAGGACCTCATTTCTGGTGAGTCCGAAGTGCCCAGGAAGTCTTTGTCATGGCCCTTGTGTGAGCTGCCATGAGAAAACACTCTGCATTGAATACTTCGAGAACCTCGTACCTAAAGTCACTCTGCTCGAGGAGAAAGTCAGCATCTTACCATGCTGTGTCGCTAAAGGGGCACCCAGCATGAACACGTGACTGGAGGTAAGGCCCTGATTGGCCACACAGAAGTGGAGGCATGCAGCAGTTTCCATGAGGCCGTGGCCTCTGCTCTGCATATCTTTAACTGCAGCACAGTTTGCCAGACACCTAGGAGGCTCGCGTGGGCACCCTGTTCCCGGCAGGGACACTGAGTACCCCCCAGGCCCACCTGGGTCTGCTAAGCAACATCCAGGCCCGGAGCCCTTTAGAGCCCCTCTGTGTATGCCGAGCGTAGGGAAACGCACCGCACTCTCTTTTGGAGCAGCCTAATTTCCCCAGCACTCGCACACGCTCAGGAACACTGTTCTAGCACATCCCACATGGCGTCGAAGTCTTACGCAATGCCCTAGTCCGAGCTGCACTCAGAGAAACCCTCGGCGTCGCATTCCGTCTGGGACCTCCTGCCTGAAGTCACCGTGCCTCCTCGAGAAAGTTGGCTTGCGTTCTTACTGCAATTTAAGTCCTCTTCTTCCTGTGGCGCTGCAGGCTTTTGAATAGCCACAGGCCCAGAGGAGTAGCTACGCCGTTCCTTGGTTGAGGCAGTTCGCTTGATGCAGAACTCCCTTCTTCGAGAAGTTGATTCAGGGTAGGAAACACAGGGTAACCTGTGTCTCTTTGGACTTGTTAGATACCACAGGGGTGTATGCTGAGGGTGCCCATGGAAACGGGGGCCTGCTGGAAATAGACTTGCTTTCCCACTTTGAAGGCCGCATTCACGCTGCCTTGCAGCTACTTGACATTCCCTGCTCCTGACAGGCCTGGAAACACTGTAAGAAGGCTGCGGGGAAAATTATGAGTTTGCTCTGTCTGAACCAGGTGCTTCCATGGCCGCGGTGGTGGTCCGCCTGACAAGCTCTAGAGCTAAAGGGAATCCCAACGTGAGAACTTGCCTCCAGGTTAGGCCCTTAGTAGCCGTGCAGAAAGGGAGGCATGTAGCTGTTTCCAGGAGTTCTTAGCGGCTTATGTGCTTTAATTTACAGGAAGTAGACTTTTGAGTACTCCTAGGCCTCTCGGGTATGCATCATTTTCCCTCCAATTTCACTGACTACCTCCGGCTAGCTCAACCTGGGCCAGCTGAGCAACTTCAAGGCCCATCGGTTGATCCCTCGGAGGCCCTCTGTGCGTTTCTAGTGATGGGCAACACCCTGTACCTTCCTTGAGGAGACCTACATTTCCAGAGTCCTCGAATGGCCTCAGGACAACATTGCTGGTGAGTCCGAAGTGCCCAGGAAGACTTCGTCATGGCCCTTGTGTGAGCTGCCATGAGAAAACACTGTGCTTTGAATACTTGGAGGACCTCGTACCTGTAGTCACTCTATCCGAGGATAAACTCAGCCTCTTAGCATGCTGTGTCGCTACCGGCACACCTGGCATGAGCACGTGCCTGGAAATTAGGCCCCGACTGGACACACAGAAGCAGCGGTGTGCTGCAGTTTCCATGAGGTGGTGTCCTCTGCTTTGCATATCTTCAACTGCAGCACCGTTTTCTGGACACCTTGGAAGCTAGCGTGGGCACCCTGTTCCCGGCGGGAACACTGAGTACCCCCAGGCCCACCTTGAGTCTGCTAAGCAACATCCAGGCCCGTAGCCCTTTAGAGCTCCTCTGTGTATGCCGAGCATAGGGAAATGCACCACACTCCTTTTTGGAGCAGCTTAATTTCCCCAGCACTTGCACACGCTCAGGAACACTTTTCTAGCACATCCCACATGGCGTCGAAGTCTTACGCATTTCCCTACTCCGAGCTGCACTGAGAGAAACCCTCGGCTTCGCATTCCATCTGGGACATCCTGCCTGAAGTCACCATGCCTCCTAGAGAAAGTCGGCTTGTGTTCTTACTGCAATTTAAGTCCTCTTCTTCCTGTGGCACTGCAGGCTTTTGAATAGCTACAGGCCCAGAGGAGCAGCTACGCCGTTCCTTGGTTGAGGCAGTTCGCTTGATGCAGAACACCCTACTTCGAGAAGTTGATTCAGGAAAGGAAACACAGGGTAACCTGTGTCTCTTTGGACTTGTTAGAAACCACAGGGGTGTATGCTGAGGGTGCCCATGGAAACGGGGGCCTGCTGGAACTACCCTTGCTTTCCCATTTTGAAGGCTGCATTCATGCTGCCTTGAAGCTGCATGACGTTCCCTGCTGTTGACAGGCCTGTTAAACCCTGTAGGAATGCTTCTTGGAAAAAAATGAGTTTGCTCTGTCTAAACCAGGTGCCTCCGTGGCCGCGGCGGTGGTCTGCCTGACAAGCTCTAGAGCTAAAAGGATACTCAACGTGGGAACTTGCCTCCATTTTAGGTCCCGAGTAGCCGGGCAGAAAGGGAGGCATACAGCTGTTTCCATGAGTTCTTAGTCGCTGTTCTGCTTTATTTTCAAGGAAGTACCCCTTTGAAGACTCCTAGGCCTCTCGGGAGTGCATCATTGTCCCTCCAAAGTCACTGAGTACCTCCGGAACCCTGTGGGCCAGCTTAGCAACATCGAGGCTGGTTGGTCTGTCCGGTGGAGGCCCTCTGAGTGTGCCGAGTGACGGGCAACACACTGCACTTTCCTTGAGGAGAACTACATTTCCAGAGTCCTCGAACAGCCGCAGGACCTCATTTCTGGTGAGTCCGAAGTGCCCAGGAAGTCTTTGTCATGGCCCTTGTGTGAGCTGCCATGAGAAAACACTCTGCATTGAATACTTCGAGAACCTCGTACCTAAAGTCACTCTGCTCGAGGAGAAAGTCAGCATCTTACCATGCTGTGTCGCTAAAGGGGCACCCAGCATGAACACGTGACTGGAGGTAAGGCCCTGATTGGCCGCACAGAAGTGGAGGCATGCAGCAGTTTCCATGAGGCCGTGGCCTCTGCTCTGCATATCTTTAACTGCAGCACAGTTTGCCAGACACCTAGGAGGCTCGCGTGGGCACCCTGTTCCCGGCAGGGACACTGAGTACCCCCCAGGCCCACCTGGGTCTGCTAAGCAACATCCAGGCCCGGAGCCCTTTAGAGCCCCTCTGTGTATGCCGAGCGTAGGGAAACGCACCGCACTCTCTTTTGGAGCAGCCTAATTTCCCCAGCACTCGCACACGCTCAGGAACACTGTTCTAGCACATCCCACATGGTGTCGAAGTCTTACGCAATGCCCTAGTCCGAGCTGCACTCAGAGAAACCCTCGGCGTCGCATTCCGTCTGGGACCTCCTGCCTGAAGTCACCGTGCCTCCTCGAGAAAGTTGGCTTGCGTTCTTACTGCAATTTAAGTCCTCTTCTTCCTGTGGCACTGCAGGGTTTTGAATAGCCACAGGCCCAGAGGAGCAGCTACGCCGTTCCTTGGTTGAGGCAGTTCGCTTGATGCAGAACACCCTACTTCGAGAATTTGATTCAGGGTAGGAAACACAGGGTAACCTGTGTCTCTTTGGACTTGTTAGATACCGCAGGGGTGTATGCTGAGGGTGCCCATGGAAACGGGGGCCTGCTGGAAATAGACTTGCTTTCCCACTTTGAAGGCCGCATTCACGCTGCCTTGCAGCTACTTGACATTCCCTGCTCCTGACAGGCCTGGAAACCCTGTAAGAAGGCTGCGGGGAAAATTGTGAGTTTGCTCTGTCTGAACCAGGTGCTTCCATGGCCGCGGTGGTGGTCCGCATGACAGGCTCTAGAGCGAAAGGGAACCTCGACGTGAGAACTTGCCTCCAGGTTAGGCCCTGAGTAGCCGTGCAGAAAGGGAGGCATGCAGCTGATTCCATGAGTTCTCAGTCGCTTTTGTGCTTTATTTTAAAGGAAGTACGCGTCCGGGGACTCCTAGGCCCCACGGGTGTGCATCGTTTTCCCTCCGAGGTCACTGAGTGCCTCCAGACACCTGTGGGCCGGCGGAGCATCGTCAAGGTCCATTGGTTGATCCCCCAGAGGACCTCTGTGCCTGCCGAGTGCTGGGCAGCAACACACTGTGCGTTCCTTGAGGAGCGCTACATCTCCAGAGCCCTCGAACGCCCTCGGGACAACATGGCTGGTGAGTGCGAAGTGCCCAGGAAGACTCTGTCATGGCCCTTGTGTGAGCTGCCATGAGAGAACACTGTGCTTGGAACACTGCGAGGCCTGCCCTCGCACCTGAAGTCACTCTGCTCGAGGAGAAAGTCAGCATCTTAGCACGCTGTGTCGCTACCGGCACACCCAGCATGAACCCATGCCTGGTAGGCAGGCCCTGATTCGCCACGCAGAAGCGGAGGCGTGCTGCAGCTTCCAGGAGGTGGTGGCCTCTGCTCTGCATGCCTTTAACAGCAGCACAGCTTTCTGGACACCTGGGAGGCTAGCCGGGGCACCCTGCTCCCGGCAGGAACACTGAGTACCCCCAGGTGCACCTGGGTCTGCTAAGCAACATCCAGGCCTGTAGCCCTTCAGAGCCCCCTGTGTGCAGGCCGAGCGTAGGGAAACGCACTGCCCTCTCCTTTGGAGCAGCTTAGTTTCCTCCGCACTCGCACACGTTCGCGAACACCGTTCTGGCACGTCCCACGTGGCGCGGAGGTCTTACGCGGTGCCCTAGTCGGAGCTGCCCTCAGAGGAGCCCTCATCTTCGCCTTCCATCCAGGACCTCCTGACTGAAGTCACCGTGCCTCCTAGAGGACGGCAGCTTGGGTTCTTACTGCACTTTAAGTCCTGTTCCTTCTGCGGCACTGCAGGCAGCCCCAGGCCCAGAGGAGCAGCTACGGCGTTCCTCGGTTGAGACAGTTCGCCGGATGCGGGACTCCCTACTTCGATACGTTGATTCAGGGAAGGAAACGCAGGGTAACCGGTGTCTCTTGGGACTCGTTAGAAGCCACAGGGATGTACGCTGAGTGTGCCCATGAAAACGTGGGCCTGCTGGAACTAGCCCTGCTTTCCCATTTTGAGGGAGGCATTCATGCCTGCCTTGAAGCTACCTGACCTTCCCAGCTCCCGACAGGCCAGTGAGCCCTGGAAGAATGCTTCGGGGAAAACACTGTGCTTTGAATACTTTGAGGACCTCGGACCTGTAGTCACTCTACCCGTGGAGAAACTCAGCCTCTTAGCATGCTGTGTTGCTACCGGCACTCCCAGCATGAACACATGCCTGGAAGTAAGGCTCTGATTGGCCGCGCAGAAGCGGAGGCGTGCTGCAGTTTCCATGAGGCGGTGGCCTCTGCTCTGGTTATCTTTAACTGCAGCACAGTTTGCCGGACACCTAGGAGGCTCACGTGGGCACCCTGTTTCCGGCAGGGACACTGAGTACCCCCAGGCCCACCTGGGTCTGCTAAGCAACATCCAGGCCCGGAGCCCTTTAGAGCCCCTCTGTGTATGCCGAGCGTAGGGAAACGCACCGCACTCTCTTTTGGAGCAGCCTAATTTCCCCAGCACTCGCACACGCTCAGGAACACTGTTCTAGCACATCCCACATGGCGTCGAAGTCTTACGCAATGCCCTAGTCCGAGCTGCACTCAGAGAAACCCTCGGCGTCGCATTCCGTCTGGGACCTCCTGCCTGAAGTCACCGTGCCTCCTCGAGAAAGTTGGCTTGCGTTCTTACTGCAATTTAAGTCCTCTTCTTCCTGTGGCACTGCAGGGTTTTGAATAGCCACAGGCCCAGAGGAGCAGCTACGCCGTTCCTTGGTTGAGGCAGTTCGCTTGATGCAGAACTCCTTACTTCGAGAAGTTGATTCAGGGTAGGAAACACAGGGTAACGTGTGTCTCTTTGGACTTGTTAGATACCACAGGGGTGTATGCTGAGGGTGCCCATGGAAACGGGGGCCTGCTGGAAATAGACTTGCTTTCCCACTTTGAAGGCCGCATTCACGCTGCCTTGCAGCTACTTGACATTCCCTGCTCCTGACAGGCCTGGAAACCCTGTAAGAAGGCTGCGGGGAAAATTATGAGTTTGCTCTGTCTGAACCAGGTGCTTCCATGGCCGCGGTGGTGGTCCGCCCGACAAGCTCTAGAGCTAAAGGGAATCCCAACGTGAGAACTTGCCTCCAGGTTAGGCCCTGAGTAGCCGTGCAGAAAGGGAGGCATGTAGCTGTTTCCAGGAGTTCTTAGTGGCTTATTTGCTTTAATTTACAGGAAGTAGACTTTTGAGTACTCGTAGGCCTCTCGGGTATGCATCATTTTCCCTCCAATTTCACTGACTACCTCCGGCTAGCTCAACCTGGGCCGGCTGAGCAACTTCAAGGCCCATCGGTTGATCCCTCGGAGGCCCTCTGTGCGTTTCCAGTGATGGGCAACACCCTGTACCTTCCTTGAGGAGACCTACATTTCCAGAGTCCTCGAATGGCCTCAGGACAACATTGCTGGTGAGTCCGAAGTGCCCAGGAAGACTTCGTCATGGCCCTTGTGTGAGCTGCCATGAGAAAACACTGTGCTTTGAATACTTGGAGGACCTCGTACCTGTAGTCACTCTATCCGAGGATAAACTCAGCCTCTTAGCATGCTGTGTCGCTACCGGCACACCTGGCATGAGCACATGCCTGGAAGTTAGGCCCCGATTGGCCACGCAGAAGCAGCGGTGTGCTGCAGTTTCCATGAGGCGGTGGCCTCTGCTTTGCATATCTTTAACTGCAGCACCGTTTTCTGGACACCTTGGAAGCTAGCGTGGGCACCCTGTTCCCGACGGGAACACTGAGTACCCCCAGGCCCACCTGGGTCTGCTAAGCAACATCCATGCCCGGAGCCCTTTAGAGCTCCTCTGTGTATGCCGAGCATAGGGAAATGCACCACACTCCTTTTTGGAGCAGCTTAATTTCCCCAGCACTTGCACACGCTCAGGAACACTGTTCTAGCACATCCCACATGGCGTCGAAGTCTTACGCATTGCCCTAGTCCGAGCTGCACTCAGAGAAACCCTCGGCTTCGCATTCCATCTGGGACATCCTGCCTGAAGTCACCATGCCTCCTAGAGAAAGTCGGCTTGTGTTCTTACTGCAATTTAAGTCCTCTTCTTCCTGTGGCACTGCAGGCTTTTGAATAGCCACAGGCCCAGAGGAGCAGCTACGGTGTTCCTTGGTTGAGGCAGTTCGCTTGATGCAGAACACCCTACTTCGAGAAGTTGATTCAGGAAAGGAAACACAGGGTAACCTGTGTCTCTTTGGACTTGTTAGAAACCACAGGGGTGTATGCTGAGGGTGCCCATGGAAACGGGGGCCTGCTGGAACTACCCTTGCTTTCCCATTTTGAAGGCTGCATTCATGCTGCCTTGAAGCTGCATGACGTTCCCTGCTGTCGACAGGCCTGTTAAACCCTGTAGGAATGCTTCTTGGAAAAAAATGAGTTTGTTCCGTCTAAACCAGGTGCCTCCGTGGCCGCGGCGGTGGTCTGCCTGACAAGCTCTAGAGCTAAAAGGATACTCAACGTGGGAACTTGCCTCCATTTTAGGTCCCGAGTAGCCGGGCAGAAAGGGAGGCATACAGCTGTTTCCATGAGTTCTTAGTCGCTGTTCTGCTTTATTTTCAAGGAAGTACCCCTTTGAAGACTCCTAGGCCTCTCGGGAGTGCATCATTGTCCCTCCAAAGTCACTGAGTACCTCCGGAACCCTGTGGGCCGGCTTAGCAACATCGAGGCCGGTTGGTCTGTCCGGTGGAGGCCCTCTGAGTGTGCCGAGTGACGGGCAACACACTGCACGTTCCTTGAGGAGAACTACATTTCCAGAGTCCTCGAACAGCCGCAGGACCTCATTTCTGGTGAGTCCGAAGTGCCCAGGAAGTCTTTGTCATGGCCCTTGTGTGAGCTGCCATGAGAAAACACTCTGCATTGAATACTTCGAGAACCTCGTACCTAAAGTCACTCTGCTCGAGGAGAAAGTCAGCATCTTACCGTGCTGTGTCGCTAAAGGGGCACCCAGCATGAACACGTGACTGGAGGTAAGGCCCTGATTGGCCGCACAGAAGTGGAGGCATGCAGCAGTTTCCATGAGGCCGTGGCCTCTGCTCTGCATATCTTTAACTGCAGCACAGTTTGCCAGACACCTAGGAGGCTCGCGTGGGCACCCTGTTCCCGGCAGGGACACTGAGTACCCCCCAGGCCCACCTGGGTCTGCTAAGCAACATCCAGGCCCGGAGCCCTTTAGAGCCCCTCTGTGTATGCCGAGCGTAGGGAAACGCACCGCACTCTCTTTTGGAGCAGCCTAATTTCCCCAGCACTCGCACACGCTCAGGAACACTGTTCTAGCACATCCCACATGGCGTCGAAGTCTTACGCAATGCCCTAGTCCGAGCTGCACTCAGAGAAACCCTCGGCGTCGCATTCCGTCTGGGACCTCCTGCCTGAAGTCACCGTGCCTCCTCGAGAAAGTTGGCTTGCGTTCTTACTGCAATTTAAGTCCTCTTCTTCCTGTGGCGCTGCAGGCTTTTGAATAGCCACAGGCCCAGAGGAGTAGCTACGCCGTTCCTTGGTTGAGGCAGTTCGCTTGATGCAGAACTCCCTTCTTCGAGAAGTTGATTCAGGGTAGGAAACACAGGGTAACCTGTGTCTCTTTGGACTTGTTAGATACCACAGGGGTGTATGCTGAGGGTGCCCATGGAAACGGGGGCCTGCTGGAAATAGACTTGCTTTCCCACTTTTAAGGCCGCATTCACGCTGCCTTGCAGCTACTTGACATTCCCTGCTCCTGACAGGCCTGGAAACACTGTAAGAAGGCTGCGGGGAAAATTATGAGTTTGCTCTGTCTGAACCAGGTGCTTCCATGGCCGCGGTGGTGGTCCGCCTGACAAGCTCTAGAGCTAAAGGGAATCCCAACGTGAGAACTTGCCTCCAGGTTAGGCCCTTAGTAGCCGTGCAGAAAGGGAGGCATGTAGCTGTTTCCAGGAGTTCTTAGCGGCTTATGTGCTTTAATTTACAGGAAGTAGACTTTTGAGTACTCCTAGGCCTCTCGGGTATGCATCATTTTCCCTCCAATTTCACTGACTACCTCCGGCTAGCTCAACCTGGGCCGGCTGAGCAACTTCAAGGCCCATCGGTTGATCCCTCGGAGGCCCTCTGTGCGTTTCTAGTGATGGGCAACACCCTGTACCTTCCTTGAGGAGACCTACATTTCCAGAGTCCTCGAATGGCCTCAGGACAACATTGCTGGTGAGTCCGAAGTGCCCAGGAAGACTTCGTCATGGCCCTTGTGTGAGCTGCCATGAGAAAACACTGTGCTTTGAATACTTGGAGGACCTCGTACCTGTAGTCACTCTATCCGAGGATAAACTCAGCCTCTTAGCATGCTGTGTCGCTACCGGCACACCTGGCATGAGCACGTGCCTGGAAATTAGGCCCCGACTGGACACACAGAAGCAGCGGTGTGCTGCAGTTTCCATGAGGTGGTGTCCTCTGCTTTGCATATCTTCAACTGCAGCACCGTTTTCTGGACACCTTGGAAGCTAGCGTGGGCACCCTGTTCCCGGCGGGAACACTGAGTACCCCCAGGCCCACCTTGGGTCTGCTAAGCAACATCCAGGCCCGTAGCCCTTTAGAGCTCCTCTGTGTATGCCGAGCATAGGGAAATGCACCACACTCCTTTTTGGAGCAGCTTAATTTCCCCAGCACTTGCACACGCTCAGGAACACTTTTCTAGCACATCCCACATGGCGTCGAAGTCTTACGCATTTCCCTACTCCGAGCTGCACTGAGAGAAACCCTCGGCTTCGCATTCCATCTGGGACATCCTGCCTGAAGTCACCATGCCTCCTAGAGAAAGTCGGCTTGTGTTCTTACTGCAATTTAAGTCCTCTTCTTCCTGTGGCACTGCAGGCTTTTGAATAGCTACAGGCCCAGAGGAGCAGCTACGCCGTTCCTTGGTTGAGGCAGTTCGCTTGATGCAGAACACCCTACTTCGAGAAGTTGATTCAGGAAAGGAAACACAGGGTAACCTGTGTCTCTTTGGACTTGTTAGAAACCACAGGGGTGTATGCTGAGGGTGCCCATGGAAACGGGGGCCTGCTGGAACTACCCTTGCTTTCCCATTTTGAAGGCTGCATTCATGCTGCCTTGAAGCTGCATGACGTTCCCTGCTGTTGACAGGCCTGTTAAACCCTGTAGGAATGCTTCTTGGAAAAAAATGAGTTTGCTCTGTCTAAACCAGGTGCCTCCGTGGCCGCGGCGGTGGTCTGCCTGACAAGCTCTAGAGCTAAAAGGATACTCAACGTGGGAACTTGCCTCCATTTTAGGTCCCGAGTAGCCGGGCAGAAAGGGAGGCATACAGCTGTTTCCATGAGTTCTTAGTCGCTGTTCTGCTTTATTTTCAAGGAAGTACCCCTTTGAAGACTCCTAGGCCTCTCGGGAGTGCATCATTGTCCCTCCAAAGTCACTGAGTACCTCCGGAATCCTGTGGGCCGGCTTAGCAACATCGAGGCCGGTTGGTCTGTCCGGTGGAGGCCCTCTGAGTGTGCCGAGTGACGGGCAACACACTGCACGTTCCTTGAGGAGAACTACATTTCCAGAGTCCTCGAACAGCCGCAGGACCTCATTTCTGGTGAGTCCGAAGTGCCCAGGAAGTCTTTGTCATGGCCCTTGTGTGAGCTGCCATGAGAAAACACTCTGCATTGAATACTTCGAGAACCTCGTACCTAAAGTCACTCTGCTCGAGGAGAAAGTCAGCATCTTACCATGCTGTGTCGCTAAAGGGGCACCCAGCATGAACACGTGACTGGAGGTAAGGCCCTGATTGGCCACACAGAAGTGGAGGCATGCAGCAGTTTCCATGAGGCCGTGGCCTCTGCTCTGCATATCTTTAACTGCAGCACAGTTTGCCAGACACCTAGGAGGCTCGCGTGGGCACCCTGTTCCCGGCAGGGACACTGAGTACCCCCCAGGCCCACCTGGGTCTGCTAAGCAACATCCAGGCCCGGAGCCCTTTAGAGCCCCTCTGTGTATGCCGAGCGTAGGGAAACGCACCGCACTCTCTTTTGGAGCAGCCTAATTTCCCCAGCACTCGCACACGCTCAGGAACACTGTTCTAGCACATCCCACATGGCGTCGAAGTCTTACGCAATGCCCTAGTCCGAGCTGCACTCAGAGAAACCCTCGGCGTCGCATTCCGTCTGGGACCTCCTGCCTGAAGTCACCGTGCCTCCTCGAGAAAGTTGGCTTGCGTTCTTACTGCAATTTAAGTCCTCTTCTTCCTGTGGCGCTGCAGGCTTTTGAATAGCCACAGGCCCAGAGGAGTAGCTACGCCGTTCCTTGGTTGAGGCAGTTCGCTTGATGCAGAACTCCCTTCTTCGAGAAGTTGATTCAGGGTAGGAAACACAGGGTAACCTGTGTCTCTTTGGACTTGTTAGATACCACAGTGGTGTATGCTGAGGGTGCCCATGGAAACGGGGGCCTGCTGGAAATAGACTTGCTTTCCCACTTTGAAGGCCGCATTCACGCTGCCTTGCAGCTACTTGACATTCCCTGCTCCTGACAGGCCTGGAAACACTGTAAGAAGGCTGCGGGGAAAATTATGAGTTTGCTCTGTCTGAACCAGGTGCTTCCATGGCCGCGGTGGTGGTCCGCCTGACAAGCTCTAGAGCTAAAGGGAATCCCAACGTGAGAACTTGCCTCCAGGTTAGGCCCTTAGTAGCCGTGCAGAAAGGGAGGCATGTAGCTGTTTCCAGGAGTTCTTAGCGGCTTATGTGCTTTAATTTACAGGAAGTAGACTTTTGAGTACTCCTAGGCCTCTCGGGTATGCATCATTTTCCCTCCAATTTCACTGACTACCTCCGGCTAGCTCAACCTGGGCCGGCTGAGCAACTTCAAGGCCCATCGGTTGATCCCTCGGAGGCCCTCTGTGCGTTTCCAGTGATGGGCAACACCCTGTACCTTCCTTGAGGAGACCTACATTTCCAGAGTCCTCGAATGGCCTCAGGACAACATTGCTGGTGAGTCCCAAGTGCCCAGGAAGACTTCGTCATGGCCCTTGTGTGAGCTGCCATGAGAAAACACTGTGCTTTGAATACTTGGAGGACCTCGTACCTGTAGTCACTCTATCCGAGGATAAACTCAGCCTCTTAGCATGCTGTGTCGCTACCGGCACACCTGGCATGAGCACGTGCCTGGAAATTAGGCCCCGACTGGACACACAGAAGCAGCGGTGTGCTGCAGTTTCCATGAGGTGGTGTCCTCTGCTTTGCATATCTTCAACTGCAGCACCGTTTTCTGGACACCTTGGAAGCTAGCGTGGGCACCCTGTTCCCGGCGGGAACACTGAGTACCCCCAGGCCCACCTTGGGTCTGCTAAGCAACATCCAGGCCCGTAGCCCTTTAGAGCTCCTCTGTGTATGCCGAGCATAGGGAAATGCACCACACTCCTTTTTGGAGCAGCTTAATTTCCCCAGCACTTGCACACGCTCAGGAACACTTTTCTAGCACATCCCACATGGCGTCGAAGTCTTACGCATTTCCCTACTCCGAGCTGCACTGAGAGAAACCCTCGGCTTCGCATTCCATCTGGGACATCCTGCCTGAAGTCACCATGCCTCCTAGAGAAAGTCGGCTTGTGTTCTTACTGCAATTTAAGTCCTCTTCTTCCTGTGGCACTGCAGGCTTTTGAATAGCTACAGGCCCAGAGGAGCAGCTACGCCGTTCCTTGGTTGAGGCAGTTCGCTTGATGCAGAACACCCTACTTCGAGAAGTTGATTCAGGAAAGGAAACACAGGGTAACCTGTGTCTCTTTGGACTTGTTAGAAACCACAGGGGTGTATGCTGAGGGTGCCCATGGAAACGGGGGCCTGCTGGAACTACCCTTGCTTTCCCATTTTGAAGGCTGCATTCATGCTGCCTTGAAGCTGCATGACGTTCCCTGCTGTTGACAGGCCTGTTAAACCCTGTAGGAATGCTTCTTGGAAAAAAATGAGTTTGCTCTGTCTAAACCAGGTGCCTCCGTGGCCGCGGCGGTGGTCTGCCTGACAAGCTCTAGAGCTAAAAGGATACTCAACGTGGGAACTTGCCTCCATTTTAGGTCCCGAGTAGCCGGGCAGAAAGGGAGGCATACAGCTGTTTCCATGAGTTCTTAGTCGCTGTTCTGCTTTATTTTCAAGGAAGTACCCCTTTGAAGACTCCTAGGCCTCTCGGGAGTGCATCATTGTCCCTCCAAAGTCACTGAGTACCTCCGGAACCCTGTGGGCCAGCTTAGCAACATCGAGGCTGGTTGGTCTGTCCGGTGGAGGCCCTCTGAGTGTGCCGAGTGACGGGCAACACACTGCACTTTCCTTGAGGAGAACTACATTTCCAGAGTCCTCGAACAGCCGCAGGACCTCATTTCTGGTGAGTCCGAAGTGCCCAGGAAGTCTTTGTCATGGCCCTTGTGTGAGCTGCCATGAGAAAACACTCTGCATTGAATACTTCGAGAACCTCGTACCTAAAGTCACTCTGCTCGAGGAGAAAGTCAGCATCTTACCATGCTGTGTCGCTAAAGGGGCACCCAGCATGAACACGTGACTGGAGGTAAGGCCCTGATTGGCCGCACAGAAGTGGAGGCATGCAGCAGTTTCCATGAGGCCGTGGCCTCTGCTCTGCATATCTTTAACTGCAGCACAGTTTGCCGGACACCTAGGAGGCTCGCGTGGGCACCCTGTTCCCGGCAGGGACACTGAGTACCCCCCAGGCCCACCTGGGTCTGCTAAGCAACATCCAGGCCCGGAGCCCTTTAGAGCCCCTCTGTGTATGCCGAGCGTAGGGAAACGCACCGCACTCTCTTTTGGAGCAGCCTAATTTCCCCAGCACTCGCACACGCTCAGGAACACTGTTCTAGCACATCCCACATGGTGTCGAAGTCTTACGCAATGCCCTAGTCCGAGCTGCACTCAGAGAAACCCTCGGCGTCGCATTCCGTCTGGGACCTCCTGCCTGAAGTCACCGTGCCTCCTCGAGAAAGTTGGCTTGCGTTCTTACTGCAATTTAAGTCCTCTTCTTCCTGTGGCACTGCAGGGTTTTGAATAGCCACAGGCCCAGAGGAGCAGCTACGCCGTTCCTTGGTTGAGGCAGTTCGCTTGATGCAGAACACCCTACTTCGAGAATTTGATTCAGGGTAGGAAACACAGGGTAACCTGTGTCTCTTTGGACTTGTTAGATACCGCAGGGGTGTATGCTGAGGGTGCCCATGGAAACGGGGGCCTGCTGGAAATAGACTTGCTTTCCCACTTTGAAGGCCGCATTCACGCTGCCTTGCAGCTACTTGACATTCCCTGCTCCTGACAGGCCTGGAAACCCTGTAAGAAGGCTGCGGGGAAAATTGTGAGTTTGCTCTGTCTGAACCAGGTGCTTCCATGGCCGCGGTGGTGGTCCGCATGACAGGCTCTAGAGCGAAAGGGAACCTCGACGTGAGAACTTGCCTCCAGGTTAGGCCCTGAGTAGCCGTGCAGAAAGGGAGGCATGCAGCTGATTCCATGAGTTCTCAGTCGCTTTTGTGCTTTATTTTAAAGGAAGTACGCGTCCGGGGACTCCTAGGCCCCACGGGTGTGCATCGTTTTCCCTCCGAGGTCACTGAGTGCCTCCAGACACCTGTGGGCCGGCGGAGCATCGTCAAGGTCCATTGGTTGATCCCCCAGAGGACCTCTGTGCCTGCCGAGTGCTGGGCAGCAACACACTGTGCGTTCCTTGAGGAGCGCTACATCTCCAGAGCCCTCGAACGCCCTCGGGACAACATGGCTGGTGAGTGCGAAGTGCCCAGGAAGACTCTGTCATGGCCCTTGTGTGAGCTGCCATGAGAGAACACTGTGCTTGGAACACTGCGAGGCCTGCCCTCGCACCTGAAGTCACTCTGCTCGAGGAGAAAGTCAGCATCTTAGCACGCTGTGTCGCTACCGGCACACCCAGCATGAACCCATGCCTGGTAGGCAGGCCCTGATTCGCCACGCAGAAGCGGAGGCGTGCTGCAGCTTCCAGGAGGTGGTGGCCTCTGCTCTGCATGCCTTTAACAGCAGCACAGCTTTCTGGACACCTGGGAGGCTAGCCGGGGCACCCTGCTCCCGGCAGGAACACTGAGTACCCCCAGGTGCACCTGGGTCTGCTAAGCAACATCCAGGCCTGTAGCCCTTCAGAGCCCCCTGTGTGCAGGCCGAGCGTAGGGAAACGCACTGCCCTCTCCTTTGGAGCAGCTTAGTTTCCTCCGCACTCGCACACGTTCGTGAACACCGTTCTGGCACGTCCCACGTGGCGCGGAGGTCTTACGCGGTGCCCTAGTCGGAGCTGCCCTCAGAGGAGCCCTCATCTTCGCCTTCCATCCAGGACCTCCTGACTGAAGTCACCGTGCCTCCTAGAGGACGGCAGCTTGGGTTCTTACTGCACTTTAAGTCCTGTTCCTTCTGCGGCACTGCAGGCAGCCCCAGGCCCAGAGGAGCAGCTACGGCGTTCCTCGGTTGAGACAGTTCGCCGGATGCGGGACTCCCTACTTCGATACGTTGATTCAGGGAAGGAAACGCAGGGTAACCGGTGTCTCTTGGGACTCGTTAGAAGCCACAGGGATGTACGCTGAGTGTGCCCATGAAAACGTGGGCCTGCTGGAACTAGCCCTGCTTTCCCATTTTGAGGGAGGCATTCATGCCTGCCTTGAAGCTACCTGACCTTCCCAGCTCCCGACAGGCCAGTGAGCCCTGGAAGAATGCTTCGGGGAAAACACTGTGCTTTGAATACTTTGAGGACCTCGGACCTGTAGTCACTCTACCCGTGGAGAAACTCAGCCTCTTAGCATGCTGTGTTGCTACCGGCACTCCCAGCATGAACACATGCCTGGAAGTAAGGCTCTGATTGGCCGCGCAGAAGCGGAGGCGTGCTGCAGTTTCCATGAGGCGGTGGCCTCTGCTCTGGTTATCTTTAACTGCAGCACAGTTTGCCGGACACCTAGGAGGCTCACGTGGGCACCCTGTTTCCGGCAGGGACACTGAGTACCCCCAGGCCCACCTGGGTCTGCTAAGCAACATCCAGGCCCGGAGCCCTTTAGAGCCCCTCTGTGTATGCCGAGCGTAGGGAAACGCACCGCACTCTCTTTTGGAGCAGCCTAATTTCCCCAGCACTCGCACACGCTCAGGAACACTGTTCTAGCACATCCCACATGGCGTCGAAGTCTTACGCAATGCCCTAGTCCGAGCTGCACTCAGAGAAACCCTCGGCGTCGCATTCCGTCTGGGACCTCCTGCCTGAAGTCACCGTGCCTCCTCGAGAAAGTTGGCTTGCGTTCTTACTGCAATTTAAGTCCTCTTCTTCCTGTGGCACTGCAGGGTTTTGAATAGCCACAGGCCCAGAGGAGCAGCTACGCCGTTCCTTGGTTGAGGCAGTTCGCTTGATGCAGAACTCCTTACTTCGAGAAGTTGATTCAGGGTAGGAAACACAGGGTAACGTGTGTCTCTTTGGACTTGTTAGATACCACAGGGGTGTATGCTGAGGGTGCCCATGGAAACGGGGGCCTGCTGGAAATAGACTTGCTTTCCCACTTTGAAGGCCGCATTCACGCTGCCTTGCAGCTACTTGACATTCCCTGCTCCTGACAGGCCTGGAAACCCTGTAAGAAGGCTGCGGGGAAAATTATGAGTTTGCTCTGTCTGAACCAGGTGCTTCCATGGCCGCGGTGGTGGTCCGCCCGACAAGCTCTAGAGCTAAAGGGAATCCCAACGTGAGAACTTGCCTCCAGGTTAGGCCCTGAGTAGCCGTGCAGAAAGGGAGGCATGTAGCTGTTTCCAGGAGTTCTTAGTGGCTTATTTGCTTTAATTTACAGGAAGTAGACTTTTGAGTACTCGTAGGCCTCTCGGGTATGCATCATTTTCCCTCCAATTTCACTGACTACCTCCGGCTAGCTCAACCTGGGCCGGCTGAGCAACTTCAAGGCCCATCGGTTGATCCCTCGGAGGCCCTCTGTGCGTTTCCAGTGATGGGCAACACCCTGTACCTTCCTTGAGGAGACCTACATTTCCAGAGTCCTCGAATGGCCTCAGGACAACATTGCTGGTGAGTCCGAAGTGCCCAGGAAGACTTCGTCATGGCCCTTGTGTGAGCTGCCATGAGAAAACACTGTGCTTTGAATACTTGGAGGACCTCGTACCTGTAGTCACTCTATCCGAGGATAAACTCAGCCTCTTAGCATGCTGTGTCGCTACCGGCACACCTGGCATGAGCACATGCCTGGAAGTTAGGCCCCGATTGGCCACGCAGAAGCAGCGGTGTGCTGCAGTTTCCATGAGGCGGTGGCCTCTGCTTTGCATATCTTTAACTGCAGCACCGTTTTCTGGACACCTTGGAAGCTAGCGTGGGCACCCTGTTCCCGACGGGAACACTGAGTACCCCCAGGCCCACCTGGGTCTGCTAAGCAACATCCATGCCCGGAGCCCTTTAGAGCTCCTCTGTGTATGCCGAGCATAGGGAAATGCACCACACTCCTTTTTGGAGCAGCTTAATTTCCCCAGCACTTGCACACGCTCAGGAACACTGTTCTAGCACATCCCACATGGCGTCGAAGTCTTACGCATTGCCCTAGTCCGAGCTGCACTCAGAGAAACCCTCGGCTTCGCATTCCATCTGGGACATCCTGCCTGAAGTCACCATGCCTCCTAGAGAAAGTCGGCTTGTGTTCTTACTGCAATTTAAGTCCTCTTCTTCCTGTGGCACTGCAGGCTTTTGAATAGCCACAGGCCCAGAGGAGCAGCTACGGTGTTCCTTGGTTGAGGCAGTTCGCTTGATGCAGAACACCCTACTTCGAGAAGTTGATTCAGGAAAGGAAACACAGGGTAACCTGTGTCTCTTTGGACTTGTTAGAAACCACAGGGGTGTATGCTGAGGGTGCCCATGGAAACGGGGGCCTGCTGGAACTACCCTTGCTTTCCCATTTTGAAGGCTGCATTCATGCTGCCTTGAAGCTGCATGACGTTCCCTGCTGTCGACAGGCCTGTTAAACCCTGTAGGAATGCTTCTTGGAAAAAAATGAGTTTGTTCCGTCTAAACCAGGTGCCTCCGTGGCCGCGGCGGTGGTCTGCCTGACAAGCTCTAGAGCTAAAAGGATACTCAACGTGGGAACTTGCCTCCATTTTAGGTCCCGAGTAGCCGGGCAGAAAGGGAGGCATACAGCTGTTTCCATGAGTTCTTAGTCGCTGTTCTGCTTTATTTTCAAGGAAGTACCCCTTTGAAGACTCCTAGGCCTCTCGGGAGTGCATCATTGTCCCTCCAAAGTCACTGAGTACCTCCGGAACCCTGTGGGCCGGCTTAGCAACATCGAGGCCGGTTGGTCTGTCCGGTGGAGGCCCTCTGAGTGTGCCGAGTGACGGGCAACACACTGCACGTTCCTTGAGGAGAACTACATTTCCAGAGTCCTCGAACAGCCGCAGGACCTCATTTCTGGTGAGTCCGAAGTGCCCAGGAAGTCTTTGTCATGGCCCTTGTGTGAGCTGCCATGAGAAAACACTCTGCATTGAATACTTCGAGAACCTCGTACCTAAAGTCACTCTGCTCGAGGAGAAAGTCAGCATCTTACCATGCTGTGTCGCTAAAGGGGCACCCAGCATGAACACGTGACTGGAGGTAAGGCCCTGATTGGCCGCACAGAAGTGGAGGCATGCAGCAGTTTCCATGAGGCCGTGGCCTCTGCTCTGCATATCTTTAACTGCAGCACAGTTTGCCAGACACCTAGGAGGCTCGCGTGGGCACCCTGTTCCCGGCAGGGACACTGAGTACCCCCCAGGCCCACCTGGGTCTGCTAAGCAACATCCAGGCCCGGAGCCCTTTAGAGCCCCTCTGTGTATGCCGAGCGTAGGGAAACGCACCGCACTCTCTTTTGGAGCAGCCTAATTTCCCCAGCACTCGCACACGCTCAGGAACACTGTTCTAGCACATCCCACATGGCGTCGAAGTCTTACGCAATGCCCTAGTCCGAGCTGCACTCAGAGAAACCCTCGGCGTCACATTCCATCTGGGACCTCCTGCCTGAAGTCACCGTGCCTCCTCGAGAAAGTTGGCTTGCGTTCTTACTGCAATTTAAGTCCTCTTCTTCCAGTGGCGCTGCAGGCTTTTGAATAGCCACAGGCCCAGAGGAGCAGCTACGCCGTTCCTTGGTTGAGGCAGTTCGCTTGATGCAGAACTCCTTACTTCGAGAAGTTGATTCAGGGTAGGAAACACAGGGTAACCTGTGTCTCTTTGGACTTGTTAGATACCACAGGGGTGTATGCTGAGGGTGCCCATGGAAACGGGGGCCTGCTGGAAATAGACTTGCTTTCCCACTTTGAAGGCCGCATTCACGCTGCCTTGCAGCTACTTGACATTCCCTGCTCCTGACAGGCCTGGAAACCCTGTAAGAAGGCTGCGGGGAAAATTGTGAGTTTGCTCTGTCTGAACCAGGTGCTTCCATGGCCGCGGTGGTGGTCCGCATGACAGGCTCTAGAGCGAAAGGGAACCTCAACGTGAGAACTCGCCTCCAGTTTAAGCCCTGAGTAGCCGTGCAGAAAGGGAGGCATGCAGCTGATTCCATGAGTTCTCAGTCGCTTATGTGCTTTATTTTAAAGGAAGTACACGTCCGGGGACTCCTATGCCCCACGGGTGTGCATCGTTTTCCATCCGAGGTCACTGAGTGCCTCCAGACACCAGTGGGCCGGCGGAGCAACGTCGAGGTCCATTGGTTGATTCCCCAGAGGACCTCTGTGCCTGCCGAGTGCTGGGCAGCAACACACTGCGCGTTCCTTGAGGAGCGCTACATCTCCAGAGCCCTCGAACGCCCTCGGGACAACATGGCTGGTGAGTGCGAAGTGCCCAGGAAGACTCTGTCATGGCCCTTGTGTGAGCTGCCATGAGAGAACACTGTGCTTGGAACACTGCGAGGCCCGCCCTCGCACCTGAAGTCACTCTGCTCGAGGAGAAAGTCAGCATCTTAGCACGCTGTGTCGCTACCGGCACATGCAGCATGAACCCATGCCTGGAAGGAAGGCCCTGATTCGCCGTGCAGGAGCGGAGGCATGCTGCAGCTTCCAGGAGGTGGTGGCCTCTGCTCTGCATGCCTTTAACGGCAGCACAGCTTTCTGGACACCTGGGAGGCTAGCCGGGGCACCCTGCTCCCGGCAGGAACACTGAGTACCCCCAGGTGCACCTGGGTCTGCTAAGCAACATCCAGGCCCGTAGCCCTTCAGAGCCCCCTGTGTGCAGGCCGAGCATAGGGAAACGCACTGCCCTCTCCTTTGGAGCAGCTTAGTTTCCTCCGCACTCGCACACGTTCGCGCACACCGTTCTGGCACGTCCCACGTGGCGCGGAGGTCTTACGCGGTGCCCTAGTCGGAGCTGCCCTCAGAGGAGCCCTCGTCTTCGCCTTCCATCCAGGACCTCATAACTGAAGTCACCGTGCCTCCTAGAGGACGGCGGCTTGGGTTCTTACTGCACTTTAAGTCCTGTTCCTTCTGCGGCACTGCAGGCAGACCCAGGCCCAGAGGAGCAGCTACGGCGTTCCTCGGTTGAGACAGTTCGCCGGATGCGGGACTCCCTACTTCGATACGTTGATTCAGGGAAGGAAACGCAGGGTAACCGGTGTCTCTTGGGACTCGTTAGAAGCCACAGGGATGTACGCTGAGTGTGCCCATGAAAACGGGGGCCTGCTGGAACTAGCCCTGCTTTCCCATTTTGAGGGCGGCATTCATGCCTGCCTTGAAGCTACCTGACCTTCCCAGCTCCCGACAGGCCAGTGAGCCCTGGAAGAATGCTTCGGGGAAAACACTGTGCTTTGAATACTTTGAGGACCTCGGACCTGTAGTCACTCTACCCGTGGAGAAACTCAGCCTCTTAGCATGCTGTGTTGCTACCGGCACTCCCAGCATGAACACATGCCTGGAAGTAAGGCTCTGATTGGCCGCGCAGAAGCGGAGGCGTGCTGCAGTTTCCATGAGGCGGTGGCCTCTGCTCTGGTTATCTTTAACTGCAGCACAGTTTGCCGGACACCTAGGAGGCTCACGTGGGCACCCTGTTTCCGGCAGGGACACTGAGTACCCCCAGGCCCACCTGGGTCTGCTAAGCAACATCCAGGCCCGGAGCCCTTTAGAGCCCCTCTGTGTATGCCGAGCGTAGGGAAACGCACCGCACTCTCTTTTGGAGCAGCCTAATTTCCCCAGCACTCGCACACGCTCAGGAACACTGTTCTAGCACATCCCACATGGCGTCGAAGTCTTACGCAATGCCCTAGTCCGAGCTGCACTCAGAGAAACCCTCGGCGTCGCATTCCGTCTGGGACCTCCTGCCTGAAGTCACCGTGCCTCCTCGAGAAAGTTGGCTTGCGTTCTTACTGCAATTTAAGTCCTCTTCTTCCTGTGGCACTGCAGGGTTTTGAATAGCCACAGGCCCAGAGGAGCAGCTACGCCGTTCCTTGGTTGAGGCAGTTCGCTTGATGCAGAACTCCCTACTTCTAGAAGTTGATTCAGGGTAGGAAACACAGGGTAACCTGTGTCTCTTTGGACTTGTTAGATACCGCAGGGGTTTATGCTGAGGGTGCCCATGGAAACGGGGGCCTGCTGGAAATAGACTTGCTTTCCCACTTTGAAGGCCGCATTCACGCTGCCTTGCAGCTACTTGACATTCCCTGCTCCTGACAGGCCTGGAAACCCTGTAAGAAGGCTGCGGGGAAAATTGTGAGTTTGCTCTGTCTGAACCAGGTGCTTCCATGGCCGCGGTGGTGGTCCGCCTGACAAGTTCTAGAGCTAAAGGGAATCCCAACGTGAGAACTTGCCTCCAGGTTAGGCCCTGAGTAGCTGTGCAGAAAGGGAGGCATGTAGCTGTTTCCAGGAGTTCTTAGTGGCTTATGTGCTTTAATTTACAGGAAGTAGACTTTTGAGTACTCCTAGGCCTCTCGGGTATGCATCATTTTCCCTCCAATTTCACTGACTACTTCCGGCTAGCTCAACCTGGGCCGGCTGAGCAACTTCAAGGCCCATCGGTTGATCCCTCGGAGGCCCTCTGTGCGTTTCCAGTGATGGGCAACACCCTGTACCTTCCTTGAGGAGACCTACATTTCCAGAGTCCTCGAATGGCCTCAGGACAACATTGCTGGTGAGTCCCAAGTGCCCAGGAAGACTTCGTCATGGCCCTTGTGTGAGCTGCCATGAGAAAACACTCTGCATTGAATACTTCGAGAACCTCGTACCTAAAGTCACTCTGCTCGAGGAGAAAGTCAGCATCTTACCATGGTGTGTCGCTAAAGGGGCACCCAGCATGAACACGTGACTGGAGGTAAGGCCCTGATTGGCCGCACAGAAGTGGAGGCATGCAGCAGTTTCCATGAGGCCGTGGCCTCTGCTCTGCATATCTTTAACTGCAGCACAGTTTGCCGGACACCTAGGAGGCTCGCATGGGCACCCTCTTCCCGGCAGGGACACTGAGTACCCCCCAGGCCCACCTGGGTCTGCTAAGCAACATCCAGGCCCGGAGCCCTTTAGAGCCCCTCTGTGTATGCCGAGCGTAGGGAAACGCACCGCACTCTCTTTTGGAGCAGCCTAAATTCCCCAGCACTCGCACACGCTCAGGAACACTGTTCTAGCACATCCCACATGGCGTCGAAGTCTTATGCAATGCCCTAGTCCGAGCTGCACTCAGAGAAACCCTCGGCGTCGCATTCCATCTGGGACCTCCTGCCTGAAGTCACCGTGCCTCCTCGAGAAAGTTGGCTTGCGTTCTTACTGCAATTTAAGTCCTCTTCTTCCTGTGGCGCTGCAGGCTTTTGAATAGCCACAGGCCCAGAGGAGCAGCTACGCCATTCCTTGGTTGAGGCAGTTCGCTTGATGCAGAACACCCTACTTCGAGAATTTGATTCAGGGTAGGAAACACAGGGTAACTTGTGTCTCTTTGGACTTGTTAGATACCGCAGGGGTTTATGCTGAGGGTGCCCATGGAATCGGGGGCCTGCTGGAAATAGACTTGCTTTCCCACTTTGAAGGCCGCATTCACGCTGCCTTGCAGCTACTTGACATTCCCTGCTCCTGACAGGCCTGGAAACCCTGTAAGAAGGCTGCGGGGAAAATTGTGAGTTTGCTCTGTCTGAACCAGGTGCTTCCATGGCCGCGGTGGTGGTCCGCATGACAGGCTCTAGAGCGAAATGGAACCTCGACGTGAGAACTCGCCTCCAGGTTAGGCCCTGAGTAGCCGTGCAGAAAGGGAGGCATGCAGCTGATTCCATGAGTTCTCAGTCGCTTATTTGCTTTATTTTAAAGGAAGTACGCGTCCGGGGACTCCTAGGCCCCACGGGTGTGAATCGTTTTCCCTCCGAGGTAACTGAGTGCCTCCAGACACCTGTGGGCCGGCGGAGCAACGTCGAGGTCCATTGGTTGATCCCCCGGAGGACCTCTGTGCCTGCCGAGTGCTGGGCAGCAACACACTGCGCGTTCCTTGAGGAGTGCTTCATCTCCAGAGCCCTCGAACGCCCTCGGGACAACATGGCTGGTGAGTGCGAAGTGCCCAGGAAGACTCTGTCATGGCCCTTGTGTGAGCTGCCATGAGAGAACACTGTGCTTGGAACACTGCGAGGCCCGCCCTCGCACCTGAAGTCACTCTGCTCGAGGAGAAAGTCAGCATCTTAGCACGCTGTGTCGCTACCGGCACATGCAGCATGAACCCATGCCTGGAAGGAAGGTCCTGATTCGCCGTGCAGGAGCGGAGGCATGCTGCAGCTTCCAGGAGGTGGTGGTCTCTGCTCTGCATGCCTTTAACGGCAGCACAGCTTTCTGGACACCTGGGAGGCTAGCCGGGGCACCCTGCTCCCGGCAGGAACACTGAGTACCCCCAGGTGCACCTGGGTCTGCTAAGCAACATCCAGGCCCGTAGCCCTTCAGAGCCCCCTGTGTGCAGGCCGAGCGTAGGGAAATGCACTGCCCTCTCCTTTGGAGCAGCTTAGTTTCCTCCGCACTCGCACACGTTCGCGAACACCGTTCTGGCACGTCCCACGTGTCGCGGAGGTCTTACGCGGTGCCCTAGTCGGAGCTGCCCTCAGAGGAGCCCTCGTCTTCGCCTTCCATCCAGGACTTCATAACTGAAGTCACCGTGCCTCCTAGAGGACGGCGGCTTGGGTTCTTACTGCACTTTAAGTCCTGTTCCTTCTGTGGCACTGCAGGCAGACCCAGGCCCAGAGGAGCAGCTACGGCGTTCCTCGGTTGAGACAGTTTGCCGGATGCGGGACTCCCTACTTCGATACGTTGATTCAGGGAAGGAAACGCAGGGTAACCGGTGTGTCTTGGGACTCGTTAGAAGCGACAGGGATGTACGCTGAGTGTGCCCATGAAAACTGGGCCTGCTGGAACTAGCCCTGCTTTCCCATTTTGAGGGCGGCATTCATGCCTGCCTTGAAGCTACCTGACCTTCCCAGCTCCCGACAGGCCAGTGAGCCCTGGAAGAATGCTTCGGGGAAAACACTGTGCTTTGAATACTTTGAGGACCTCGGACCTGTAGTCACTCTACCCGTGGAGAAACTCAGCCTCTTAGCATGCTGTGTTGCTACCGGCACTCCCAGCATGAACACATGCCTGGAAGTAAGGCTCTGATTGGCCGCGCAGAAGTGGAGGCGTGCTGCAGTTTCCATGAGGCGGTGGCCTCTGCTCTGGTTATCTTTAACTGCAGCACAGTTTGCCGGACACCTAGGAGGCTCACGTGGGCACCCTGTTTCCGGCAGGGACACTGAGTACCCCCAGGCCCACCTGGGTCTGCTAAGCAACATCCAGGCCCGGAGCCCTTTAGAGCCCCTCTGTGTATGCCGAGCGTAGGGAAACGCACCGCACTCTCTTTTGGAGCAGCCTAATTTCCCCAGCACTCGCATATGCTCAGGAACACTGTTCTAGCACATCCCACATGGCGTCGAAGTCTTACGCAATGCCCTAGTCCGAGCTGCACTCAGAGAAACCCTCGGCGTCGCATTCCGTCTGGGACCTCCTGCCTGAAGTCACCGTGCCTCCTCGAGAAAGTTGGCTTGCGTTCTTACTGCAATTTAAGACCTCTTCTTCCTGTCACACTGCAGGCTTTTGAATAGCCACAGGCCCAGAGGAGCAGCTACGCCGTTCCTTGGTTGAGGCAGTTCGCTTGATGCAGAACTCCCTACTTCGAGAAGTTGATTCAGGGTAGGAAACACAGGGTAACCTGTGTCTCTTTGGACTTGTTAGATACCACAGGGGTGTATGCTGAGGGTGCCCATGGAAACGGGGGCCTGCTGGAAATAGACTTGCTTTCCCACTTTGAAGGCCGCATTCACGCTGCCTTGCAGCTACTTGACATTCCCTGCTCCTGACAGGCCTGGAAACCCTGTAAGAAGGCTGCGGGGAAAATTATGAGTTTGCTCTGTCTGAACCAGGTGCTTCCATGGCCGCGGTGGTGGTCCGCCTGACAAGCTCTAGAGCTAAAGGGAATCCCAACATGAGAACTTGCCTCCAGGTTAGGCCCTGAGTAGCCGTGCAGAAAGGGAGGCATGTAGCTGTTTCCAGGAGTTCTTAGTGGCTTATGTGCTTTAATTTACAGGAAGTAGACTTTTTAGTACTCCTAGGCCTCTCGGGTATGCATCATTTTCCCTCCAATTTCACTGACTACTTCCGGCTAGCTCAACCTGGGCCGGCTGAGCAACTTCAAGGCCCATCGGTTGATCCCTCGGAGGCCCTCTGTGCGTTTCCAGTGATGGGCAACACCCTGTACCTTCCTTGAGGAGACCTACATTTCCAGAGTCCTCGAATGGCCTCAGGACAACATTGCTGGTGAGTCCCAAGTGCCCAGGAAGACTTCGTCATGGCCCTTGTGTGAGCTGCCATGAGAAAACACTGTGCTTTGAATACTTGGAGGACCTCGTACCTGTAGTCACTCTATCCGAGGATAAACTCAGCCTCTTAGCATGCTGTGTCGCTACCGGCACACCTGGCATGAGCACATGCCTGGAAGTTAGGCCCCGATTGGCCACGCAGAAGCAGCGGTGTGCTGCAGTTTCCATGAGGCGGTGGCCTCTGCTTTGCATATCTTTAACTGCAGCACCGTTTTCTGGACACCTTGGAAGCTAGCGTGGGCACCCTCTTCCCGACGGAAACACTGAGTACCCCCAGGCCCACCTGGGTCTGCTAAGCAACATCCAGGCCCGTAGCCCTTTAGAGCTCCTCTGTGTATGCCGAGCATAGGGAAATGCCACACTCCTTTTTGGAGCAGCTTAATTTCCCCAGCACTTGCACACGCTCAGGAACACTGTTCTAGCACATCCCACATGGCGTCGAAGTCTTACGCATTGCCCTAGTCCGAGCTGCACTCAGAGAAACCCTCGGCTTCGCATTCCATCTGGGACATCCTGCCTGAAGTCACCATGCCTCCTAGAGAAAGTCGGCTTGTGTTCCTACTGCAATTTAAGTCCTCTTCTTCCTGTGGCACTGCAGGCTTTTGAATAGCTACAGGCCCAGAGGAGCAGCTACGGTGTTCCTTGGTTGAGGCAGTTCGCTTGATGCAGAACACCCTACTTTGAGAAGTTGATTCAGGAAAGGAAACACAGGGTAACCTGTGTCTCTTTGGACTTGTTAGAAACCACAGGGGTGTATGCTGAGGGTGCCCATGGAAACGGGGGCCTGCTGGAACTACCATTGCTTTCCCATTTTGAAGGCTGCATTCATGCTGCCTTGAAGCTGCATGACATTCCCTGCTGTTGACAGACCTGTTAAACCCTGTAGGAATGCTTCTTGGAAAAAAATGAGTTTGCTCTGTCTAAACCAGGTGCCTCCGTGGCCACGGCGGTGGTCTGCCTGACAAGCTCTAGAGCTAAAAGGATACTCAACATGGGAACTTGCCTCCATTTTAGGTCCCGAGTAGCCGGGCAGAAAAGGAGGCATACAGCTGTTTCCATGAGGTCTTAGTCACTGTTCTGCTTTATTTTCAAGGAAGTACCCCTTTGAAGACTCCTAGGCCTCTCAGGAGTGCATCATTGTCCCTCCAAAGTCACTGAGTACCTCCGGAACCCTGTGGGCCGGCTTAGCAACATCGAGGCCGGTTGGTCTGTCCAGTGGAAGCCCTCTGAGTGTGCCGAGTGACGGGCAACACACTGCACGTTCCTTGAGGAGAACTACATTTCCAGAGTCCTCGAACAGCCGCAGGACCTCATTTCTGGTGAGTCCGAAGTGCCCAGGAGGTCTTTGTCATGGCCCTTGTGTGAGCTGCCATGAGAAAACACTCTGCATTGAATACTTCGAAAACCTCGTACCTAAAGTCACTCTGCTCGAGGAGAAAGTCAGCATCTTACCATGCTGTGTCGCTAAAGGGGCACCCAGCATGAACACGTGACTGGAGGTAAGGCCCTGATTGGCCGCACAGAAGTGGAGGCATGCAGCAGTTTCCTTGAGGCCATGGCCTCTGCTCTGCATATCTTTAACTGCAGCACAGTTTGCCGGACACCTAGGAGGCTCGCGTGGGCACCCTGTTCCCGGCAGGGACACTGAGTACCCCCCAGGCCCACCTGGGTCTGCTAAGCAACATCCAGGCCCGGAGCCCTTTAGAGCCCCTCTGTGTATGCCGAGCGTAGGGAAACGCACCGCACTCTCTTTTGGAGCAGCCTAATTTCCCCAGCACTCGCACACGCTCAGTAACACTGTTCTAGCACATCCCACATGGCGTCGAAGTCTTACGCAATTCCCTAGTCCGAGCTGCACTCAGAGAAACCCTCGGCGTCGCATTCCATCTGGGATCTCCTGCCTGAAGTCACCGTGCCTCCTCGAGAAAATTGGCTTGCGTTCTTACTTCAATTTAAGTCCTCTTCTTCCTGTGGCACTGCAGGCTTTTGAATAGCCACAGGCCCAGAGGAGCAGCTACGCCATTCCTTGGTTGAGGCAGTTCGCTTGATGCAGAGCACCCTACTTCGAGAAGTTGATTCAGGGTAGGAAACACAGGGTAACCTGTGTCTCTTTGGACTTGTTAGATATCACAGGGGTGTATGCTGAGGGTGCCCATGGAATCGGGGGCCTGCTGGAAATAGACTTGCTTTCCCACTTTGAAGGCCGCATTCACGCTGCCTTGCAACTACTTGACATTCCCTGCTCCTGACAGGCCTGGAAACCCTGTAAGAAGGCTGCGGGGAAAATTGTGAGTTTGCTCTGTCTGAACCAGGTGCTTCCACGGTCGCGGTGGTGGTCCGCATGACAGGCTCTAGAGTGAAAGGGAACCTCGACGTGAGAACTCGCCTCCAGGTTAGGCCCTGAGTAGCCGTGCAGAAAGGGAGGCATGCAGCTGATTCCATGAGTTCTCAGTCGCTTATGTGCTTTATTTTAAAGGAAGTATGCGTCCCGGGACTCCTAGGCCCCACGGGTGTGCATCGTTTTCCCTCCGAGGTCACTTAGTGCCTCCAGACACCTGTGGGCCGGCGGAGCAACGTCGAGGTCCATTGGTTGATCCCCCAGAGGACCTCTGTGCCTGCCGAGTGCTGGTCAGCAACACACTGCGCGTTCCTTGAGGAGCGCTACATCTCCAGAGCCCTCGAACGCCCTCGGGACAACATGGCTGGTGAGTGCGAAGTGCCCAGGAAGACTCTGTCATGGCCCTTGTGTGAGCTGCCATGAGAGAACACTGTGCTTGGAACACTGCGAGGCCCGCCCTCGTACCTGAAGTCACTCTGCTCGAGGAGAAAGTCAGCATCTTGGTCTTCCGGGAAGATGGCGGAAGAGTAAGACGCAGAGATCACCTTCCTCTCCACAGATACACCAGTAATACATCTACGCATGGAACAACTCCTACGGAGCACCTACTGAACGCTGGCAGAAGACCTCAGACCTCCCAAAAGGCAAGGAACCCCCCACGTTCCTCATTAGGGCAAAAGAAAAAACTAAACAGAGACAAAAGGATAGGGACGGGTCCTGCACCAGCGGGAGAGAGCTGTGAAGGAGGAAAAGTGTCCACACACTAGGAAGCCCCTTCGCGGGTGGAGACTTCAGGAGGCGGAGTGGGGGAGCTTGGGAGCCGCGGAGGAGAGCACAGCAACAGGGGTGCGGAGGGCAAAGCAGACAGATTCCAGCGCAGAGGATCGGGCCGACCGGCACTCACCAGCCGAGAGGCTTGTCTGCTCGCCCACCGGCGTGGGCGGGACTGGGAGCTGAGGCTCTGGCTTTTGTCGGAGCGCCGGGAGAGGACTGAGGTTGGCGGCGTGAACACAGCCTGCAGGGCGTTGGAGTGCTGCGGCTGGCCGGGAGAGAGTCTGGGGAGGGGTCTGGACCTGCCGAAGAGGCAAGAGACTTTTACGTCCCTCTTTGTTTCCTGGTGCACGAGGAGAGGGGATTAAGAACGCTGCTTGAGAGAGCTCCAGGGACTGGCGCGAGCCACAGCTAAGAGTGCGGAGCCCAGAGACGGACATGGGACACTAAGGCCGCTGCTGTCGCCGCCAGGAGTCCTGTGTGCAAACACAGGTCACTAGCCACACGCCCTTCTGGGGAGCCTGTGCAGCCCGCCACTGCCAGGGTCCCGGGATCCAGGGATGGCTCCCCCGGGAGAGTGTACGGCACACCTCAGGCTGCAGCGTCACGCCCGCCTCTGCTGCTGCAGGCCCGCCCGGCACTCCGTGACCCTCCCTACCCCCAGGCCTGGGTGAGCCAGAGCCTCCGAATCAGCGGTTCCTTTAACCCCGTCCTCTCTGAGCAAAGAACAGATGCCCTCCGGCGACCTACACGCACAGGCGGGGCCAAATCCAAAGCTGAGCCCCTGGGAACTGTGAGAACAAAGAAGAGAAAGGGAAATCTCTCCCAGCAGCCTCAGAAGCAGCGGATTAAAGCTCCACAATCAACTTGATATACCCTGCATCTGTGGAATACCTGAATAGACAACGAATCATCCCAAATTAAGGAGCCCTGTGGATGAAAGGCTCTTGGTGCTGCAGCCAGGACTCAGTGCTGTGCCTCTGAGGTGGGAGAGCCAACTTCAGGACACTGGTCCACAAGAGGCCTCCCAGCTGCACATAATATCAAACAGCAAAAATCTCCGAGAGATCTCCATCTCAACGCCAGCACCCAGCTTCACTCAACGACCAGCAAGCTACAGTGCTGGACATCCTATGCCAAACAACTAGCAAGACAGGAACACAACCCCACCCATTAGCAGAGAGGCTGCCCAAAATCATAATAAGTCTACAGACACCCCAAAACACACCACCAGACGTGGACCTGCCCACCAGAAAGACAAGATCCAGCCTTATCCACCAGAACACAGGCACTAGTACCCTCCACCAGGAAGCCTACACAACCCACTGAGCCAAACTTAGCCACTGGGGACAGACACAAAAAACAACAGGAACTACGAACCTTCAGCCTGCAAAAAAGGAGACCCCAAACACAGTAAGATAAGCAAAATGAAAAGACAGAAAAACACACAGCAGATGAAGGAGCAAGATAAAAACCCACCAGACCTAACAAATGAAGAGGAAATAGGCAGTCTACCTGAAAAAGAATTCAGAATAATGATAGTAAGGTTGATCCGAAATCTTGGAGATAGAATGGACAATAGAATGGACAAATTGCAAGAATCAGTTAACAAGGACCTAGAAGAACTAAAGATGAAACAAGCAACGATGAACAACACAATAAATGAAATTAAAAGTACTCTAGATGGGATCAATAGCAGAATAACTGAGGCAGAAAAACGGATAAGTGACGTGGAAGATAAAATAGTGGAAATAACTACTGCAGAGCAGAATAAAGAAAAAAGAATGAAAAGAACTGAGGACAGTCTCAGAGACCTCTGGGACAACATTAAACGCACCAACATTCGAATTATAGGGGTTCCAGAAGAAGAAGAGAAAAAGAAAGGGACTGAGAAAATATTTGAAGAGATTATAGTTGAAAACTTCCCTAATATGGGAAAGGAAATAGTTAATCAAGTCCAGGAAGCACAGAGAGTCCCATACAGGATAAATCCAAGGAGAAATACGCCAAGACACATATTAATCAAACTGTCAAAAATTAAATACAAAGAAAACATATTAAAAGCAGCAAGGGAAAAACAACAAATAACACACAAGGGAATCCCCATAAAGTTAACAGCTGATCTTTCAGCAGAAACTCTGCAAGCCAGAAGGGAGTGGCAGGACATATTGAAAGTGTTGAAGGAGAAAAACCTGCAACCAAGATTACTCTACCCAGCAAGGATCTCATTCAGATTTGATGGAGAAATTAAAACCTTTACAGACAAGCAAAAGCTGAGAGAGTTCAGCACCACCAAACCAGCTCTACAACAACTGCTAAAGGAACTTCTCTAGGCAAGAAACACAAAAGAAGGAAAGGACCTACAATAACGAACCCAAAACAATTAAGAAAATGGGAATAGGAACACACATATCGATAATTACCTTAAATGTAAATGGACTAAATGCTCCCACCAAAAGACACAGATTGGCTGAATGGATACAAAAACAAGACGCATATATTTGCTGTCTACAAGAGACCCACTTCAGACCTAGAGACACATACAGACTGAAAGTAAGGGGATGGAAAAAGGTATTTCATGCAAATGGAAACCAAAAGAAAGCTGGAGTAGCAATTCTCATATCAGAAAAAATAGACTTTAAAACAAAGACTATTAGAAGAGACAAAGAAGGACACTACATAATGATCAAGGGATCAATCCAAGAGGAAGATATAACAATTGTAAATATTTATGCACCCAACATAGGTGCACTTCAATACATAAGGCAAATACTGACAACCATAAAAGGGGAAATCGACAGTAACACATTCATAGTAGGGGACTTTAACACCCCACTTTCACCAATGGACAGATCATCCAAAATGAAAATAAATAAGGAAACACAAGCTTTAAATGATACATTAAACGAGATGGAGTTAATTGATATTTATAGGACATTCCATCCAAAAACAACAGAAAACACATTTTTCTCAAGTGCTCATGGAACATTCTCCAGGATAGATCATATCTTGGGTCACAAATCAAGCCTTGGTAAATTTAAGAAAATTGAAATTGTATCAAGTATCTTTTCTGACCACAACGCCATGAGACTAGATATCAATTACAGGAAAAGATCTGTAAAAAATACAAACACATGGAGGCTAAACAATACACTACTTAATAATGAAGTGATCACTGAAGAAATCAAAGAGGAAATCAAAAAATACCTAGAAACAAATGACAATGGAGACACAACGACCCAAAACCTGTGGGATGCAGCAAAAGCAGTTCTAAGGGGGAAGTTTATAGCAATACAAGCCCACCTTAAGAAGCAGGAAACATCTCGAATAAACAACCTAACCTTGCACCTCAAGCAATTAGAGAAAGAAGAACAAAAAAACCCCAAAGCTAGCAGAAGGAAAGAAATCATAAAAATCAGATCAGAAATAAATGAAAAAGAAATGAAGGAAACAATAGCAAAGATCAATAAAACTAAAAGCTGGTTCTTTGAGAAGATAAACAAAATAGATAAACCACTAGCCAGACTCATCAAGAAAAAAAGGGAGAAGACTCAAATCAATAGAATTAGAAATGAAAAAGGAGAGGTAACAACTGACACTGCAGAAATAAAAGAGATCATGAGAGATTACTACAAGCAACTCTATGCCAATAAAATGGACAATCTGGAAGAAATGGACAAATTCTTAGAAATGCACAACCTGCCAAGACTGAATCAGGAAGAAATAGAAAATATGAACAGACCAATCACAAGCACTGAAATTGAAACTGTGATTAAAAATCTTCCAACAAAGAAAAGCCCAGGACCAGGTGGCTTCACAGGCGAATTCTATCAAACATTTAGAGAAGAGCTAACACCTATCCTTCTCAAACTCTTCCAAAATATAGCAGAGGGAGGAACACTCCCAAACTCCTTCTACGAGGCTACCGTCACCTTGATACCAAAACCAGACAAGGATGTCACAAAGAAAGAAAACTACAGGCCAATATCACTGATGAACATAGATGCAAAAATCCTCAACAAAATACTAGCAAACAGAATCCAACAGCACATTAAAAGGATCATACACCATGATCAAGTGGGGTTTATTCCAGGAATGCAAGGATTCTTCAATATACACAAATCTATCAATGTGATAAACCATATTAACAAACTGAAGGAGAAAAACCATATGATCATCTCAATAGATGCAGAGAAAGCTTTTGACAAAATTCAACACCCATTTATGATAAAAACCCTGCAGAAAGTAGGCATAGAGGGAACTTTCCTCAACATAATAAAGGCCATATATGACAAGCCCACAGCAAACATCATCCTCAATGGTGAAAAACTGAAAGCATTTCCACTAAGATCAGGAACAAGACAAGGTTGCCCACTCTCACCACTTATTCAACATAGTTTTGGAAGTTTTAGCCACAGCAATCAGAGAAGAAAAGGAAATAAAAGGAATCCAAATCGGAAAAGAAGGAAAGCTGTCACTGTTTGCAGATGACATGATCCTATACATAGAGAACCCTAAAGATGCTACCAGAAAACTACTAGAGCTAATCAATGAATTTGGTAAAGTGGCAGGATACAAAATTAATGCACAGAAATCTCTGGCATTCCTATATACTAATGATGAAAAATCTGAAAGTGAAATCAAGAAAACACTCCCATTTACCATTGCAACAAAAAGAATAAAATATCTAGGAATAAACCTACCTAAGGAGACAAAAGATCTGTATGCAGAAAATTATAAGACACTGATGAAAGAAATTAAAGATGATACAAATAGATGGAGAGATATACCATGTTCTTGGATTGGAAGAATCAACATTGTGAAAATGACTCTACTACCGAAAGCAATCTATAGATTCAATGCAATCCCTATCAAACTACCACTGGCATTTTTCACAGAACTAGAACAAAAAATTTTGCAATTTGTATGGAAACACAAAAGACCCCGAATAGCCAAAGCAATCTTGAGAACGAAAGAAGGAACTGGAGGAATCAGGCTCCCAGACTTCAGACTATACTACAAAGCTACAGTTATCAAGACGGTATGGTACTGGCACAAAAACAGAAAGATAGATCAATGGAACAGGATAGAAAGCCCAGAGATAAACCCACGCACATATGGTCACCTTATCTTTGACAAAGGAGGCAGAAATGTACAGTGGAGAAAGGACAGCCTATTCAATAAGTGGTGCTGGGAAAACTGGACAGGTACATGAAAAAGAATGAGATTAGATCACTCCCTAACACCATACACAAAAATAAGCTCAAAATGGATTAAAGACCTAAATGTAAGGCCAGAAACTATCAAACTCTTAGAGGAAAACATAGGCAGAACACTCTATGACATAAATCACAGCAAGGTCCTTTTTGACCCACCTCCTAGAGAAATGGAAATAAAAACAAGAGTAAACAAATGAGACCTAATGAAACTTAAAAGCTTTTGCGCAGCAAAGGAAACCATAAAGAAGACCAAAAGACAACCCTCAGAATGGGAGAAAATATTTGTAAATGAAGCAACTGACAAAGGATTGATCTCCAAAATTTATAAGCAGCTCATGCAGCTTAATAACAAAAAAACAAACAACCCAATCCAAAAATGGGCAGAAGACCTAAATAGACATTTCTCCAAAGAAGATATACAGAGTGCCAACAAACACATGAAAGAATGCTCAACATCACTAATCATGAGAGAAATGCAAATCAAAACTACAATGAGATATCATCACACACCAGTCAGAATGGCCATCATCAAAAAATCTAGAAACAATAAATGCTGGAGAGGGTGTGGAGAAAAGGGAACCCTCTTACACTGTTGGTGGGAATGTAAATTGATACAGCCACTGTGGAGAACAGTATAGAGGTTCCTTAAAAAGCTACAAATAGAACTACCATATGACCCAGCAATCCCACTACTGGGCATATACCCTGAGAAAACCATAATTCAAAAAGAGTCATGTACCAAAATGTTCATTGCAGCTCTATTTACAATAGCCCAGAGATGGAAACAACCTAAGTGTCCATCATCGGATGAATGCATAAAGAAGATGTGGCACATATATACAATGGAATATTACTCAGCCATAAAAAGAGACGAAATTGAGCTATTTGTAATGAGGTGGATAGACCTAGAGTCTGTCATACAGAGTGAAGTAAGTCAGAAAGAGAGAGACAAATACCGTATGCTAACACATATATATGGAATTTAAAAAAAAATGTCATGAAAAACCTAGGGGTGAAACAGGAATAAAGACACAGACTTACTAGAGAATGGACTTGAGGCTATGCGGAGGGGGAAGGGTAAACGGTGACAAAGCGATAAAGAGGCATGGACATATATACACTACCAAACGTAAGGTAGATAGCTAGTGGGAAGCAGCCGCATAGCACAGGGAGATCAGCTCGGTGCTTTGTGACCGCCTGGAGGGGTGGGATAGGGAGGGTGGGAGGGAGGGAGACGCAAGCGGGAAGAGATATGGGAATATATGTATATATATAACTGATTCATTTTGTTGTGAAGCTGAAACTAACATACCATTGTAAAGCAATTATACTCCAATAAAGATGTTAAAAAAAAATAATAGCTGTGATAATGAACATCACTGTCCGGTTCTAAAATTAGCAAGAGGGCTTCCCTGGTGGTGCAGTGGTTGGGAGTCCGCCTGCCGATGCAGGGGGTGCGGGTTAGTGCCCCGGTCTGGGAGGATCCGGCGTGCCGCGGAGCGGCTGGGCCCGTGAGCCATGGCCACTGGGCCTGCGTGTCCGGAGCCTGTGCTCCGCGGCGGGGGAGGCCACAGCAGTGAGGGGCCCACGTACCGCCAAAACAAAAAAAAATTTAAAATTAGCAAGAATATTTCTAGTCTTTCCACATTATGTATGATACTGGACTTGGGATTAAAATATACATATGTTATCATATTTAAGAAAGTATTATCTAGTCACAATTACATTAGAGATTTTTCTTTTTGGTGTTAATTATAAACATTAAATTTTGTTGCTTTTTCATGTGTATGAATATAATCATGTGCTTTTCTCCTTAAATGTAATGTTAATAGATTTCCTTTTATTGAACCATTATTATATTCCTGAAATAAACCCCCTTAATCAGGATGTTGTATTCTTTTAATGTGTGCTAGATTCTGTTAACACTTTATTTAGGATTTTTGTGTAGTTATTTCCATGAATACCAATGATGTAAAGTTTTCTGTTAATTGTAACCTTTATTAAATTTTAATGTGAATATCAAAAAAAAAAAAAGAAAGAAAGTCAGCATCTTAGCACGCTGTGTCACTACCGGCACACCCAGCATGAACCCATGCCTGGAAGTAAGGCCCTGATTCGGCATGCAGAAGCGGAGGCGTGCTGCAGCTTCCAGGAGGCGGTGGCCTCTGCTCTGCATGCCTTTAATGGCAGCACACCTTTCTGGACACCTGGGAGTCTAGCCAGGGCACCCTGCTCCCGGCAGGAACACTGAGTACCCCCAGGTGAACCTGGGTCTGCTAAGCAACATCCAGGCCCGTAGCACTTCAGAGCTCACTGTGTGCACGCCGAGCATAGGGAAACGCACTGCTCTCTCCTTTGGAGCAGCTTAGTTTCCTCCGCACTCGCACACGTTCGCAAACACCGTTCTGGCACGTCCCACATGGTGCAGAGGTCTTACGTGGTGCCCTAATCGGAGCTACCCTCAGAGGAGCCCTCGTCTTCGTGTTCCATCCAGGACCTCCTGTCTGAAGTCACCGTGCCTCCTAGAGGACGGCGGCTTGGGTTCTTACTGCACTTTAAGTCCTGTTCCTTCTGTGGCACTGCAGGCAGCCCCAGGCCCAGAGGAGCAGCTACAGTGTTCCTCGGTTGACACAGTTCGCCGGATGCGGGACGCCCTACTTCGATAAGTTGATTCAGGGAAGGAAACGCAGGGTAACCGATGTCTCTTGGGACTCGTTAGAAGCCACAGGGATGTACGCTGAGTGTGCCCATGAAAACGGGGGCCTGTTGGAACTAGCCTTACTTTCCCATTTTGAGGGCGGCATTCATGCCTGCCTTGAAGCTACCTGACCTTCCCAGCTCCCGACAGGCCAGTGAGCCCTGGAAGAATGCTTTGGGGAAAACACTGTGCTTTGAATACTTTGAGGACCTTGGACCTGTAGTCACTCTACCCGTGGAGAAACTCAGCCTCTTAGCATGCTGTGTTGCTACTGGCACTCCCAGCATGAATACATGCCTGGAAGTAAGGCTCTGATTGGCCGCGCAGAAGCGGAGGCGTGCTGCAGTTTCCATGAGGCGGTGGCCTCTGCTCTGGTTATCTTTAACTGCAGCACAGTTTGCCGGACACCTAGGAGGCTCGCGTGGACACACTGTTTCCGGCAGGGACACTGAGTACCCCCAGGCCCACCTGGGTCTGCTAAGCAACATCCAGGCCCGGAGCCCTTTAGAACCCCTCTGTGTATGCCGAGCGTAGGGAAACTCAGCACACTCTATTTTGGAGCAGCCTAATTTCCCCAGCACTCGCACACACTCAGGAACACTGTTCTAGCACATCCCACATGGCGTCAAAGTCTTATGCATTGCCCTAGTCTGAGCTGCACTCAGAGAAACCCTCGGCGTCGCATTCCATCTGGGACTTCCTGCCTGAAGTCACCTTGCCTCCTCGAGAAACTTGGCTTGCGTTCTTACTGCAATTTAAGTCCTCTTCTTCCTGTCGCACTGCAGGCTTTTGAACAGCCACAGGCCCAGAGGAGCAGCTACGCCGTTCCTTGGTTGAGGCAGTTCGCTTGATGCAGAACTCCCTACTTCGAGAAGTTGATTCAGGGTAGGAAACACAGGGTAACCTGTGTCTCTTTGGACTTGTTAGATACCACAGGGGTGTATGCTGAGGGTGCCTATGGAAACGGGAGCCTGCTGGAAATAGACTTGCTTTCCCACTTTGAAGGCCGCATTCACGCTGCCTTGCAGCTACTTGACATTCCCTGCTCCTGACAGGACTGGAAACCCTGTAGGAAGGCTGTGGGGAAAATTATGAGTTTGCTCTGTCTGAACCAGGTGCTTCCATGGCCGCAGTGGTGGTCCGCCTGACAAGCTCTAGAGCTAAAGGGAATCCCAAGGTGAGAACTTGCCTCCAGGTTAGGCCCTGAGTAGCCGTGCAGAAAGGGAGGCATGTAGCTGTTTCCAGGAGTTCTTAGTGGCTTATGTGCTTTAATTTACAGGAAGTAGACTTTTGAGTACTCCTAGGCCTCTCGGGTATGCATCACTTTCCCTCCAATTTCACTGACTACCTCCAGACACCTGTGGGTCAGCTGAGCAACTTCGAGGCCCATTGGTTGATCCCTTGGAGACCTTCTGTGCGTTCCCAGTGATGGGCAACACCCTGTACCTGCCTTGAGGAGACCTACATTTCCAGAGTCCTCGAATGGCCTCAGGACAACATTGCTGGTGAGTCCGAAGTGCCCAGGAAGAGTTTGTCATGGCCCTTCTGTGAGCTGCCATGAGAAAACACTGTGCTTTGAATACTTGGAGGACCTCATACCTGTAGTCACTCTACCCGTGGAGAAACTCAGCCTCTTAGCATGCTGTGTCGCTACAGGCACACCCAGCATGAACACATGCCTGGAAGTAAGGCCCTGATTGGCTGCGCAGAAGCGCAGGCGTGCTGCAGATTCCAGGAGGCGGTGGCCCCTGCTCTGCATATCTTTAACTGCTTTTGCCTTTCGCTCCGCATTCTCCTTTTGTCGACCGTGGCGGTCGCGGCTATCTCCACCCCCGCGGGGTACAGCTGCAAGCCCCACCTCCTCAGGCCCCTCCCACCACAGCAAGCGTCTGATGGGGCGCTCCCCGCCTGCCTGAGCGGCCAGGCGGCCAGAATGCGTCCCTGGAAGCCAGAGGAACTCCAGACGCTCTGGGTGTGGCCTGATGGGAACCAGATGTGGCCGCGGACCCGGGGGCCGTCCGTGCGGCCCGCGAGCCCCTCGACCTGCACCTGGCCGCCCGCACTGGAGCCCAGCCCCGGCGCCGCCACCTGTCTGCCGGGGTGGCTCTCCACAGCTCCATACGGAAAAAGCCGCCCCTCCGCCGTTTCGCCATGGCGGGGGGCGGGAGAGGGATCGAGGGCCCAGGCCGCTTCCCCGGGCCTGCCGGCCACCTGGGGCGGGGTCCTGATCTCGGAGGTTGGCGTCGGGGCGAGGGTGGCGTTGCTGGGTCTTAGGGGCCGTGCCAACTCAATGGTGGCTCCCAGTGGCTTTGGGCCAGCTTCTGTCGGGCAGGAGGGCCGGTCCGGTCTGCGTCTGAGCTGCGCCTAGCGCAGCGTGGGCGGGCAGGTGGAATGCCCAAGGGACCGCGGTCCCCGAGCCCGGAAGCCTCCTGGGCCACTTCCTCATGAGCGGCCTGCGGGATCTGGGGCAGGGCGCCAAGCGCCGAAAAGTTTGCTGGCTCCCGCCCGCCCTGGGCTGGGTGGTCGCCAACACCTCCGCCACCCCCAGGTGCCCGATACCTCCGTTCCCCTGCCTAGGCGGGCGGCGGAGCCCTTCCGTAACGGGCAGGCCACTGGGCTGACGGTAAGGCCCAAGCGCCTGCTAAGCTGCGCCTCAAGAGGCAGCCCACGACCCCGCCATCATCTACTGCCAAACCAGCATAGAAGGGCCCGATCTCGCCGCGATCGCGGAAGCTAAGCAGGGTCGGGCCTGGTTAGAACTTGGATTGTAGACCCCTAGGGAAGTCCGGGTGCTCTAGGCTTTTTGCCTCCCGCTCCGCCTTCTCCTTTTGGCGCCCGCAGCGTTCGCGGCTATCTCCGCCCCCCGCCAGGTACAGCTGCAAGCCCCACCTCCTCAGGCCCCTCCCACCACAGCAAGCGTGTGATGCGGCACTCCCCGCCTGCCTGAGCGGCCAGGCGGCCAGAAGGCGTCCCTGGAAGGCAGAGGCACACCAGACGCTCCGGGGGTGGCCTGAAGGGAACCAGACGTGGCCGCGGACCCGGGGGCCGTCCGTGCGGCCCGCGAGCCCCTCGACCTGCACCTGGCCGCCCCCACTGCAGCCCAGCCCCGGCGTCGCCACCTGTCTGCCGGGGTGTCTCTCCACAGCTCCATACGTAAAATGCCGCCCCTACGCCGTTTCGCCATGGCCGGGGGCGGCAGCGGGATAGAGGCCCCAGACGGCTTCCCCGGGCCTGCCGGCCACCTGGGGCGGGGTCCTGAGCTCGGACGGTGGCGTGGGGCGAGGGTGGCGTGGCTGGGTCTAAGGGGCTTTACCAACACAATGCTGGCTCCCACTGGCTTCGGGCCACCTGCTGTCGGGCAAGAGGGCCGGCCCGGTCTGCGGTTCGGCTTCTCCTAGCGCAGCAAGGGCCGGCTACTACTATTGCTCTTGCTGATTCTTCTACTTCTATTTCTGGTCCTCTGCATGTTAAATATGCTGCCACTATTACTGCTGCTGGTGCCACTTCTACTGCTGTTTCTACCACTACTAGTACTACTAATACTACTTGCCCAGTGCATGGCAAATACTATTACTATTTCCACTACTTGTGCTACTACTACTACTGCTGCTGCTAAATCTGCTGCTTCTACTACAACTACTCTTATTAGCCTAGTGCATGGCACGTAGTACTACTATTAATACTACTGCTCCTATGGCTTCTTCTACTACTACTACTGCTAGTACTTGTAGTCCAGTGCATGGCAAATAATACTACTATTACTACAACTGCTGATGGTTTTGCTACTACTGCTACTACTTCTGCTGCTGCTGCTGCTACATCTACATCTTTTACTGCAACTTCTACTGCTGCTGATACTACTACTAGTCTGGTGAATGTCAAATAGTCCTACTATTGCTACTACTCGTGCTGCTTTTGCTACTACTGCTACTACTACTATTACTTATTCTGCTACTGCTATTTCTGCTGCTGCTACTACTACTAGTCCAGTGAATTGCAAATATTACTACTATTTATACTACTTCTGCTGCTGCTTCTACTACTACTACTGGTACTACCAATAGTCCAGTGCATGTCAAATACTACTATTATTCCTACTACTGCTGCTACTACTACTACTGCTTCTTCTAATTCTACTGCTGTTGCTGCTACTTCAATGACTACTAGTCCATTGCATGGCAAATAGTAGTACTATTACTACTACTGCTACTGCTGCTACTATTGCTACTACCGCTATCAATACTACTACCTAATGCATGGCTAATATACTACCACCACTGCTGTTTCTGCTACTTCTACTACTCTTACTGGCCTACTGCAGGTCAAATATGTTGCTACTATTACTGCTGCTGCTGCCACTTCTACTGCTGTTGCTATCACTACTACTACTACTACTATCCCAGTGCATGGCAAATATTTGTACTATTACCACTACTGGTGCTACAACTACTATTGCTGCTGCTATATCTGCTGCTCCTCCTCCTCGTACTACTACTACTACTACTAGCCCAGTTTATTGCAAATAGTACTACTATTAGTATTAGTGCACCTGCTGCTGCTACTAATACTACTACTTCTAGTACTAGTAGTCCATTGCATGGCAAAAAGACTACTATTACTATTGCTGCTTTTGCTACTACTGCTGCTTCTACTGCTACATCTACTGCCACTACTGCTACTTCTACTACTGCTGCTATTACTACTACTTGTCCAGTGGATGGCAAATGCTACTACTATTGCTACTGCTCCTACTACTGCTACTAGTACTGCTACTACTAGTAGTCCTGTGCATTGGAAATACTACTACTATTACCACTGCTGCTGCCACTACTACTATTGCTGCTGCTATTTCTACTGCTGCTGCTAGTATTACAATTACTACTAGTCCACTGCATGGCAAATACTACTACTATTAACACTACTGCTGCTACTGCTACTACCTCTACTACTGCTGCGACTACCACTAGTCCAGTGCATGGCAAATACTACTATTTTCCCTACTACTTCTACTACTAGTACTATTGCTTCTGCTATTTTTACTGCTGCTGCTACTACTACAACTACTACTAGTCCATTGCATTGCAAATACTACTACTATTGCTGCTGCTGGTACTAATGCTACTATTATTGCTACTACTAGTACTCCAGTGCAAGAGAAGTACTACTACTATTACAACTGCTGCCGCTATTACTGCTATTACTAGTAGTCCAGTACATGGCAAATACTACTACTATTACTTCTACAGCTGCTGCTGCTACTACTGCTACTACTATCAATACTACTGGCCCAGTGCATGGCAAATCTACTACTACTACTTCTCCTGCTGCTACTGCTACTACTATTACTAGCCCAGTGCATGGCAAATACTACTACTGTTACCACTACTACTGCTACTACTACTAGTGCTGCTACTACTACTGCTGCTGCTACTTCTACTGCTGATGCTACAACTACTACTACTAATAGCTGAGTGCATGGAAAATACTACAACTATTACTACTACTGTTGCTGCTACTACTACTGCTACTACTTGTAGTCCAGTGTATGGCAAATATTACTACTATTATTACTACTGCTGCTAATAATAATAATACTGCTACTTCTACTGCTACTGCTAGTACTCTAGTGTATGGCACATAGTACTACTATTACTACTAGTGCTGTTGCTGCTACTACTGCTACTACTACTATCAATACTAATTGAACAATGCATGGCAAATGTACTACTATTACCACTATTGCTGCTACTTCTACTACTACTGCTGGCCAACTGCCATGCATATCTGCTGCTACTACGACTACGGCTACTACTCGTACTACATCTATCCCAGTGCATGGCCAATACTACTACTATAACTATTGCTGCTGCTGCTGCTGCTACTACTGCTACTACTACTGCTACTACTAGTAGTCCAGTGCATGGGAAATACCACTACTTTTACTACAACTGCTGCTGCTGCTACTAGTACTGCTACTAGTACTGCTACTTCTAGTAATCTTGTGTATTGCAAATACTACTACTGTTACTACTAGTGCTGCTGCTGCTAGTACTGCTACTACAGCTATCAATACTACTAGGCCAGTGCATGGCAAATATACTACTACTATTGCTGTTCCTGCTACTTCTACTACTATTACTGGCCCACTGCAAGTCAAATATGCTGCTACTATTACTGCTGCTGCTGCCACATCTACTGCTGTTGCTACCACTATTACTACTACTACTAGCCCAGTGCATGGCAAATACTACTTCTATTAACACTACTGTTGCTACAACTACTACTGTTGCTGCTAAATCGCTGCTGCTAATGCTACTACTCCTACTAACGCAGTGCATAGCAAATAGTACTACTATTAGTACTACTTCTCCTGCTGATGCTACTAATACTACTACTTCTAGTACTAGTAGTCCACTGCATGGTAAATAATACTGCTATTACTACTACTGCTGCTGCTTTTGCTACTACTATTACTACTGCTACTGCTGCTGCTACATCTACTTCTGCTACTGCTTCTTCTACTGCTGCTTCTACTACTACTACTACTAGTCCGGTGAATGGCAAATACTACTACTATTGTGACTATTGCTGCTGCTGCTACTACTGCTATTACTACTATCAATACTACTATCCCAGTGCATGGCAAATATACTACTACTATTGCTGTTGCTGCTAATTCTACTACTATTACTGGACCACAGCCAGTCAAATATGCTGCTACTATTACTGCTGCTGCTGCCACTTCTACTGCTGTTGCTACCACTACTACTACTACTACTAGTCCAGTGCATGGCAAATAATACTACTATTACCGCTACTGGTGCTAGAACTACTACTACTGCTGCTAAATCTGCTACTACTACTAGCCCAGTGCATGGCAAATAGTACTATTAGTACTACTGCTCCTGCTGCTGCTGCTACTACTACTACTGCTAGTACTAGTAGTCCAGTGCATGGCATATAATTCTACTATTACTACTACTGCTGCTTCTTTTGTTACTACTGCTACTACTACTACAGCTGCTGCTGCTACATCTACTGCTGTTACTGCAACTTCTGCTGCTGTTGCTACTACTACTACTACTACTACTAGTCCGCTGAATAACAAATAGTACTACTATTGCTACTACTGCTGCTGCTTTTGCTACTACTGCTACTACTACTTTTTCTTCTGCTGCTACTACTGTTTCTACTGCTACTGCTACTACTACTACTACTAGTCCAGTAAATTGCAAATAATATTACTATTTCTAGTATTGCTGCTGTTGCTATACTGCTACTACTCCTGCTACTACTAGTAGTCCAGTGCATTGCAAATGCTACTATTTTTCCTACTATTGCTGCTACTACTAATACTGCTTCTTCTATTTCTACTGCTGCTGCTGCTACTACTGCTACCACTACTGCTAATGTTAGTAGTCTAGTGCATGGCAAATTCTAGTAGTATTATTACTGCTGCTGCTGCTACTACTAGTAGTCCAGCACATGGGAAATACTACTACTATTACTACTACTGCTGCTGCTGCTACTACTGCTACTACTACTATCAATACTACTAGACCAGTGCATGGCAAATCTTCTACTACTACTGCTATTGCTGCTTCTGTTACTACAATTACTGACTCACTGCAGGTCACATATGCTGCTACTCTTACTGATGCTGCTGCCACTTCTACTGCTGTTGCTACCACTGCTACTACTACTAGCCCAGTGAATGGCAAATACTACTACTATTACTACTACTACCGCTGCTGCTGCTACTACTGCTACTACTAGTAGTCTAGTGCATGGCAAATACTACTAGTATTACTACTACTGCTCCTGATGCTGCTACTGCCGCTACTGCTACTACTAGTAGTCCAGTGCATGGCAAATACTATTACTATTACTACTAGTGCTGCTGCTATTGCAACTTCTGCTGCTACTACTGCTATTACTAGTAGTCCAGTGCATGGCAAATACTACTACTATTACTAATGCTGCTGCTGCTACTGCTGCTACTACTATTGCTACTACTAGTAGCCAAGTGCATTGAGAATACTACTAATATTACTACTACTGCTGTTTCTTTTGCTACTACTACTACTTCTTCTGCTACTGCTACTACTACTATCAACACTACTACCCCAGTGCATGGCAAATCTGCTACTACTACTGCTAATTCTGCTACTGTTACTAATATTACTGGCCCAGTGGAGGTAAATATGCTGCTACTATTACTGATGCTGCTGTCACTTCTACTGCTGTTGCTACCACTACTACTGCTACTAGCCCAATGCATGGCAAATACTACTACTATTACCACTACTGCTACTACTACTATTACTGATGTTGCTACTTCTACTGCTGCTACTCATACTACTTCTCTCCCAGTGTATGTCCAATACTACTACTATAACTATTGCTGCTGCTGCTACTTCTGCTGCTACCACTGCTACTACCAGTAATACAGTGCATGGCAAATACTACTACTATTACTAGTACTGCTGCTGATATTACTTCTGCTAATATTGCTACTACTAGTATTCCAGTGCATGGCAAATACTACTAATATTACTGCTGCTGCTGCTGCTGCTACTACACTTACTACTACTGCTACTGCTAATAGTCCAATGCATTGCAAATACTACAAGTATTACTACTACTACTGCTGCTGCTACTACTACTATTGCTGCTGCTATTTCCACAGGTGCTGCTACTACTAAAACTACTACTAGTCCAGTGCATGGCAAATACTACTACTATTAACACTACTGCTGCTGCTGTTATACCTCTACTACTGCTACTACTACCACTAGTCCAGAGCATGGCATATACTATTATTTTTCCTACTACTGCTGCTACTACTACTACTGCTTCTGCTATTTCTACTGCTGCTGCAACTACTAGAACGTCTACCAGTCCATTGCATGGCAAATACTACTACTATTACTACTATTGCTGCTGCTGATACTACTGCTACAACTAATGTTACTACTAGTACTCCAGTCCAGTGCAAGTACTACTACTCTTACTACTGCTGCTGCTGCTATTACTGCTATTACTAGTAGTCCAGTACATGGCAAATACTACTATTATTACTACTACTGATGCTGCTGCTACTACTGCTACTACTATCAATAATACTGGCCCAGTGCATGGCAAATCTACTACTACTACTGCTATTGCTGCTACTGCTACTACTATTACTATCCCAGTGCATGTCAAATACTACTAATATTACCACTACTGCTGCCACTACTACTAGCACTGCTACTACTATTGCTGTTGCTACTTCTACTGCTGCTGCTGCTGCTACTACTACTAACAGCCCAGTGCATGGCAAATATTAACACTACTACTACTACCGCTGCTTCTACTATTGCTACTACTACTGCTGCTACTAGTAGTCCAGTGCATGGCAAATTCTACTACTATTACTACAACAGCTACTGCTGCTAATTGTAATGTTACTACTACTGCTAATGCTAGTAATCTAGTATATGGCAAATACTACTACTATTACTACTAGTGCTGCTGCTGCTACTTCCGCTACTACAACTATCAATACTACTAGCCCAGTGCATGGCAAATATACTACTATTATTGCTGTTCCTGCTACTTCTACTACTATTCCTGGCCCACTGCAAGTCAAATATGCTGCTCCAATTACTCCTGCTGCTGCCACTTCTACTGCTATTGCTACCACTATTACTACTACTACTAGCCCAATGCATGGCAAATACTACTACTATTACTACTACTGCTCCTGCTACTACTGCTACTACTTGTAGTCCAGTGCCTGGCAAATATTACTACTATTATTACTACTGCTGCTGCTGCTAATAGTACTGCTAGTACTACTGCTACTGCTAGTAATCCAGTGTATGGCAAATAGTACTACTATTACTACTGGTGATGCTGCTACTACTGCAACTACTACTCTCAATACTAATTGAACAATGCGTGGCAAATCTACTACTACTTCTGCTATTGCTGCTACTTCTACTACTACTGCTGTCCCCCTGCCGTGCAAATCTGCTGCTACTACTACTAGTGCTGCTACTCGTATTACTACTATCCCAGTGCATGGCCAATACTACTACTATAATTATTGCTGCTGCTGCTGCTGCTACTACTACTATTACTACTACTACTACTGGCCCAGGACATGGCAAATACTACTAGTATTACTACTACTGTTGTTGCTGCTTCTACTATTGGTACTACTACTTCTGCTACTAGAAGTCATGTGCATTGCAAATACTACTACTATTACTACTACTGCTACTGCTGATACCACTCCTAAATAACTGCTACTACGAGTAGTCCTCTGCATTGAACATAATACTACTATTACTACTACTGCTGCTATTGCTACTACTGCTAATAATAAAACCCATAGTACTAGTGCAGTGTATGCCAAATCTAGTAAAACTACACCTATTACTGCTAATGCTAATACTACTACTGGCCCACTGCAGGGAATATCTGCTGCTACTACTACTGATGCTGCTGTCACTTCTACTGTTGCTGCTACCAATATTACTACACCTAGTAGTAGCCCAGTGCATGGCAAATACTACTACTATTACGACTACTGCTCCTAAAACTATTACTGATGCTGCTACATCTATTGCTCCTCCTCCTCCTCCTACTAAACCAGTGCATGGATAACACTACTACTATTACTACTACTGCTCCTGATACTGGTACTACTATTACTACTACTGCTAGTACTAGTAGTCCAGTGCAAGGCAAATACTACTACTACTATTGCTACCACTGCTGCTGCTTTTGCTACAACTCCTGCTACTACTACTACTACTTCTTCTGCTACTGCTACTTCTACTGCTGCTGCTACGAAAGCTACTACTACTAGTCCACTGAATTCCATATACTAATACTAATACTTCTACTGCTGCTGCAGCTACTACTGCTACTACTACTACTAGGCCAGTGCATGGCAAATACTACTACTATTACCACCACTGCTGCCATTACTACTTCTGCTGCTACTACTACTGCTGCTGCTACTTGTACAGGTACTGCTGCTACTACTACTACTAATAGCCCAGTGCATGGCAAATATTAACACTACTACTACTACTGCTGCTTCTACTATTGCTACTACTACTGCTACTACTAGTAGTCCAGTGCATGGCAAATTCTACTACTATTACTACAACAGCTACTGCTGCTAATAGTAATGTTACTACTACTGCTAATGCTAGTAATCTAGTATATGGCAAATACTACTACTATTACTATTAGTGCTGCTGCTGCTACTTCCACTACTACAACTATCAATACTACTAGCCCAGTGCATGGCAAATATACTACTATTATTGCTGTTCCTGCTACTTCTACTACTATTCCTGGCCCACTGCAAGTCAAATATGCTGCTCCAGTTACTCCTGTTGCTGCCACTTCTACTGCTATTGCTACCACTATTACTACTACTACTAGCCCAATGCATGCCAAATACTACTACTATTACTACTACTGCTGCTGCTTGTACAAATGCTACTACTACTGCTACTACTAGTAGTCCAGTGCATTGAAAATACTACTACTAATACAAATCCTGATGCTGCTATTACTTCTACTACTAGTATCAATATTACTAGCCCTGTGTATGGCAAATCTACTACTACTACTGCTATGGCTGCTACTTCTATTATTACTACTGGCCCACTGCAGGACAAATCTGCTGGTACTATTACTGCTGCTGATGCCACTTCTAATGCTGATGCTAACTCTACTACTACTGCTACTACTAGCAGTCCACTGCATGGCAAATCTACTACTACTACTTCTTTTGCTGCTACTGCTACTAATACTACTGGCCTTTTGCAGGGAATATATGGTGCTACTACTCCTGCTGCTGCAGCCACTTCTCCTGCTGCTACTACCACTACTAGTACTACTAGCCCAGTGCATGGCAAATACTACTTCTATTACCACTACTGCTGCTACTTCTACTGCTGCTGCTACCTCCGTTCCCCGGCCTAGGCGGGCGGCGGGGCCCTGCCAGAGGGGCGGGCCGCTGGGCTGACGGTAAGGCCCAAGCGCCTACTAAGCTGCGCCTCAAGAGGCAGCCCGCGACCCCGCTGGCATCTACTGCCGAAGCAGCCTAGAAGGGCCCGATCTCGCCGCGATCGCGGAAGCTAAGCAGGTTCGGGCCTGGTTAGAAGTTGGATGGGAGACCTCTAGGGAAGACCGGGTGCTCTAGGCTTTTTGCCTCCCGCTCCGACTTCTCCTTTTGTCGCTCGCGGCGTTCGCGGCTATCTCCGACCCGCCCGGCACAGCTGCAAGCCCCACCTCCTCAGGCCCCTCCCACCACAGCAAGCGTCTGATGGGGCGCTCCCCGCCTGCCTGAGCGGCCAGGCGGCCAGAAGGCGTCCCTGGAAGGCAGAGGCACACCAGACGCTCCGGGGGTGGCCTGAAGGGAACCAGACGTGGCCGCGGACCCGGGGGCCGTCCGTGCGGCCCGCGAGACCCTCGACCTGCACCTGGCCGCCCCCACTGCAGCCCAGCCCCGGCGTCGCCACCTGTCTGCCGGGGTGGCTCTCCACAGCTCCATACGGAAAAAGCCGCCCCTCCGCCGTTTCGCCATGGCCGGGGGCAGGAGCGGGATCGAGGGCCCAGGCCGCTTCCCCGGGCCTGCCGGCCACCTGGGGCGGGGTCCTGAGCTCGGAGGGTGGCGTGGGGGCGAGGGCGGCGTTGCTGGGTCTTAGGGGCCGTGCCAACTCAATGGTGGTTCCCAGTGGCTTCGGGCCAGCTTCTGTCGGGCAGGAGGGCCGGTCCGGTCTGCGTCTGAGCTGCGCCTAGCGCAGCGTGGGCGGGCAGGTGGGATGCCCAAGGGCCCGCGGTCTCCGGGCCCGGAAGCCTCCTGGGCCACTTCCCCGTGATCGGCCTGCGGGATCCGGGGCGTGGCGCCTAGCTCCGAAAATTTTGCTGGCTGCCGCCCGCCCTGGGCTGGGGGGTCGCCAGCACCTCCGCCACCCCCAGGTGCCCGAGACCTCCGTTCCCGTGCCTAGGCGGGCGGCGGGGCCCTGCCGGGACGGGCGGGCCGCTGGGCTGACGGTAAGGCCCAAGCGCCTGCTGAGCTGCGCCTCAAGAGGCAGTCCGCGACCCCGCAGGCATCTACTGCCAAAGCAGCCTAGAAGGGCCCGATCTCGCCGCGATCGCGGAAGCTAAGCAGGTTCGGGCCTGGTTAGAACTTGGATGGGAGACCTCTAGGGAAGACCGGGTGCTCTAGGCTTTTTGCCTCCCGCTCCGCCTTCTCCTTTTGTCGCTCGCGGCGTTGGAGGCTCTCTCCGACCCGCCCGGCACAGCTGCAAGCCCCACCTCCTCAGGCCCCTCCCACCACAGCAAGCGTCTGATGGGGCGCTCCCCGCCTGCCTGAGCGGCCAGGCGGCCAGAAGGCGTCCCTGGAAGGCAGAGGCACACCAGACGCTCCGGGGGTGGCCTGAAGGGAACCAGACGTGGCCGCGGACCCGGGGGCCGTCCGTGCGGCCCGCGAGCCCCTCGACCTGCACCTGGCCGCCCCCACTGCAGCCCAGCCCCGGCGTCGCCACCTGTCTGCCGGGGTGGCTCTCCACAGCTCCATACGGAAAAAGCCGCCCCTCCGCCGTTTCGCCATGGCCGAGGGCGGGAGCGGGATCGAGGGCCCAGGCCGCTTCCCCGGGCCTGCCGGCCACCTGGGGCGGGGTCCTGAGCTCGGACGGTGGCGTGGGGGCGAGGGTGGCGTTGCTGGGTCTTAGGGACCGTGCCAACTCAATGGTGGCTCCCAGTGGCTTCGGGCCAGCTTCTGTCGGGCAGGAGGGCCGGTCCGGTCTGCGTCTGAGCTGCGCCTAGCGCAGCGTGGGCGGGCAGGTGGGATGCCCAAGGGCCCGCGGTCTCCGGGCCCGGAAGCCTCCTGGGCCACTTCCCCGTGAGCGGCCTGCGGGATCTGGGGCGTGGCGCCTAGCTCCCAAAAGTTTGCTGGCTCCCGCCCGCCCTGGGCTGGGGGGTCGCCAGCACCTCCGCCACCCCCAGGTGCCCGAGACCTCCGTTTCCCTGCCTAGGCGGGCGGCGGGGCCCTGCCGGGACGGGCGGGCCGCTGGGCTGACGGTAAGGCCCAAGCGCCTGCTGAGCTGCACCTCAAGAGGCAGCCCGCGACCCCGCCGGCATCTACTGCCAAAGCAGCCTAGAAGGGCCCGATCTCGCCGCGATCGCGGAAGCTAAGCAGGTTCGGGCCTGGTTAGAACTTGGATGGGAGACCTCTAGGGAAGACCGGGTGCTCTAGGCTTTTTGCCTCCCGCTCCGCCTTCTCCTTTTGTCGCTCGCGGCGTTCGCGGCTATCTCCGACCCGCCCGGCACAGCTGCAAGCCCCACCTCCTCAGGCCCCTCCCACCACAGCAAGCGTCTGATGGGGCGCTCCCCGCCTGCCTGAGCGGCCAGGCGGCCAGAAGGCGTCCCTGGAAGGCAGAGGCACACCAGACGCTCCGGGGGTGGCCTGAAGGGAACCAGACGTGGCCGCGGACCCGGGGGCCGTCCGTGCGGCCCGCGAGCCCCTCGACCTGCACCTGGCCGCCCCCACTGCAGCCCAGCCCCGGCGTCGCCACCTGTCTGCCGGGGTGGCTCTCCACAGCTCCATACGGAAAAAGCCACCCCTCCGCCGTTTCGCCATGGCCGGGGGCGGGAGCGGGATCGAGGGCCCAGGCCGCATCCCCGGGCCTGCCGGCCACCTGGGGCGGGGTCCTGAGCTCGGACGGTGGCGTGGGGGCGAGGGTGGCGTTGCTGGGTCTTAGGGGCCGTGCCAACTCAATGGTGGCTCCCAGTGGTTTCGGGCCAGCTTCTGTCGGGCAGGAGGGCCGGTCCGGTCTGCGTCTGAGCTGCGCCTAGCGCAGCGTGGGCGGGCAGGTGGGATGCCCAAGGGCCCGCGGTCTCCGGGCCCGGAAGCCTCCTGGGCCACTTCCCCGTGAGCGGCCTGCGGGATGTGGGGCGTGGCGCCTAGCTCCCAAAAGTTTGCTGGCTCCCGCCCGCCCTGGGCTGGGGGGTCGCCAGCACCTCCGCCACCCCCAGGTGCCCGAGACCACCGTTCCCCTGCCTAGGCGGGCGGCGGGGCCCGGCCGGGACGGGCGGGCCGCTGGGCTGACGGTAAGGCCCAAGCGCCTGCTGAGCTGCGCCTCAAGAGGCAGCCCGCGACCCTGCCGGCATCTACTGCCGAAGCAGCCTAGAAGGGCCCGATCTCGCCGCGATCGCGGAAGCTAAGCAGGTTCGGGCCTGGTTAGAACTTGGATGGGAGACCTCTAGGGAAGACCGGGTGCTCTAGGCTTTTTGCCTCCCGCTCCGCCTTCTCCTTTTGTCGCTCGCGGAGTTCGAGGCTATCTCCGACCCGCCCAGCACAGCTGCAAGCCCCACCTCCTCAGGCCCCTCCCACCACAGCAAGCGTCTGATGGGGCGCTCCCCGCCTGCCTGAGCGGCCAGGCGGCCAGAAGGCGTCCCTGGAAGGCAGAGGCACACCAGACGCTCCGGGGGTGGCCTGAAGGGAACCAGACGTGGCCGCGGACCCGGGGGCCGTTCGTGCGGCCCGCGAACCCCTCGACCTGCACCTGGCCGCCCCCACTGCAGCCCAGCCCCGGCGTCGCCACCTGTCTGCCGGGGTGGCTCTCCACAGCTCCATACGGAAAAAGCCGCCCCTCCGCCGTTTCGCCATGGCCGGGGGCGGGAGCGGGATCGAGGGCCCAGGCCGCATCCCCGGGCCTGCCGGCCACCTGGGGCGGGGTCCTGAGCTCGGACGGTGGCGTGGGGGCGAGGGTGGCGTTGCTGGGTCTTAGGGGCCGTGCCAACTCAATGGTGGCTCCCAGTGGCTTCGGGCCAGCTTCTGTCGGGCAGGAGGGCCGGTCCGGTCTGCGTCTGAGCTGCGCCTAGCGCAGCGTGGGCGGGCAGGTGGGATGCCCAAGGGCCCGCGGTCTCCGGGCCCGGAAGCCTCCTGGGCCACTTCCCCGTGAGCGGCCTGCGGGATGTGGGGCGTGGCGCCTAGCTCCCAAAAGTTTGCTGGCTCCCGCCCGCCCTGGGCTGGGGGGTCGCCAGCACCTCCGCCACCCCCAGGTGCCCGAGACCACCGTTCCCCTGCCTAGGCGGGCGGCGGGGCCCTGCCGGGACGGGCGGGCCGCTGGGCTGACGGTAAGGCCCAAGCGCCTGCTGAGCTGCGCCTCAAGAGGCAGCCCACGACCCTGCCGGCATCTACTGCCGAAGCAGCCTAGAAGGGCCCGATCTCGCCGCGATCGCGGAAGCTAAGCAGGTTCGGGCCTGGTTAGAACTTGGATGGGAGACCTCTAGGGAAGACCGGGTGCTTTAGGCTTTTTGCCTCCCGCTCCGCCTTCTCCTTTTGTCGCTCGCGGAGTTCGAGGCTATCTCCGACCCGCCCGGCACAGCTGCAAGCCCCACCTCCTCAGGCCCCTCCCACCACAGCAAGCGTCTGATGGGGCGCTCCCCGCCTGCCTGAGCGGCCAGGCGGCCAGAAGGCGTCCCTGGAAGGCAGAGGCACACCAGACGCTCCGGGGGTGGCCTGAAGGGAACCAGACGTGGCCGCGGACCCGGGGGCCGTCCGTGCGGCCCGCGAGCCCCTCGACCTGCACCTGGCCGCCCCCACTGCAGCCCAGCCCCGTCGTCGCCACCTGTCTGCCGGGGTGGCTCTCCACAGCTCCATACGGAAAAAGCCGCCCCTCCGCCGTTTCGCCATGGCCGGGGGCGGGAGCGGGATCGAGGGCCCAGGCCGCATCCCCGGGCCTGCCGGCCACCTGGGGCGGGGTCCTGAGCTCGGACGGTGGCGTGGGGGCGAGGGTGGCGTTGCTGGGTCTTAGGGGCCGTGCCAACTCAATGGTGGCTCCCAGTGGCTTCGGGCCAGCTTCTGTCGGGCAGGAGGGCCGGTCCGGTCTGCGTCTGAGCTGCGCCTAGCGCAGCGTGGGCGGGCAGGTGGGATGCCCAAGGGCCCGCGGTCTCCGGGCCCGGAAGCCTCCTGGGCCACTTCCCCGTGAGCGGCCTGCGGGATGTGGGGCGTGGCGCCTAGCTCCCAAAAGTTTGCTGGCTCCCGCCCGCCCTGGGCTGGGGGGTCGCCAGCACCTCCGCCACCCCCAGGTGCCCGAGACCACCGTTCCCCTGCCTAGGCGGGCGGCGGGGCCCGGCCGGGACGGGCGGGCCGCTGGGCTGACGGTAAGGCCCAAGCGCCTGCTGAGCTGCGCCTCAAGAGGCAGCCCGCGACCCTGCCGGCATCTACTGCCGAAGCAGCCTAGAAGGGCCCGATCTCGCCGCGATCGCGGAAGCTAAGCAGGTTCGGGCCTGGTTAGAACTTGGATGGGAGACCTCTAGGGAAGACCGGGTGCTCTAGGCTTTTTGCCTCCCGCTCCGCCTTCTCCTTTTGTCGCTCGCGGAGTTCGAGGCTATCTCCGACCCGCCCAGCACAGCTGCAAGCCCCACCTCCTCAGGCCCCTCCCACCACAGCAAGCGTCTGATGGGGCGCTCCCCGCCTGCCTGAGCGGCCAGGCGGCCAGAAGGCGTCCCTGGAAGGCAGAGGCACACCAGACGCTCCGGGGGTGGCCTGAAGGGAACCAGACGTGGCCGCGGACCCGGGGGCCGTTCGTGCGGCCCGCGAACCCCTCGACCTGCACCTGGCCGCCCCCACTGCAGCCCAGCCCCGGCGTCGCCACCTGTCTGCCGGGGTGGCTCTCCACAGCTCCATACGGAAAAAGCCGCCCCTCCGCCGTTTCGCCATGGCCGGGGGCGGGAGCGGGATCGAGGGCCCAGGCCGCATCCCCGGGCCTGCCGGCCACCTGGGGCGGGGTCCTGAGCTCGGACGGTGGCGTGGGGGCGAGGGTGGCGTTGCTGGGTCTTAGGGGCCGTGCCAACTCAATGGTGGCTCCCAGTGGCTTCGGGCCAGCTTCTGTCGGGCAGGAGGGCCGGTCCGGTCTGCGTCTGAGCTGCGCCTAGCGCAGCGTGGGCGGGCAGGTGGGATGCCCAAGGGCCCGCGGTCTCCGGGCCCGGAAGCCTCCTGGGCCACTTCCCCGTGAGCGGCCTGCGGGATGTGGGGCGTGGCGCCTAGCTCCCAAAAGTTTGCTGGCTCCCGCCCGCCCTGGGCTGGGGGGTCGCCAGCACCTCCGCCACCCCCAGGTGCCCGAGACCACCGTTCCCCTGCCTAGGCGGGCGGCGGGGCCCTGCCGGGACGGGCGGGCCGCTGGGCTGACGGTAAGGCCCAAGCGCCTGCTGAGCTGCGCCTCAAGAGGCAGCCCACGACCCTGCCGGCATCTACTGCCGAAGCAGCCTAGAAGGGCCCGATCTCGCCGCGATCGCGGAAGCTAAGCAGGTTCGGGCCTGGTTAGAACTTGGATGGGAGACCTCTAGGGAAGACCGGGTGCTTTAGGCTTTTTGCCTCCCGCTCCGCCTTCTCCTTTTGTCGCTCGCGGAGTTCGAGGCTATCTCCGACCCGCCCGGCACAGCTGCAAGCCCCACCTCCTCAGGCCCCTCCCACCACAGCAAGCGTCTGATGGGGCGCTCCCCGCCTGCCTGAGCGGCCAGGCGGCCAGAAGGCGTCCCTGGAAGGCAGAGGCACACCAGACGCTCCGGGGGTGGCCTGAAGGGAACCAGACGTGGCCGCGGACCCGGGGGCCGTCCGTGCGGCCCGCGAGCCCCTCGACCTGCACCTGGCCGCCCCCACTGCAGCCCAGCCCCGTCGTCGCCACCTGTCTGCCGGGGTGGCTCTCCACAGCTCCATACGGAAAAAGCCGCCCCTCCGCCGTTTCGCCATGGCCGGGGGCGGGAGCGGGATCGAGGGCCCAGGCCGCTTCCCCGGGCCTGCCGGCCACCTGGGGCGGGGTCCTGAGCTCGGACGGTGGCGTGGGGGCGAGGGTGGCGTTGCTGGGTCTTAGGGGCCGTGCCAACTCAATGGTGGCTCCCAGTGGCTTCGGGCCAGCTTCTGTCGGGCAGGAGGGCCGGTCCGGTCTGCGTCTGAGCTGCGCCTAGCGCAGCGTGGGCGGGCAGGTGGGATGCCCAAGGGCCCGCGGTCTCCGGGCCCGGAAGCCTGCTGGGCCACTTCCCCGTGAGCGGCCTGCGGGATCTGGGGCGTGGCGCCTAGCTCCCAAAAGTTTGCTGGCTCCCGCCCGCCCTGGGCTGGGGGGTCGCCAGCAACTCCGCCACCCCCAGGTGCCCGAGACCTCCGGTTCCCTGCCTATGCGGGCGGCGGGGCCCTGCCGGGACGGGCGGGCCGCTGGGCTGACGGTAAGGCCCAAGCGCCTGCTGAGCTGCACCTCAAGAGGCAGCCCGCGACCCCGCCGGCATCTACTGCCAAAGCAGCCTAGAAGGGCCCGATCTCGCCGCGATCGCGGAAGCTAAGCAGGTTCGGGCCTGGTTAGAACTTGGATGGGAGACCTCTAGGGAAGACCGGGTGCTCTAGGCTTTTTGCCTCCCGCTCCGCCTTCTCCTTTTGTCGCTCGCGGCGTTCGCGGCTATCTCCGACCCGCCCGGCACAGCTGCAAGCCCCACCTCCTCAGGCCCCTCCCACCACAGCAAGCGTCTGATGGGGCGCTCCCCGCCTGCCTGAGCGGCCAGGCGGCCAGAAGGCGTCCCTGGAAGGCAGAGGCACACCAGACGCTCCGGGGGTGGCCTGAAGGGAACCAGACGTGGCCGCGGGCCCGGGGGCCGTCCGTGCGGCCCGCGAGCCCCTCGACCTGCACCTGGCCGCCCCCACTGCAGCCCAGCCCCGGCGTCGCCACCTGTCTGCCGGGGTGGCTCTCCACAGCTCCATACGGAAAAAGCCGCCCCTCCGCCGTTTCGCCATGGCCGAGGGCGGGAGCGGGATCGAGGGCCCAGGCCGCTTCCCCGGGCCTGCCGGCCACCTGGGGCGGGGTCCTGAGCTCGGACGGTGGCGTGGGGGCGAGGGTGGCGTTGCTGGGTCTTAGGGGCCGTGCCAACTCAATGGTGGCTCCCAGTGGCTTCGGGCCAGCTTCTGTCGGGCAGGAGGGCCGGTCCGGTCTGCGTCTGAGCTGCGCCTAGCGCAGCGTGGGCGGGCAGGTGGGATGCCCAAGGGCCCGCGGTCTCCGGGCCCGGAAGCCTCCTGGGCCACTTCCCCGTGAGCGGCCTGCGGGATCTGGGGCGTGGCGCCTAGCTCCCAAAAGTTTGCTGGCTCCCGCCCGCCCTGGGCGGGGGGGTCGCCAGCACCTCCGCCACCCCCAGGTGCCCGAGACCTCCGTTCCCCTGCCTAGGCGGGCGGCGGGGCCCTGCCGGGACGGGCGGGCCGCTGGGCTGACGGTAAGGCCCAAGCGCCTGCTGAGCTGCGCCTCAAGAGGCAGCCCGCGACCCTGCCGGCATCTACTGCCGAAGCAGCCTAGAAGGGCCCGATCTCGCCGCGATCGCGGAAGCTAAGCAGGTTCGGGCCTGGTTAGAACTTGGATGGGAGACCTCTAGGGAAGACCGGGTGCTTTAGGCTTTTTGCCTCCCGCTCCGCCTTCTCCTTTTGTCGCTCGCGGAGTTCGAGGCTATCTCCGACCCGCCCGGCACAGCTGCAAGCCCCACCTCCTCAGGCCCCTCCCACCACAGCAAGCGTCTGATGGGGCGCTCCCCGCCTGCCTGAGCGGCCAGGCGGCCAGAAGGCGTCCCTGGAAGGCAGAGGCACACCAGACGCTCCGGGGGTGGCCTGAAGGGAACCAGACGTGGCCGCGGACCCGGGGGCCGTCCGTGCGGCCCGCGAGCCCCTCGACCTGCACCTGGCCGCCCCCACTGCAGCCCAGCCCCGTCGTCGCCACCTGTCTGCCGGGGTGGCTCTCCACAGCTCCATACGGAAAAAGCCGCCCCTCCGCCGTTTCGCCATGGCCGGGGGCGGGAGCGGGATCGAGGGCCCAGGCCGCTTCCCCGGGCCTGCCGGCCACCTGGGGCGGGGTCCTGAGCTCGGACGGTGGCGTGGGGGCGAGGGTGGCGTTGCTGGGTCTTAGGGGCCGTGCCAACTCAATGGTGGCTCCCAGTGGCTTCGGGCCAGCTTCTGTCGGGCAGGAGGGCCGGTCCGGTCTGCGTCTGAGCTGCGCCTAGCGCAGCGTGGGCGGGCAGGTGGGATGCCCAAGGGCCCGCGGTCTCCGGGCCCGGAAGCCTGCTGGGCCACTTCCCCGTGAGCGGCCTGCGGGATCTGGGGCGTGGCGCCTAGCTCCCAAAAGTTTGCTGGCTCCCGCCCGCCCTGGGCTGGGGGGTCGCCAGCAACTCCGCCACCCCCAGGTGCCCGAGACCTCCGGTTCCCTGCCTATGCGGGCGGCGGGGCCCTGCCGGGACGGGCGGGCCGCTGGGCTGACGGTAAGGCCCAAGCGCCTGCTGAGCTGCACCTCAAGAGGCAGCCCGCGACCCCGCCGGCATCTACTGCCAAAGCAGCCTAGAAGGGCCCGATCTCGCCGCGATCGCGGAAGCTAAGCAGGTTCGGGCCTGGTTAGAACTTGGATGGGAGACCTCTAGGGAAGACCGGGTGCTCTAGGCTTTTTGCCTCCCGCTCCGCCTTCTCCTTTTGTCGCTCGCGGCGTTCGCGGCTATCTCCGACCCGCCCGGCACAGCTGCAAGCCCCACCTCCTCAGGCCCCTCCCACCACAGCAAGCGTCTGATGGGGCGCTCCCCGCCTGCCTGAGCGGCCAGGCGGCCAGAAGGCGTCCCTGGAAGGCAGAGGCACACCAGACGCTCCGGGGGTGGCCTGAAGGGAACCAGACGTGGCCGCGGGCCCGGGGGCCGTCCGTGCGGCCCGCGAGCCCCTCGACCTGCACCTGGCCGCCCCCACTGCAGCCCAGCCCCGGCGTCGCCACCTGTCTGCCGGGGTGGCTCTCCACAGCTCCATACGGAAAAAGCCGCCCCTCCGCCGTTTCGCCATGGCCGAGGGCGGGAGCGGGATCGAGGGCCCAGGCCGCTTCCCCGGGCCTGCCGGCCACCTGGGGCGGGGTCCTGAGCTCGGACGGTGGCGTGGGGGCGAGGGTGGCGTTGCTGGGTCTTAGGGGCCGTGCCAACTCAATGGTGGCTCCCAGTGGCTTCGGGCCAGCTTCTGTCGGGCAGGAGGGCCGGTCCGGTCTGCGTCTGAGCTGCGCCTAGCGCAGCGTGGGCGGGCAGGTGGGATGCCCAAGGGCCCGCGGTCTCCGGGCCCGGAAGCCTCCTGGGCCACTTCCCCGTGAGCGGCCTGCGGGATCTGGGGCGTGGCGCCTAGCTCCCAAAAGTTTGCTGGCTCCCGCCCGCCCTGGGCGGGGGGGTCGCCAGCACCTCCGCCACCCCCAGGTGCCCGAGACCTCCGTTCCCCTGCCTAGGCGGGCGGCGGGGCCCTGCCGGGACGGGCGGGCCGCTGGGCTGACGGTAAGGCCCAAGCGCCTGCTGAGCTGCGCCTCAAGAGGCAGTCCGCGACCCCACAGGCATCTACTGCCAAAGCAGCCTAGAAGGGCCCGATCTCGCCGCGATCGCGGAAGCTAAGCAGGTTCGGGCCTGGTTAGAACTTGGATGGGAGACCTCTAGGGAAGACCGGGTGCTCTAGGCTTTTTGCCTCCCGCTCCGCCTTCTCCTTTTGTCGCTCGCGGCGTTCGCGGCTATCTCCGACCCGCCCGGCACAGCTGCAAGCCCCACCTCCTCAGGCCCCTCCCACCACAGCAAGCGTCTGATGGGGCGCTCCCCGCCTGCCTGAGCGGCCAGGCGGCCAGAAGGCGTCCCTGGAAGGCAGAGGCACACCAGACGCTCCGGGGGTGGCCTGAAGGGAACCAGACGTGGCCGCGGACCCGGGGGCCGTCCGTGCGGCCCGCGAGCCCCTCGACCTGCACCTGGCCGCCCCCACTGCAGCCCAGCCCCGGCGCCGCCACCTGTCTGTCGGGGTGGCTCTGCACAGCTCCATACGGAAAAAGCCGCCCCTCCGCCGTTTCGCCATGGCCGGGGGCAGGAGCGGGATCGAGGGCCCAGGCCGCTTCCCCGGGCCTGCCGGCCACCTGGGGCGGGGTCCTGAGCTCGGAGGGTGGCGTGGGGGCGAGGGCGGCGTTGCTGGGTCTAAGGGGCCGTGCCAACTCAATGGTGGTTCCCAGTGGCTTCGGGCCAGCTTCTGTCGGGCAGGAGGGCCGGTCCGGTCTGCGTCTGAGCTGCGCCTAGCGCAGCGTGGGCGGGCAGGTGGGATGCCCAAGGGCCCGCGGTCTCCGGGCCCGGAAGCCTCCTGGGCCACTTCGCCGTGAGCGGCCTGCGGGATCTGGGGCGTGGCGCCTAGCTCCCAAAAGTTTGCTGGCTCCCTCCCGCCCTGGGCTGGGGGGTCGCCAGCACCTCCGCCACCCCCAGGTGCCCGAGACCTCCGTTTCCCTGCCTAGGCGGGCGGCGGGGCCCTGCCGGGACGGGCGGGCCGCTGGGCTGACGGTATGGCCCAATCGCCTGCTGAGCTGCACCTCAAGAGGCAGCCCGCGACCCCGCCAGCATCTACTGCCAAAGCAGCCTAGAAGGGCCCGATCTCGCTGCGATCGCGGAAGCTAAGCAGGTTCGGGCCTGGTTAGAACTTGGATGGGAGACCTCTAGGGAAGACCGGGTGCTCTAGGCTTTTTGCCTCCCGCTCCGCCTTCTCCTTTTGTCGCTCGCGGCGTTCGCGGCTATCTCCGACCCGCCCGGCACAGCTGCAAGCCCCACCTCCTCAGGCCCCTCCCACCACAGCAAGCGTCTGATGGGGCGCTCCCCGCCTGCCTGAGCGGCCAGGCGGCCAGAAGGCGTCCCTGGAAGGCAGAGGCACACCAGACGCTCCGGGGGTGGCCTGAAGGGAACCAGACGTGGCCGCGGACCCGGGGGCCGTCCGTGCGGCCCGCGAGCCCCTCGACCTGCACCTGGCCGCCCCCACTGCAGCCCAGCCCCGGCGTCGCCACCTGTCTGCCGGGGTGGCTCTCCACAGCTCCATACGGAAAAAGCCGCCCCTCCGCCGTTTCGCCATGGCCGAGGGCGGGAGCGGGATCGAGGGCCCAGGCCGCTTCCCCGGGCCTGCCGGCCACCTGGGGCGGGGTCCTGAGCTCGGACGGTGGCGTGGGGGCGAGGGTGGCGTTGCTGGGTCTTAGGGGCCGTGCCAACTCAATGGTGGCTCCCAGTGGCTTCGGGCCAGCTTCTGTCGGGCAGGAGGGCCGGTCCGGTCTGCGTCTGAGCTGCGCCTAGCGCAGCGTGGGCGGGCAGGTGGGATGCCCAAGGGCCCGCGGTCTCCGGGCCCGGAAGCCTCCTGGGCCACTTCCCGGTGAGGGGCCTGCGGGATCTGGGGCGTGGCGCCTAGCTCCCAAAAGTTTGCTGGCTCCCGCCCGCCCTGGGCTGGGGGGTCGCCAGCACCTCCGCCACCCCCAGGTGCCCGAGACCTCCGTTTCCCTGCCTAGGCGGGCGGCGGGGCCCTGCCGGGACGGGCGGGCCGCTGGGCTGACGGTAAGGCCCAAGCGCCTGCTGAGCTGCGCCTCAAGAGGCAGTCCGCGACCCCGCAGGCATCTACTGCCGAAGCAGCCTAGAAGGGCCCGATCTCGCCGCGATCGCGGAAGCTAAGCAGGTTCGGGCCTGGTTAGAACTTGGATGGGAGACCTCTAGGGAAGACCGGGTGCTCTAGGCTTTTTGCCTCCCGCTCCGCCTTCTCCTTTTGTCGCTCGCGGCGTTCGCGGCTATCTCCGACCCGCCCGGCACAGCTGCAAGCCCCACCTCCTCAGGCCCCTCCCACCACAGCAAGCGTCTGATGGGGCGCTCCCCGCCTGCCTGAGCGGCCAGGCGGCCAGAAGGCGTCCCTGGAAGGCAGAGGCACACCAGACGCTCCGGGGGTGGCCTGAAGGGAACCAGACGTGGCCGCGGACCCGGGGGCCGTCCGTGCGGCCCGCGAGCCCCTCGACCTGCACCTGGCCGCCCCCACTGCAGCCCAGCCCCGGCGTCGCCACCTGTCTGCCGGGGTGGCTCTGCACAGCTCCATACGGAAAAAGCCGCCCCTCCGCCGTTTCGCCATGGCCGGGGGCGGGAGCGGGATCGAGGGCCCAGGCCGCTTCCCCGGGCCTGCCGGCCACCTGGGGCGGGGTCCTGAGCTCGGACGGTGGCGTGGGTCGAGGGTGGCGTTGCTGGGTCTTAGGGGCCGTGCCAACTCAATGGTGGCTCCCAGTGGCTTCGGGCCAGCTTCTGTCGGGCAGGAGGGCCGGTCCGGTCTGCGTCTGAGCTGCGCCTAGCGCAGGGTGGGCGGGCAGGTGGGATGCCCAAGGGCCCGCGGTCTCCGGGCCCGGAAGCCTCCTGGGCCACTTCCCCGTGAGCGGCCTGCGGGATCTGGGGCGTGGCGCCTAGCTCCCAAAAGTTTGCTGGCTCCCGCCCGCCCTGGGCGGGGGGGTCGCCAGCACCTCCGCCACCCCCAGGTGCCCGAGACCTCCGTTCCCGTGCCTAGGCGGGCGGCGGGGCCCTGCCGGGACGGGCGGGCCGCTGGGCTGACGGTAAGGCCCAAGCGCCTGCTGAGCTGCACCTCAAGAGGCAGCCCGCGACCCCGCCGGCATCTACTGCCAAAGCAGCCTAGAAGGGCCCGATCTCGCCGCGATCGCGGAAGCTAAGCAGGTTCGGGCCTGGTTAGAACTTGGATGGGAGACCTCTAGGGAAGACCGGGTGCTCTAGGCTTTTTGCCTCCCGCTCCGCCTTCTCCTTTTGTCGCTCGCGGCGTTCGCGGCTATCTCCGACCCGCCCGGCACAGCTGCAAGCCCCACCTCCTCAGGCCCCTCCCACCACAGCAAGCGTCTGATGGGGCGCTCCCCGCCTGCCTGAGCGGCCAGGCGGCCAGAAGGCGTCCCTGGAAGGCAGAGGCACACCAGACGCTCCGGGGGTGGCCTGAAGGGAACCAGACGTGGCCGCGGACCCGGGGGCCGTCCGTGCGGCCCGCGAGCCCCTCGACCTGCACCTGGCCGCCCCCACTGCAGCCCAGCCCCGGCGTCGCCACCTGTCTGCCGGTGTGGCTCTCCACAGCTCCATACGGAAAAAGCCGCCCCTCCGCCGTTTCGCCATGGCCGAGGGCGGGAGCGGGATCGAGGGCCCAGGCCGCTTCCCCGGGCCTGCCGGCCACCTGGGGCGGGGTCCTGAGCTCGGACGGTGGCGTGGGGGCGAGGGTGGCGTTGCTGGGTCTTAGGGGCCGTGCCAACTCAATGGTGGCTCCCAGTGGCTTCGGGCCAGCTTCTGTCGGGCAGGAGGGCCGGTCCGGTCTGCGTCTGAGCTGCGCCTAGCGCAGCGTGGGCGGGCAGGTGGGATGCCCAAGGGCCCGCGGTCTCCGGGCCCGGAAGCCTCCTGGGCCACTTCCCCGTGAGCGGCCTGCGGGATCTGGGGCGTGGCGCCTAGCTCCCAAAAGTTTGCTGGCTCCCGCCCGCCCTGGGCTGGGGGGTCGCCAGCACCTCCGCCACCCCCAGGTGCCCGAGACCTCCGTTTCCCTGCCTAGGCGGGCGGCGGGGCCCTGCCGGGACGGGCGGGCCGCTGGGCTGACGGTAAGGCCCAAGCGCCTGCTGAGCTGCGCCTCAAGAGGCAGTCCGCGACCCCACAGGCATCTACTGCCAAAGCAGCCTAGAAGGGCCCGATCTCGCCGCGATCGCGGAAGCTAAGCAGGTTCGGGCCTGGTTAGAACTTGGATGGGAGACCTCTAGGGAAGACCGGGTGCTCTAGGCTTTTTGCCTCCCGCTCCGCCTTCTCCTTTTGTCGCTCGCGGCGTTCGCGGCTATCTCCGACCCGCCCGGCACAGCTGCAAGCCCCACCTCCTCAGGCCCCTCCCACCACAGCAAGCGTCTGATGGGGCGCTCCCCGCCTGCCTGAGCGGCCAGGCGGCCAGAAGGCGTCCCTGGAAGGCAGAGGCACACCAGACGCTCCGGGGGTGGCCTGAAGGGAACCAGACGTGGCCGCGGACCCGGGGGCCGTCCGTGCGGCCCGCGAGCCCCTCGACCTGCACCTGGCCGCCCCCACTGCAGCCCAGCCCCGGCGCCGCCACCTGTCTGTCGGGGTGGCTCTGCACAGCTCCATACGGAAAAAGCCGCCCCTCCGCCGTTTCGCCATGGCCGGGGGCAGGAGCGGGATCGAGGGCCCAGGCCGCTTCCCCGGGCCTGCCGGCCACCTGGGGCGGGGTCCTGAGCTCGGACGGTGGCGTGGGGGCGAGGGTGGCGTTGCTGGGTCTTAGGGGCCGTGCCAACTCAATGGTGGCTCCCAGTGGCTTCGGGCCAGCTTCTGTCGGGCAGGAGGGCCGGTCCGGTCTGCGTCTGAGCTGCGCCTAGCGCAGCGTGGGCGGGCAGGTGGGATGCCCAAGGGCCCGCGGTCTCCGGGCCCGGAAGCCTCCTGGGCCACTTCCCCGTGAGGGGCCTGCGGGATCTGGGGCGTGGCGCCTAGCTCCCAAAAGTTTGCTGGCTCCCGCCCGCCCTGGGCTGGGGGGTCGCCAGCACCTCCGCCACCCCCAGGTGCCCGAGACCTCCGTTTCCCTGCCTAGGCGGGCGGCGGGGCCCTGCCGGGACGGGCGGGCCGCTGGGCTGACGGTAAGGCCCAAGCGCCTGCTGAGCTGCGCCTCAAGAGGCAGTCCGCGACCCCGCAGGCATCTACTGCCGAAGCAGCCTAGAAGGGCCCGATCTCGCCGCGATCGCGGAAGCTAAGCAGGTTCGGGCCTGGTTAGAACTTGGATGGGAGACCTCTAGGGAAGACCGGGTGCTCTAGGCTTTTTGCCTCCCGCTCCGCCTTCTCCTTTTGTCGCTCGCGGCGTTCGCGGCTATCTCCGACCCGCCCGGCACAGCTGCAAGCCCCACCTCCTCAGGCCCCTCCCACCACAGCAAGCGTCTGATGGGGCGCTCCCCGCCTGCCTGAGCGGCCAGGCGGCCAGAAGGCGTCCCTGGAAGGCAGAGGCACACCAGACGCTCCGGGGGTGGCCTGAAGGGAACCAGACGTGGCCGCGGACCCGGGGGCCGTCCGTGCGGCCCGCGAGCCCCTCGACCTGCACCTGGCCGCCCCCACTGCAGCCCAGCCCCGGCGTCGCCACCTGTCTGCCGGGGTGGCTCTGCACAGCTCCATACGGAAAAAGCCGCCCCTCCGCCGTTTCGCCATGGCCGGGGGCGGGAGCGGGATCGAGGGCCCAGGCCGCTTCCCCGGGCCTGCCGGCCACCTGGGGCGGGGTCCTGAGCTCGGACGGTGGCGTGGGTCGAGGGTGGCGTTGCTGGGTCTTAGGGGCCGTGCCAACTCAATGGTGGCTCCCAGTGGCTTCGGGCCAGCTTCTGTCGGGCAGGAGGGCCGGTCCGGTCTGCGTCTGAGCTGCGCCTAGCGCAGGGTGGGCGGGCAGGTGGGATGCCCAAGGGCCCGCGGTCTCCGGGCCCGGAAGCCTCCTGGGCCACTTCCCCGTGAGCGGCCTGCGGGATCTGGGGCGTGGCGCCTAGCTCCCAAAAGTTTGCTGGCTCCCTCCCGCCCTGGGCTGGGGGGTCGCCAGCACCTCCGCCACCCCCAGGTGCCCGAGACCTCCGTTTCCCTGCCTAGGCGGGCGGCGGGGCCCTGCCGGGACGGGCGGGCCGCTGGGCTGACGGTATGGCCCAATCGCCTGCTGAGCTGCACCTCAAGAGGCAGCCCGCGACCCCGCCAGCATCTACTGCCAAAGCAGCCTAGAAGGGCCCGATCTCGCCGCGATCGCGGAAGCTAAGCAGGTTCGGGCCTGGTTAGAACTTGGATGGGAGACCTCTAGGGAAGACCGGGTGCTCTAGGCTTTTTGCCTCCCGCTCCGCCTTCTCCTTTTGTCGCTCGCGGCGTTCGCGGCTATCTCCGACCCGCCCGGCACAGCTGCAAGCCCCACCTCCTCAGGCCCCTCCCACCACAGCAAGCGTCTGATGGGGCGCTCCCCGCCTGCCTGAGCGGCCAGGCGGCCAGAAGGCGTCCCTGGAAGGCAGAGGCACACCAGACGCTCCGGGGGTGGCCTGAAGGGAACCAGACGTGGCCGCGGACCCGGGGGCCGTCCGTGCGGCCCGCGAGCCCCTCGACCTGCACCTGGCCGCCCCCACTGCAGCCCAGCCCCGGCGTCGCCACCTGTCTGCCGGGGTGGCTCTCCACAGCTCCATACGGAAAAAGCCGCCCCTCCGCCGTTTCGCCATGGCCGAGGGCGGGAGCGGGATCGAGGGCCCAGGCCGCTTCCCCGGGCCTGCCGGCCACCTGGGGCGGGGTCCTGAGCTCGGACGGTGGCGTGGGGGCGAGGGTGGCGTTGCTGGGTCTTAGGGGCCGTGCCAACTCAATGGTGGCTCCCAGTGGCTTCGGGCCAGCTTCTGTCGGGCAGGAGGGCCGGTCCGGTCTGCGTCTGAGCTGCGCCTAGCGCAGCGTGGGCGGGCAGGTGGGATGCCCAAGGGCCCGCGGTCTCCGGGCCCGGAAGCCTCCTGGGCCACTTCCCGGTGAGGGGCCTGCGGGATCTGGGGCGTGGCGCCTAGCTCCCAAAAGTTTGCTGGCTCCCGCCCGCCCTGGGCTGGGGGGTCGCCAGCACCTCCGCCACCCCCAGGTGCCCGAGACCTCCGTTTCCCTGCCTAGGCGGGCGGCGGGGCCCTGCCGGGACGGGCGGGCCGCTGGGCTGACGGTAAGGCCCAAGCGCCTGCTGAGCTGCGCCTCAAGAGGCAGTCCGCGACCCCGCAGGCATCTACTGCCGAAGCAGCCTAGAAGGGCCCGATCTCGCCGCGATCGCGGAAGCTAAGCAGGTTCGGGCCTGGTTAGAACTTGGATGGGAGACCTCTAGGGAAGACCGGGTGCTCTAGGCTTTTTGCCTCCCGCTCCGCCTTCTCCTTTTGTCGCTCGCGGCGTTCGCGGCTATCTCCGACCCGCCCGGCACAGCTGCAAGCCCCACCTCCTCAGGCCCCTCCCACCACAGCAAGCGTCTGATGGGGCGCTCCCCGCCTGCCTGAGCGGCCAGGCGGCCAGAAGGCGTCCCTGGAAGGCAGAGGCACACCAGACGCTCCGGGGGTGGCCTGAAGGGAACCAGACGTGGCCGCGGACCCGGGGGCCGTCCGTGCGGCCCGCGAGCCCCTCGACCTGCACCTGGCCGCCCCCACTGCAGCCCAGCCCCGGCGTCGCCACCTGTCTGCCGGGGTGGCTCTGCACAGCTCCATACGGAAAAAGCCGCCCCTCCGCCGTTTCGCCATGGCCGGGGGCGGGAGCGGGATCGAGGGCCCAGGCCGCTTCCCCGGGCCTGCCGGCCACCTGGGGCGGGGTCCTGAGCTCGGACGGTGGCGTGGGTCGAGGGTGGCGTTGCTGGGTCTTAGGGGCCGTGCCAACTCAATGGTGGCTCCCAGTGGCTTCGGGCCAGCTTCTGTCGGGCAGGAGGGCCGGTCCGGTCTGCGTCTGAGCTGCGCCTAGCGCAGGGTGGGCGGGCAGGTGGGATGCCCAAGGGCCCGCGGTCTCCGGGCCCGGAAGCCTCCTGGGCCACTTCCCCGTGAGCGGCCTGCGGGATCTGGGGCGTGGCGCCTAGCTCCCAAAAGTTTGCTGGCTCCCGCCCGCCCTGGGCGGGGGGGTCGCCAGCACCTCCGCCACCCCCAGGTGCCCGAGACCTCCGTTCCCGTGCCTAGGCGGGCGGCGGGGCCCTGCCGGGACGGGCGGGCCGCTGGGCTGACGGTAAGGCCCAAGCGCCTGCTGAGCTGCACCTCAAGAGGCAGCCCGCGACCCCGCCGGCATCTACTGCCAAAGCAGCCTAGAAGGGCCCGATCTCGCCGCGATCGCGGAAGCTAAGCAGGTTCGGGCCTGGTTAGAACTTGGATGGGAGACCTCTAGGGAAGACCGGGTGCTCTAGGCTTTTTGCCTCCCGCTCCGCCTTCTCCTTTTGTCGCTCGCGGCGTTCGCGGCTATCTCCGACCCGCCCGGCACAGCTGCAAGCCCCACCTCCTCAGGCCCCTCCCACCACAGCAAGCGTCTGATGGGGCGCTCCCCGCCTGCCTGAGCGGCCAGGCGGCCAGAAGGCGTCCCTGGAAGGCAGAGGCACACCAGACGCTCCGGGGGTGGCCTGAAGGGAACCAGACGTGGCCGCGGACCCGGGGGCCGTCCGTGCGGCCCGCGAGCCCCTCGACCTGCACCTGGCCGCCCCCACTGCAGCCCAGCCCCGGCGTCGCCACCTGTCTGCCGGTGTGGCTCTCCACAGCTCCATACGGAAAAAGCCGCCCCTCCGCCGTTTCGCCATGGCCGAGGGCGGGAGCGGGATCGAGGGCCCAGGCCGCTTCCCCGGGCCTGCCGGCCACCTGGGGCGGGGTCCTGAGCTCGGACGGTGGCGTGGGGGCGAGGGTGGCGTTGCTGGGTCTTAGGGGCCGTGCCAACTCAATGGTGGCTCCCAGTGGCTTCGGGCCAGCTTCTGTCGGGCAGGAGGGCCGGTCCGGTCTGCGTCTGAGCTGCGCCTAGCGCAGCGTGGGCGGGCAGGTGGGATGCCCAAGGGCCCGCGGTCTCCGGGCCCGGAAGCCTCCTGGGCCACTTCCCCGTGAGCGGCCTGCGGGATCTGGGGCGTGGCGCCTAGCTCCCAAAAGTTTGCTGGCTCCCGCCCGCCCTGGGCTGGGGGGTCGCCAGCACCTCCGCCACCCCCAGGTGCCCGAGACCTCCGTTTCCCTGCCTAGGCGGGCGGCGGGGCCCTGCCGGGACGGGCGGGCCGCTGGGCTGACGGTAAGGCCCAAGCGCCTGCTGAGCTGCGCCTCAAGAGGCAGTCCGCGACCCCACAGGCATCTACTGCCAAAGCAGCCTAGAAGGGCCCGATCTCGCCGCGATCGCGGAAGCTAAGCAGGTTCGGGCCTGGTTAGAACTTGGATGGGAGACCTCTAGGGAAGACCGGGTGCTCTAGGCTTTTTGCCTCCCGCTCCGCCTTCTCCTTTTGTCGCTCGCGGCGTTCGCGGCTATCTCCGACCCGCCCGGCACAGCTGCAAGCCCCACCTCCTCAGGCCCCTCCCACCACAGCAAGCGTCTGATGGGGCGCTCCCCGCCTGCCTGAGCGGCCAGGCGGCCAGAAGGCGTCCCTGGAAGGCAGAGGCACACCAGACGCTCCGGGGGTGGCCTGAAGGGAACCAGACGTGGCCGCGGACCCGGGGGCCGTCCGTGCGGCCCGCGAGCCCCTCGACCTGCACCTGGCCGCCCCCACTGCAGCCCAGCCCCGGCGCCGCCACCTGTCTGTCGGGGTGGCTCTGCACAGCTCCATACGGAAAAAGCCGCCCCTCCGCCGTTTCGCCATGGCCGGGGGCGGGAGCGGGATCGAGGGCCCAGGCCGCTTCCCCGGGCCTGCCGGCCACCTGGGGCGGGGTCCTGAGCTCGGACGGTGGCGTGGGGGCGAGGGTGGCGTTGCTGGGTCTTAGGGGCCGTGCCAACTCAATGGTGGCTCCCAGTGGCTTCGGGCCAGCTTCTGTCGGGCAGGAGGGCCGGTCCGGTCTGCGTCTGAGCTGCGCCTAGCGCAGCGTGGGCGGGCAGGTGGGATGCCCAAGGGCCCGCGGTCTCCGGGCCCGGAAGCCTCCTGGGCCACTTCCCCGTGAGGGGCCTGCGGGATCTGGGGCGTGGCGCCTAGCTCCCAAAAGTTTGCTGGCTCCCGCCCGCCCTGGGCTGGGGGGTCGCCAGCACCTCCGCCACCCCCAGGTGCCCGAGACCTCCGTTTCCCTGCCTAGGCGGGCGGCGGGGCCCTGCCGGGACGGGCGGGCCGCTGGGCTGACGGTAAGGCCCAAGCGCCTGCTGAGCTGCGCCTCAAGAGGCAGTCCGCGACCCCGCAGGCATCTACTGCCGAAGCAGCCTAGAAGGGCCCGATCTCGCCGCGATCGCGGAAGCTAAGCAGGTTCGGGCCTGGTTAGAACTTGGATGGGAGACCTCTAGGGAAGACCGGGTGCTCTAGGCTTTTTGCCTCCCGCTCCGCCTTCTCCTTTTGTCGCTCGCGGCGTTCGCGGCTATCTCCGACCCGCCCGGCACAGCTGCAAGCCCCACCTCCTCAGGCCCCTCCCACCACAGCAAGCGTCTGATGGGGCGCTCCCCGCCTGCCTGAGCGGCCAGGCGGCCAGAAGGCGTCCCTGGAAGGCAGAGGCACACCAGACGCTCCGGGGGTGGCCTGAAGGGAACCAGACGTGGCCGCGGACCCGGGGGCCGTCCGTGCGGCCCGCGAGCCCCTCGACCTGCACCTGGCCGCCCCCACTGCAGCCCAGCCCCGGCGTCGCCACCTGTCTGCCGGGGTGGCTCTGCACAGCTCCATACGGAAAAAGCCGCCCCTCCGCCGTTTCGCCATGGCCGGGGGCGGGAGCGGGATCGAGGGCCCAGGCCGCTTCCCCGGGCCTGCCGGCCACCTGGGGCGGGGTCCTGAGCTCGGACGGTGGCGTGGGTCGAGGGTGGCGTTGCTGGGTCTTAGGGGCCGTGCCAACTCAATGGTGGCTCCCAGTGGCTTCGGGCCAGCTTCTGTCGGGCAGGAGGGCCGGTCCGGTCTGCGTCTGAGCTGCGCCTAGCGCAGGGTGGGCGGGCAGGTGGGATGCCCAAGGGCCCGCGGTCTCCGGGCCCGGAAGCCTCCTGGGCCACTTCCCCGTGAGCGGCCTGCGGGATCTGGGGCGTGGCGCCTAGCTCCCAAAAGTTTGCTGGCTCCCTCCCGCCCTGGGCTGGGGGGTCGCCAGCACCTCCGCCACCCCCAGGTGCCCGAGACCTCCGTTTCCCTGCCTAGGCGGGCGGCGGGGCCCTGCCGGGACGGGCGGGCCGCTGGGCTGACGGTATGGCCCAATCGCCTGCTGAGCTGCACCTCAAGAGGCAGCCCGCGACCCCGCCAGCATCTACTGCCAAAGCAGCCTAGAAGGGCCCGATCTCGCCGCGATCGCGGAAGCTAAGCAGGTTCGGGCCTGGTTAGAACTTGGATGGGAGACCTCTAGGGAAGACCGGGTGCTCTAGGCTTTTTGCCTCCCGCTCCGCCTTCTCCTTTTGTCGCTCGCGGCGTTCGCGGCTATCTCCGACCCGCCCGGCACAGCTGCAAGCCCCACCTCCTCAGGCCCCTCCCACCACAGCAAGCGTCTGATGGGGCGCTCCCCGCCTGCCTGAGCGGCCAGGCGGCCAGAAGGCGTCCCTGGAAGGCAGAGGCACACCAGACGCTCCGGGGGTGGCCTGAAGGGAACCAGACGTGGCCGCGGACCCGGGGGCCGTCCGTGCGGCCCGCGAGCCCCTCGACCTGCACCTGGCCGCCCCCACTGCAGCCCAGCCCCGGCGTCGCCACCTGTCTGCCGGGGTGGCTCTCCACAGCTCCATACGGAAAAAGCCGCCCCTCCGCCGTTTCGCCATGGCCGAGGGCGGGAGCGGGATCGAGGGCCCAGGCCGCTTCCCCGGGCCTGCCGGCCACCTGGGGCGGGGTCCTGAGCTCGGACGGTGGCGTGGGGGCGAGGGTGGCGTTGCTGGGTCTTAGGGGCCGTGCCAACTCAATGGTGGCTCCCAGTGGCTTCGGGCCAGCTTCTGTCGGGCAGGAGGGCCGGTCCGGTCTGCGTCTGAGCTGCGCCTAGCGCAGCGTGGGCGGGCAGGTGGGATGCCCAAGGGCCCGCGGTCTCCGGGCCCGGAAGCCTCCTGGGCCACTTCCCGGTGAGGGGCCTGCGGGATCTGGGGCGTGGCGCCTAGCTCCCAAAAGTTTGCTGGCTCCCGCCCGCCCTGGGCTGGGGGGTCGCCAGCACCTCCGCCACCCCCAGGTGCCCGAGACCTCCGTTTCCCTGCCTAGGCGGGCGGCGGGGCCCTGCCGGGACGGGCGGGCCGCTGGGCTGACGGTAAGGCCCAAGCGCCTGCTGAGCTGCGCCTCAAGAGGCAGTCCGCGACCCCGCAGGCATCTACTGCCGAAGCAGCCTAGAAGGGCCCGATCTCGCCGCGATCGCGGAAGCTAAGCAGGTTCGGGCCTGGTTAGAACTTGGATGGGAGACCTCTAGGGAAGACCGGGTGCTCTAGGCTTTTTGCCTCCCGCTCCGCCTTCTCCTTTTGTCGCTCGCGGCGTTCGCGGCTATCTCCGACCCGCCCGGCACAGCTGCAAGCCCCACCTCCTCAGGCCCCTCCCACCACAGCAAGCGTCTGATGGGGCGCTCCCCGCCTGCCTGAGCGGCCAGGCGGCCAGAAGGCGTCCCTGGAAGGCAGAGGCACACCAGACGCTCCGGGGGTGGCCTGAAGGGAACCAGACGTGGCCGCGGACCCGGGGGCCGTCCGTGCGGCCCGCGAGCCCCTCGACCTGCACCTGGCCGCCCCCACTGCAGCCCAGCCCCGGCGTCGCCACCTGTCTGCCGGGGTAGCTCTGCACAGCTCCATACGGAAAAAGCCGCCCCTCCGCCGTTTCGCCATGGCCGGGGGCGGGAGCGGGATCGAGGGCCCAGGCCGCTTCCCCGGGCCTGCCGGCCACCTGGGGCGGGGTCCTGAGCTCGGACGGTGGCGTGGGTCGAGGGTGGCGTTGCTGGGTCTTAGGGGCCGTGCCAACTCAATGGTGGCTCCCAGTGGCTTCGGGCCAGCTTCTGTCGGGCAGGAGGGCCGGTCCGGTCTGCGTCTGAGCTGCGCCTAGCGCAGGGTGGGCGGGCAGGTGGGATGCCCAAGGGCCCGCGGTCTCCGGGCCCGGAAGCCTCCTGGGCCACTTCCCCGTGAGCGGCCTGCGGGATCTGGGGCGTGGCGCCTAGCTCCCAAAAGTTTGCTGGCTCCCGCCCGCCCTGGGCGGGGGGGTCGCCAGCACCTCCGCCACCCCCAGGTGCCCGAGACCTCCGTTCCCGTGCCTAGGCGGGCGGCGGGGCCCTGCCGGGACGGGCGGGCCGCTGGGCTGACGGTAAGGCCCAAGCGCCTGCTGAGCTGCACCTCAAGAGGCAGCCCGCGACCCCGCCGGCATCTACTGCCAAAGCAGCCTAGAAGGGCCCGATCTCGCCGCGATCGCGGAAGCTAAGCAGGTTCGGGCCTGGTTAGAACTTGGATGGGAGACCTCTAGGGAAGACCGGGTGCTCTAGGCTTTTTGCCTCCCGCTCCGCCTTCTCCTTTTGTCGCTCGCGGCGTTCGCGGCTATCTCCGACCCGCCCGGCACAGCTGCAAGCCCCACCTCCTCAGGCCCCTCCCACCACAGCAAGCGTCTGATGGGGCGCTCCCCGCCTGCCTGAGCGGCCAGGCGGCCAGAAGGCGTCCCTGGAAGGCAGAGGCACACCAGACGCTCCGGGGGTGGCCTGAAGGGAACCAGACGTGGCCGCGGACCCGGGGGCCGTCCGTGCGGCCCGCGAGCCCCTCGACCTGCACCTGGCCGCCCCCACTGCAGCCCAGCCCCGGCGTCGCCACCTGTCTGCCGGTGTGGCTCTCCACAGCTCCATACGGAAAAAGCCGCCCCTCCGCCGTTTCGCCATGGCCGAGGGCGGGAGCGGGATCGAGGGCCCAGGCCGCTTCCCCGGGCCTGCCGGCCACCTGGGGCGGGGTCCTGAGCTCGGACGGTGGCGTGGGGGCGAGGGTGGCGTTGCTGGGTCTTAGGGGCCGTGCCAACTCAATGGTGGCTCCCAGTGGCTTCGGGCCAGCTTCTGTCGGGCAGGAGGGCCGGTCCGGTCTGCGTCTGAGCTGCGCCTAGCGCAGCGTGGGCGGGCAGGTGGGATGCCCAAGGGCCCGCGGTCTCCGGGCCCGGAAGCCTCCTGGGCCACTTCCCCGTGAGCGGCCTGCGGGATCTGGGGCGTGGCGCCTAGCTCCCAAAAGTTTGCTGGCTCCCGCCCGCCCTGGGCTGGGGGGTCGCCAGCACCTCCGCCACCCCCAGGTGCCCGAGACCTCCGTTTCCCTGCCTAGGCGGGCGGCGGGGCCCTGCCGGGACGGGCGGGCCGCTGGGCTGACGGTAAGGCCCAAGCGCCTGCTGAGCTGCGCCTCAAGAGGCAGTCCGCGACCCCACAGGCATCTACTGCCAAAGCAGCCTAGAAGGGCCCGATCTCGCCGCGATCGCGGAAGCTAAGCAGGTTCGGGCCTGGTTAGAACTTGGATGGGAGACCTCTAGGGAAGACCGGGTGCTCTAGGCTTTTTGCCTCCCGCTCCGCCTTCTCCTTTTGTCGCTCGCGGCGTTCGCGGCTATCTCCGACCCGCCCGGCACAGCTGCAAGCCCCACCTCCTCAGGCCCCTCCCACCACAGCAAGCGTCTGATGGGGCGCTCCCCGCCTGCCTGAGCGGCCAGGCGGCCAGAAGGCGTCCCTGGAAGGCAGAGGCACACCAGACGCTCCGGGGGTGGCCTGAAGGGAACCAGACGTGGCCGCGGACCCGGGGGCCGTCCGTGCGGCCCGCGAGCCCCTCGACCTGCACCTGGCCGCCCCCACTGCAGCCCAGCCCCGGCGCCGCCACCTGTCTGTCGGGGTGGCTCTGCACAGCTCCATACGGAAAAAGCCGCCCCTCCGCCGTTTCGCCATGGCCGGGGGCGGGAGCGGGATCGAGGGCCCAGGCCGCTTCCCCGGGCCTGCCGGCCACCTGGGGCGGGGTCCTGAGCTCGGAGGGTGGCGTGGGGGCGAGGGCGGCGTTGCTGGGTCTAAGGGGCCGTGCCAACTCAATGGTGGTTCCCAGTGGCTTCGGGCCAGCTTCTGTCGGGCAGGAGGGCCGGTCCGGTCTGCGTCTGAGCTGCGCCTAGCGCAGCGTGGGCGGGCAGGTGGGATGCCCAAGGGCCCGCGGTCTCCGGGCCCGGAAGCCTCCTGGGCCACTTCGCCGTGAGCGGCCTGCGGGATCTGGGGCGTGGCGCCTAGCTCCCAAAAGTTTGCTGGCTCCCTCCCGCCCTGGGCTGGGGGGTCGCCAGCACCTCCGCCACCCCCAGGTGCCCGAGACCTCCGTTTCCCTGCCTAGGCAGGCGGCGGGGCCCTGCCGGGACGGGCGGGCCGCTGGGCTGACGGTATGGCCCAATCGCCTGCTGAGCTGCACCTCAAGAGGCAGCCCGCGACCCCGCCAGCATCTACTGCCAAAGCAGCCTAGAAGGGCCCGATCTCGCCGCGATCGCGGAAGCTAAGCAGGTTCGGGCCTGGTTAGAACTTGGATGGGAGACCTCTAGGGAAGACCGGGTGCTCTAGGCTTTTTGCCTCCCGCTCCGCCTTCTCCTTTTGTCGCTCGCGGCGTTCGCGGCTATCTCCGACCCGCCCGGCACAGCTGCAAGCCCCACCTCCTCAGGCCCCTCCCACCACAGCAAGCGTCTGATGGGGCGCTCCCCGCCTGCCTGAGCGGCCAGGCGGCCAGAAGGCGTCCCTGGAAGGCAGAGGCACACCAGACGCTCCGGGGGTGGCCTGAAGGGAACCAGACGTGGCCGCGGACCCGGGGGCCGTCCGTGCGGCCCGCGAGCCCCTCGACCTGCACCTGGCCGCCCCCACTGCAGCCCAGCCCCGGCGTCGCCACCTGTCTGCCGGGGTGGCTCTCCACAGCTCCATACGGAAAAAGCCGCCCCTCCGCCGTTTCGCCATGGCCGAGGGCGGGAGCGGGATCGAGGGCCCAGGCCGCTTCCCCGGGCCTGCCGGCCACCTGGGGCGGGGTCCTGAGCTCGGACGGTGGCGTGGGGGCGAGGGTGGCGTTGCTGGGTCTTAGGGGCCGTGCCAACTCAATGGTGGCTCCCAGTGGCTTCGGGCCAGCTTCTGTCGGGCAGGAGGGCCGGTCCGGTCTGCGTCTGAGCTGCGCCTAGCGCAGCGTGGGCGGGCAGGTGGGATGCCCAAGGGCCCGCGGTCTCCGGGCCCGGAAGCCTCCTGGGCCACTTCCCCGTGAGGGGCCTGCGGGATCTGGGGCGTGGCGCCTAGCTCCCAAAAGTTTGCTGGCTCCCGCCCGCCCTGGGCTGGGGGGTCGCCAGCACCTCCGCCACCCCCAGGTGCCCGAGACCTCCGTTTCCCTGCCTAGGCGGGCGGCGGGGCCCTGCCGGGACGGGCGGGCCGCTGGGCTGACGGTAAGGCCCAAGCGCCTGCTGAGCTGCGCCTCAAGAGGCAGTCCGCGACCCCGCAGGCATCTACTGCCGAAGCAGCCTAGAAGGGCCCGATCTCGCCGCGATCGCGGAAGCTAAGCAGGTTCGGGCCTGGTTAGAACTTGGATGGGAGACCTCTAGGGAAGACCGGGTGCTCTAGGCTTTTTGCCTCCCGCTCCGCCTTCTCCTTTTGTCGCTCGCGGCGTTCGCGGCTATCTCCGACCCGCCCGGCACAGCTGCAAGCCCCACCTCCTCAGGCCCCTCCCACCACAGCAAGCGTCTGATGGGGCGCTCCCCGCCTGCCTGAGCGGCCAGGCGGCCAGAAGGCGTCCCTGGAAGGCAGAGGCACACCAGACGCTCCGGGGGTGGCCTGAAGGGAACCAGACGTGGCCGCGGACCCGGGGGCCGTCCGTGCGGCCCGCGAGCCCCTCGACCTGCACCTGGCCGCCCCCACTGCAGCCCAGCCCCGGCGTCGCCACCTGTCTGCCGGGGTGGCTCTGCACAGCTCCATACGGAAAAAGCCGCCCCTCCGCCGTTTCGCCATGGCCGGGGGCGGGAGCGGGATCGAGGGCCCAGGCCGCTTCCCCGGGCCTGCCGGCCACCTGGGGCGGGGTCCTGAGCTCGGACGGTGGCGTGGGTCGAGGGTGGCGTTGCTGGGTCTTAGGGGCCGTGCCAACTCAATGGTGGCTCCCAGTGGCTTCGGGCCAGCTTCTGTCGGGCAGGAGGGCCGGTCCGGTCTGCGTCTGAGCTGCGCCTAGCGCAGGGTGGGCGGGCAGGTGGGATGCCCAAGGGCCCGCGGTCTCCGGGCCCGGAAGCCTCCTGGGCCACTTCCCCGTGAGCGGCCTGCGGGATCTGGGGCGTGGCGCCTAGCTCCCAAAAGTTTGCTGGCTCCCGCCCGCCCTGGGCGGGGGGGTCGCCAGCACCTCCGCCACCCCCAGGTGCCCGAGACCTCCGTTCCCGTGCCTAGGCGGGCGGCGGGGCCCTGCCGGGACGGGCGGGCCGCTGGGCTGACGGTAAGGCCCAAGCGCCTGCTGAGCTGCACCTCAAGAGGCAGCCCGCGACCCCGCCGGCATCTACTGCCAAAGCAGCCTAGAAGGGCCCGATCTCGCCGCGATCGCGGAAGCTAAGCAGGTTCGGGCCTGGTTAGAACTTGGATGGGAGACCTCTAGGGAAGACCGGGTGCTCTAGGCTTTTTGCCTCCCGCTCCGCCTTCTCCTTTTGTCGCTCGCGGCGTTCGCGGCTATCTCCGACCCGCCCGGCACAGCTGCAAGCCCCACCTCCTCAGGCCCCTCCCACCACAGCAAGCGTCTGATGGGGCGCTCCCCGCCTGCCTGAGCGGCCAGGCGGCCAGAAGGCGTCCCTGGAAGGCAGAGGCACACCAGACGCTCCGGGGGTGGCCTGAAGGGAACCAGACGTGGCCGCGGACCCGGGGGCCGTCCGTGCGGCCCGCGAGCCCCTCGACCTGCACCTGGCCGCCCCCACTGCAGCCCAGCCCCGGCGTCGCCACCTGTCTGCCGGTGTGGCTCTCCACAGCTCCATACGGAAAAAGCCGCCCCTCCGCCGTTTCGCCATGGCCGAGGGCGGGAGCGGGATCGAGGGCCCAGGCCGCTTCCCCGGGCCTGCCGGCCACCTGGGGCGGGGTCCTGAGCTCGGACGGTGGCGTGGGGGCGAGGGTGGCGTTGCTGGGTCTTAGGGGCCGTGCCAACTCAATGGTGGCTCCCAGTGGCTTCGGGCCAGCTTCTGTCGGGCAGGAGGGCCGGTCCGGTCTGCGTCTGAGCTGCGCCTAGCGCAGCGTGGGCGGGCAGGTGGGATGCCCAAGGGCCCGCGGTCTCCGGGCCCGGAAGCCTCCTGGGCCACTTCCCCGTGAGCGGCCTGCGGGATCTGGGGCGTGGCGCCTAGCTCCCAAAAGTTTGCTGGCTCCCGCCCGCCCTGGGCTGGGGGGTCGCCAGCACCTCCGCCACCCCCAGGTGCCCGAGACCTCCGTTTCCCTGCCTAGGCGGGCGGCGGGGCCCTGCCGGGACGGGCGGGCCGCTGGGCTGACGGTAAGGCCCAAGCGCCTGCTGAGCTGCACCTCAAGAGGCAGCCCGCGACCCCGCCGGCATCTACTGCCGAAGCAGCCTAGAAGGGCCCGATCTCGCCGCGATCGCGGAAGCTAAGCAGGTTCGGGCCTGGTTAGAACTTGGATGGGAGACCTCTAGGGAAGACCGGGTGCTCTAGGCTTTTTGCCTCCCGCTCCAACTTCTCCTTTTGTCGCTCGCGGCGTTGGAGGCTATCTCCGACCCGCCCGGCACAGCTGCAAGCCCCACCTCCTCAGGCCCCTCCCACCACAGCAAGCGTCTGATGGGGCGCTCCCCGCCTGCCTGAGCGGTCAGGCGGCCAGAAGGCGTCCCTGGAAGGCAGAGGCACACCAGACGCTCCGGGGGTGGCCTGAAGGGAACCAGACGTGGCCGCAGACCCGGGGGCCGTCCGTGCGGCCCGCGAGCCCCTCGACCTGCACCTGGCCGCCCCCACTGCAGCCCAGCCCCGGCGTCGCCACCTGTCTGCCGGGGTGGCTCTCCACAGCTCCATACGGAAAAAGCCGCCCCTCCGCCGTTTCGCCATGGCCGAGGGCGGGAGCGGGATCGAGGGCCCAGGCCGCTTCCCCGGGCCTGCCGGCCACCTGGGGCGGGGTCCTGAGCTCGGACGGTGGCGTGGGGGCGAGGGTGGCGTTGCTGGGTCTTAGGGGCCGTGCCAACTCAATGGTGGCTCCCAGTGGCTTCGGGCCAGCTTCTGTCGGGCAGGAGGGCCGGTCCGGTCTGCGTCTGAGCTGCGCCTAGCGCAGCGTGGGCGGGCAGGTGGGATGCCCAAGGGCCCGCGGTCTCCGGGCCCGGAAGCCTCCTGGGCCACTTCCCCGTGAGCGGCCTGCGGGATCTGGGGCGTGGCGCCTAGCTCCCAAAAGTTTGCTGGCTCCCGCCCGCCCTGGGCTGGGGGGTCGCCAGCACCTCCGCCACCCCCAGGTGCCCGAGACCTCCGTTTCCCTGCCTAGGCGGGCGGCGGGGCCCTGCCGGGACGGGCGGGCCGCTGGGCTGACGGTAAGGCCCAAGCGCCTGCTGAGCTGCACCTCAAGAGGCAGCCCGCGACCCCGCCGGCATCTACTGCCGAAGCAGCCTAGAAGGGCCCGATCTCGCCGCGATCGCGGAAGCTAAGCAGGTTCGGGCCTGGTTAGAACTTGGATGGGAGACCTCTAGGGAAGACCGGGTGCTCTAGGCTTTTTGCCTCCCGCTCCAACTTCTCCTTTTGTCGCTCGCGGCGTTGGAGGCTATCTCCGACCCGCCCGGCACAGCTGCAAGCCCCACCTCCTCAGGCCCCTCCCACCACAGCAAGCGTCTGATGGGGCGCTCCCCGCCTGCCTGAGCGGCCAGGCGGCCAGAAGGCGTCCCTGGAAGGCAGAGGCACACCAGACGCTCCGGGGGTGGCCTGAAGGGAACCAGACGTGGCCGCGGACCCGGGGGCCGTCCGTGCGGCCCGCGAGCCCCTCGACCTGCACCTGGCCGCCCCCACTGCAGCCCAGCCCCGGCGTCGCCACCTGTCTGCCGGGGTGGCTCTCCACAGCTCCATACGGAAAAAGCCGCCCCTCCGCCGTTTCGCCATGGCCGGGGGCGGGAGCGGGATCGAGGGCCTAGGCCGCATCCCCGGGCCTGCCGGCCACCTGGGGCGGGGTCCTGAGCTCGGACGGTGGCGTGGAGGCGAGGGTGGCGTTGCTGGGTCTTAGGGGCCGTGCCAACTCAATGGTGGCTCCCAGTGGCTTCGGGCCAGCTTCTGTCGGGCAGGAGGGCCGGTCCGGTCTGCGCCTGAGCTGCGCCTAGCGCAGCGTGGGCGGGCAGGTGGGATGCCCAAGGGCCCGCGGTCTCCGGGCCCCGAAGCATCCTGGGCCACTTCCCCGTGAGCGGCCTGCGGGATGTGGGGCGTGGCGCCTAGCTCCCAAAAGTTTGCTGGCTCCCGCCCGCCCTGGGCGGGTGGGTCGCCAGCACCTCCGCCACCCCCAGGTGCCCGAGACCTCCGTTCCCCTGCCTAGGCGGGCGGCGGGGCCCTGCCGGGACGGGCGGGCCGCTGGGCTGACGGTAAGGCCCAAGCGCCTGCTGAGCTGCGCCTCAAGAGGCAGTCCGCGACCCCGCAGGCATCTACTGCCAAAGCAGCCTAGAAGGGCCCGATCTCGCCGCGATCGCGGAAGCTAAGCAGGTTCGGGCCTGGTTAGAACTTGGATGGGAGACCTCTAGGGAAGACCGGGTGCTCTAGGCTTTTTGCCTCCCGCTCCGCCTTCTCCTTTTGTCGCTCGCGGCGTTCGCGGCTATCTCCGACCCGCCCGGCACAGCTGCAAGCCCCACCTCCTCAGGCCCCTCCCACCACAGCAAGCGTCTGATGGGGCGCTCCCCGCCTGCCTGAGCGGCCAGGCGGCCAGAAGGCGTCCCTGGAAGGCAGAGGCACACCAGACGCTCCGGGGGTGGCCTGAAGGGAACCAGACGTGGCCGCGGACCCGGGGGCCGTCCGTGCGGCCCGCGAGCCCCTCGACCTGCACCTGGCCGCCCCCACTGCAGCCCAGCCCCGGCGTCGCCACCTGTCTGCCGGGGTGGCTCTCCACAGCTCCATACGGAAAAAGCCGCCCCTCCGCCGTTTCGCCATGGCCGAGGGCGGGAGCGGGATCGAGGGCCCAGGCCGCTTCCCCGGGCCTGCCGGCCACCTGGGGCGGGGTCCTGAGCTCGGACGGTGGCGTGGGGGCGAGGGTGGCGTTGCTGGGTCTTAGGGGCCGTGCCAACTCAATGGTGGCTCCCAGTGGCTTCGGGCCAGCTTCTGTAGGGCAGGAGGGACGGTCCGGTCTGCGTCTGAGCTGCGCCTAGCGCAGCGTGGGCGGGCAGGTGGGATGCCCAAGGGCCCGCGGTCTCCGGGCCCGGAAGCCTCCTGGGCCACTTCCCCGTGAGCGGCCTGCGGGATCTGGGGCGTGGCGCCTAGCTCCCAAAAGTTTGCTGGCTCCCGCCCGCCCTGGGCTGGGGGGTCGCCAGCACCTCCGCCACCCCCAGGTGCCCGAGACCTCCGTTTCCCTGCCTAGGCGGGCGGCGGGGCCCTGCCGGGACGGGCGGGCCGCTGGGCTGACGGTAAGGCCCAAGCGCCTGCTGAGCTGCACCTCAAGAGGCAGCCCGCGACCCCGCCGGCATCTACTGCCGAAGCAGCCTAGAAGGGCCCGATCTCGCCGCGATCGCGGAAGCTAAGCAGGTTCGGGCCTGGTTAGAACTTGGATGGGAGACCTCTAGGGAAGACCGGGTGCTCTAGGCTTTTTGCCTCCCGCTCCAACTTCTCCTTTTGTCGCTCGCGGCGTTGGAGGCTATCTCCGACCCGCCCGGCACAGCTGCAAGCCCCACCTCCTCAGGCCCCTCCCACCACAGCAAGCGTCTGATGGGGCGCTCCCCGCCTGCCTGAGCGGCCAGGCGGCCAGAAGGCGTCCCTGGAAGGCAGAGGCACACCAGACGCTCCGGGGGTGGCCTGAAGGGAACCAGACGTGGCCGCGGACCCGGGGGCCGTCCGTGCGGCCCGCGAGCCCCTCGACCTGCACCTGGCCGCCCCCACTGCAGCCCAGCCCCGGCGTCGCCACCTGTCTGCCGGGGTGGCTCTCCACAGCTCCATACGGAAAAAGCCGCCCCTCCGCCGTTTCGCCATGGCCGGGGGCGGGAGCGGGATCGAGGGCCTAGGCCGCATCCCCGGGCCTGCCGGCCACCTGGGGCGGGGTCCTGAGCTCGGACGGTGGCGTGGAGGCGAGGGTGGCGTTGCTGGGTCTTAGGGGCCGTGCCAACTCAATGGTGGCTCCCAGTGGCTTCGGGCCAGCTTCTGTCGGGCAGGAGGGCCGGTCCGGTCTGCGCCTGAGCTGCGCCTAGCGCAGCGTGGGCGGGCAGGTGGGATGCCCAAGGGCCCGCGGTCTCCGGGCCCCGAAGCATCCTGGGCCACTTCCCCGTGAGCGGCCTGCGGGATGTGGGGCGTGGCGCCTAGCTCCCAAAAGTTTGCTGGCTCCCGCCCGCCCTGGGCGGGTGGGTCGCCAGCACCTCCGCCACCCCCAGGTGCCCGAGACCTCCGTTCCCCTGCCTAGGCGGGCGGCGGGGCCCTGCCGGGACGGGCGGGCCGCTGGGCTGACGGTAAGGCCCAAGCGCCTGCTGAGCTGCGCCTCAAGAGGCAGTCCGCGACCCCGCAGGCATCTACTGCCAAAGCAGCCTAGAAGGGCCCGATCTCGCCGCGATCGCGGAAGCTAAGCAGGTTCGGGCCTGGTTAGAACTTGGATGGGAGACCTCTAGGGAAGACCGGGTGCTCTAGGCTTTTTGCCTCCCGCTCCGCCTTCTCCTTTTGTCGCTCGCGGCGTTCGCGGCTATCTCCGACCCGCCCGGCACAGCTGCAAGCCCCACCTCCTCAGGCCCCTCCCACCACAGCAAGCGTCTGATGGGGCGCTCCCCGCCTGCCTGAGCGGCCAGGCGGCCAGAAGGCGTCCCTGGAAGGCAGAGGCACACCAGACGCTCCGGGGGTGGCCTGAAGGGAACCAGACGTGGCCGCGGACCCGGGGGCCGTCCGTGCGGCCCGCGAGCCCCTCGACCTGCACCTGGCCGCCCCCACTGCAGCCCAGCCCCGGCGTCGCCACCTGTCTGCCGGGGTGGCTCTCCACAGCTCCATACGGAAAAAGCCGCCCCTCCGCCGTTTCGCCATGGCCGAGGGCGGGAGCGGGATCGAGGGCCCAGGCCGCTTCCCCGGGCCTGCCGGCCACCTGGGGCGGGGTCCTGAGCTCGGACGGTGGCGTGGGGGCGAGGGTGGCGTTGCTGGGTCTTAGGGGCCGTGCCAACTCAATGGTGGCTCCCAGTGGCTTCGGGCCAGCTTCTGTAGGGCAGGAGGGACGGTCCGGTCTGCGTCTGAGCTGCGCCTAGCGCAGCGTGGGCGGGCAGGTGGGATGCCCAAGGGCCCGCGGTCTCCGGGCCCGGAAGCCTCCTGGGCCACTTCCCCGTGAGCGGCCTGCGGGATCTGGGGCGTGGCGCCTAGCTCCCAAAAGTTTGCTGGCTCCCGCCCGCCCTGGGCTGGGGGGTCGCCAGCACCTCCGCCACCCCCAGGTGCCCGAGACCTCCGTTTCCCTGCCTAGGCGGGCGGCGGGGCCCTGCCGGGACGGGCGGGCCGCTGGGCTGACGGTAAGGCCCAAGCGCCTGCTGAGCTGCACCTCAAGAGGCAGCCCGCGACCCCGCCGGCATCTACTGCCGAAGCAGCCTAGAAGGGCCCGATCTCGCCGCGATCGCGGAAGCTAAGCAGGTTCGGGCCTGGTTAGAACTTGGATGGGAGACCTCTAGGGAAGACCGGGTGCTCTAGGCTTTTTGCCTCCCGCTCCAACTTCTCCTTTTGTCGCTCGCGGCGTTGGAGGCTATCTCCGACCCGCCCGGCACAGCTGCAAGCCCCACCTCCTCAGGCCCCTCCCACCACAGCAAGCGTCTGATGGGGCGCTCCCCGCCTGCCTGAGCGGTCAGGCGGCCAGAAGGCGTCCCTGGAAGGCAGAGGCACACCAGACGCTCCGGGGGTGGCCTGAAGGGAACCAGACGTGGCCGCAGACCCGGGGGCCGTCCGTGCGGCCCGCGAGCCCCTCGACCTGCACCTGGCCGCCCCCACTGCAGCCCAGCCCCGGCGTCGCCACCTGTCTGCCGGGGTGGCTCTCCACAGCTCCATACGGAAAAAGCCGCCCCTCCGCCGTTTCGCCATGGCCGAGGGCGGGAGCGGGATCGAGGGCCCAGGCCGCTTCCCCGGGCCTGCCGGCCACCTGGGGCGGGGTCCTGAGCTCGGACGGTGGCGTGGGGGCGAGGGTGGCGTTGCTGGGTCTTAGGGGCCGTGCCAACTCAATGGTGGCTCCCAGTGGCTTCGGGCCAGCTTCTGTCGGGCAGGAGGGCCGGTCCGGTCTGCGTCTGAGCTGCGCCTAGCGCAGCGTGGGCGGGCAGGTGGGATGCCCAAGGGCCCGCGGTCTCCGGGCCCGGAAGCCTCCTGGGCCACTTCCCCGTGAGCGGCCTGCGGGATCTGGGGCGTGGCGCCTAGCTCCCAAAAGTTTGCTGGCTCCCGCCCGCCCTGGGCTGGGGGGTCGCCAGCACCTCCGCCACCCCCAGGTGCCCGAGACCTCCGTTTCCCTGCCTAGGCGGGCGGCGGGGCCCTGCCGGGACGGGCGGGCCGCTGGGCTGACGGTAAGGCCCAAGCGCCTGCTGAGCTGCACCTCAAGAGGCAGCCCGCGACCCCGCCGGCATCTACTGCCGAAGCAGCCTAGAAGGGCCCGATCTCGCCGCGATCGCGGAAGCTAAGCAGGTTCGGGCCTGGTTAGAACTTGGATGGGAGACCTCTAGGGAAGACCGGGTGCTCTAGGCTTTTTGCCTCCCGCTCCAACTTCTCCTTTTGTCGCTCGCGGCGTTGGAGGCTATCTCCGACCCGCCCGGCACAGCTGCAAGCCCCACCTCCTCAGGCCCCTCCCACCACAGCAAGCGTCTGATGGGGCGCTCCCCGCCTGCCTGAGCGGCCAGGCGGCCAGAAGGCGTCCCTGGAAGGCAGAGGCACACCAGACGCTCCGGGGGTGGCCTGAAGGGAACCAGACGTGGCCGCGGACCCGGGGGCCGTCCGTGCGGCCCGCGAGCCCCTCGACCTGCACCTGGCCGCCCCCACTGCAGCCCAGCCCCGGCGTCGCCACCTGTCTGCCGGGGTGGCTCTCCACAGCTCCATACGGAAAAAGCCGCCCCTCCGCCGTTTCGCCATGGCCGGGGGCGGGAGCGGGATCGAGGGCCTAGGCCGCATCCCCGGGCCTGCCGGCCACCTGGGGCGGGGTCCTGAGCTCGGACGGTGGCGTGGAGGCGAGGGTGGCGTTGCTGGGTCTTAGGGGCCGTGCCAACTCAATGGTGGCTCCCAGTGGCTTCGGGCCAGCTTCTGTCGGGCAGGAGGGCCGGTCCGGTCTGCGCCTGAGCTGCGCCTAGCGCAGCGTGGGCGGGCAGGTGGGATGCCCAAGGGCCCGCGGTCTCCGGGCCCCGAAGCATCCTGGGCCACTTCCCCGTGAGCGGCCTGCGGGATGTGGGGCGTGGCGCCTAGCTCCCAAAAGTTTGCTGGCTCCCGCCCGCCCTGGGCGGGTGGGTCGCCAGCACCTCCGCCACCCCCAGGTGCCCGAGACCTCCGTTCCCCTGCCTAGGCGGGCGGCGGGGCCCTGCCGGGACGGGCGGGCCGCTGGGCTGACGGTAAGGCCCAAGCGCCTGCTGAGCTGCGCCTCAAGAGGCAGTCCGCGACCCCGCAGGCATCTACTGCCAAAGCAGCCTAGAAGGGCCCGATCTCGCCGCGATCGCGGAAGCTAAGCAGGTTCGGGCCTGGTTAGAACTTGGATGGGAGACCTCTAGGGAAGACCGGGTGCTCTAGGCTTTTTGCCTCCCGCTCCGCCTTCTTTTGTCGCTCGCGGCGTTCGCGGCTATCTCCGACCCGCCCGGCACAGCTGCAAGCCCCACCTCCTCAGGCCCCTCCCACCACAGCAAGCGTCTGATGGGGCGCTCCCCGCCTGCCTGAGCGGCCAGGCGGCCAGAAGGCGTCCCTGGAAGGCAGAGGCACACCAGACGCTCCAGGGGTGGCCTGAAGGGAACCAGACGTGGCCGCGGACCCGGGGGCCGTCCGTGCGGCCCGCGAGCCCCTCGACCTGCACCTGGCCGCCCCCACTGCAGCCCAGCCCCGGCGTCGCCACCTGTCTGCCGGGGTGGCTCTCCACAGCTCCATACGGAAAAAGCCGCCCCTCCGCCGTTTCGCCATGGCCGAGGGCGGGAGCGGGATCGAGGGCCCAGGCCGCTTCCCCGGGCCTGCCGGCCACCTGGGGCGGGGTCCTGAGCTCGGACGGTGGCGTGGGGGCGAGGGTGGCGTTGCTGGGTCTTAGGGGCCGTGCCAACTCAATGGTGGCTCCCAGTGGCTTCGGGCCAGCTTCTGTCGGGCAGGAGGGCCGGTCCGCTCTGCGTCTGAGCTGCGCCTAGCGCAGCGTGGGCGGGCAGGTGGGATGCCCAAGGGCCCGCGGTCTCCGGGCCCGGAAGCCTCCTGGGCCACTTCCCCGTGAGCGGCCTGCGGGATCTGGGGCGTGGCGCCTAGCTCCCAAAAGTTTGCTGGCTCCCGCCCGCCCTGGGCTGGGGGGTCGCCAGCACCTCCGCCACCCCCAGGTGCCCGAGACCTCCGGTTCCCTGCCTAGGCGGGCGGCGGGGCCCTGCCGGGACGGGCGGGCCGCTGGGCTGACGGTAAGGCCCAAGCGCCTGCTGAGCTGCACCTCAAGAGGCAGCCCGCGACCCCGCCGGCATCTACTGCCAAAGCAGCCTAGAAGGGCCCGATCTCGCCGCGATCGCGGAAGCTAAGCAGGTTCGGGCCTGGTTAGAACTTGGATGGGAGACCTCTAGGGAAGACCGGGTGCTCTAGGCTTTTTGCCTCCCGCTCCGCCTTCTCCTTTTGTCGCTCGCGGCGTTCGCGGCTATCTCCGACCCGCCCGGCACAGCTGCAAGCCCCACCTCCTCAGGCCCCTCCCACCACAGCAAGCGTCTGATGGGGCGCTCCCCGCCTGCCTGAGCGGCCAGGCGGCCAGAAGGCGTCCCTGGAAGGCAGAGGCACACCAGACGCTCCGGGGGTGGCCTGAAGGGAACCAGACGTGGCCGCGGGCCCGGGGGCCGTCCGTGCGGCCCGCGAGCCCCTCGACCTGCACCTGGCCGCCCCCACTGCAGCCCAGCCCCGGCGTCGCCACCTGTCTGCCGGGGTGGCTCTCCACAGCTCCATACGGAAAAAGCCGCCCCTCCGCCGTTTCGCCATGGCCGGGGGCGGGAGCGGGATCGAGGGCCCAGGCCGCTTCCCCGGGCCTGCCGGCCACCTGGGGCGGGGTCCTGAGCTCGGACGGTGGCGTGGGGGCGAGGGTGGCGTTGCTGGGTCTTAGGGGCCGTGCCAACTCAATGGTGGCTCCCAGTGGCTTCGGGCCAGCTTCTGTCGGGCAGGAGGGCCGGTCCGGTCTGCGTCTGAGCTGCGCCTAGCGCAGCGTGGGCGGGCAGGTGGGATGCCCAAGGGCCCGCGGTCTCCGGGCCCGGAAGCCTCCTGGGCCACTTCCCCGTGAGCGGCCTGCGGGATCTGGGGCGTGGCGCCTAGCTCCCAAAAGTTTGCTGGCTCCCGCCCGCCCTGGGCGGGGGGGTCGCCAGCACCTCCGCCACCCCCAGGTGCCCGAGACCTCCGTTCCCCTGCCTAGGCGGGCGGCGGGGCCCTGCCGGGACGGGCGGGCCGCTGGGCTGACGGTAAGGCCCAAGCGCCTGCTGAGCTGCGCCTCAAGAGGCAGTCCGCGACCCCACAGGCATCTACTGCCAAAGCAGCCTAGAAGGGCCCGATCTCGCCGCGATCGCGGAAGCTAAGCAGGTTCGGGCCTGGTTAGAACTTGGATGGGAGACCTCTAGGGAAGACCGGGTGCTCTAGGCTTTTTGCCTCCCGCTCCGCCTTCTCCTTTTGTCGCTCGCGGCGTTCGCGGCTATCTCCGACCCGCCCGGCACAGCTGCAAGCCCCACCTCCTCAGGCCCCTCCCACCACAGCAAGCGTCTGATGGGGCGCTCCCCGCCTGCCTGAGCGGCCAGGCGGCCAGAAGGCGTCCCTGGAAGGCAGAGGCACACCAGACGCTCCGGGGGTGGCCTGAAGGGAACCAGACGTGGCCGCGGACCCGGGGGCCGTCCGTGCGGCCCGCGAGCCCCTCGACCTGCACCTGGCCGCCCCCACTGCAGCCCAGCCCCGGCGCCGCCACCTGTCTGTCGGGGTGGCTCTGCACAGCTCCATACGGAAAAAGCCGCCCCTCCGCCGTTTCGCCATGGCCGGGGGCAGGAGCGGGATCGAGGGCCCAGGCCGCTTCCCCGGGCCTGCCGGCCACCTGGGGCGGGGTCCTGAGCTCGGAGGGTGGCGTGGGGGCGAGGGCGGCGTTGCTGGGTCTAAGGGGCCGTGCCAACTCAATGGTGGTTCCCAGTGGCTTCGGGCCAGCTTCTGTCGGGCAGGAGGGCCGGTCCGGTCTGCGTCTGAGCTGCGCCTAGCGCAGCGTGGGCGGGCAGGTGGGATGCCCAAGGGCCCGCGGTCTCCGGGCCCGGAAGCCTCCTGGGCCACTTCGCCGTGAGCGGCCTGCGGGATCTGGGGCGTGGCGCCTAGCTCCCAAAAGTTTGCTGGCTCCCTCCCGCCCTGGGCTGGGGGGTCGCCAGCACCTCCGCCACCCCCAGGTGCCCGAGACCTCCGTTTCCCTGCCTAGGCGGGCGGCGGGGCCCTGCCGGGACGGGCGGGCCGCTGGGCTGACGGTATGGCCCAATCGCCTGCTGAGCTGCACCTCAAGAGGCAGCCCGCGACCCCGCCAGCATCTACTGCCAAAGCAGCCTAGAAGGGCCCGATCTCGCCGCGATCGCGGAAGCTAAGCAGGTTCGGGCCTGGTTAGAACTTGGATGGGAGACCTCTAGGGAAGACCGGGTGCTCTAGGCTTTTTGCCTCCCGCTCCGCCTTCTCCTTTTGTCGCTCGCGGCGTTCGCGGCTATCTCCGACCCGCCCGGCACAGCTGCAAGCCCCACCTCCTCAGGCCCCTCCCACCACAGCAAGCGTCTGATGGGGCGCTCCCCGCCTGCCTGAGCGGCCAGGCGGCCAGAAGGCGTCCCTGGAAGGCAGAGGCACACCAGACGCTCCGGGGGTGGCCTGAAGGGAACCAGACGTGGCCGCGGACCCGGGGGCCGTCCGTGCGGCCCGCGAGCCCCTCGACCTGCACCTGGCCGCCCCCACTGCAGCCCAGCCCCGGCGTCGCCACCTGTCTGCCGGGGTGGCTCTCCACAGCTCCATACGGAAAAAGCCGCCCCTCCGCCGTTTCGCCATGGCCGAGGGCGGGAGCGGGATCGAGGGCCCTGGCCGCTTCCCCGGGCCTGCCGGCCACCTGGGGCGGGGTCCTGAGCTCGGACGGTGGCGTGGGGGCGAGGGTGGCGTTGCTGGGTCTTAGGGGCCGTGCCAACTCAATGGTGGCTCCCAGTGGCTTCGGGCCAGCTTCTGTCGGGCAGGAGGGCCGGTCCGGTCTGCGTCTGAGCTGCGCCTAGCGCAGCGTGGGCGGGCAGGTGGGATGCCCAAGGGCCCGCGGTCTCCGGGCCCGGAAGCCTCCTGGGCCACTTCCCCGTGAGGGGCCTGCGGGATCTGGGGCGTGGCGCCTAGCTCCCAAAAGTTTGCTGGCTCCCTCCCGCCCTGGGCTGGGGGGTCGCCAGCACCTCCGCCACCCCCAGGTGCCCGAGACCTCCGTTTCCCTGCCTAGGCGGGCGGCGGGGCCCTGCCGGGACGGGCGGGCCGCTGGGCTGACGGTATGGCCCAATCGCCTGCTGAGCTGCACCTCAAGAGGCAGCCCGCGACCCCGCCGGCATCTACTGCCAAAGCAGCCTAGAAGGGCCCGATCTCGCCGCGATCGCGGAAGCTAAGCAGGTTCGGGCCTGGTTAGAACTTGGATGGGAGACCTCTAGGGAAGACCGGGTGCTCTAGGCTTTTTGCCTCCCGCTCCGCCTTCTCCTTTTGGCTCGCGGCGTTCGCGGCTATCTCCGACCCGCCCGGCACAGCTGCAAGCCCCACCTCCTCAGGCCCCTCCCACCACAGCAAGCGTCTGATGGGGCGCTCCCCGCCTGCCTGAGCGGCCAGGCGGCCAGAAGGCGTCCCTGGAAGGCAGAGGCACACCAGACGCTCCGGGGGTGGCCTGAAGGGAACCAGACGTGGCCGCGGACCCGGGGGCCGTCCGTGCGGCCCGCGAGCCCCTCGACCTGCACCTGGCAGCCCCCACTGCAGCCCAGCCCCGGCGTCGCCACCTGTCTGCCGGTGTGGCTCTCCACAGCTCCATACGGAAAAAGCCGCCCCTCCGCCGTTTCGCCATGGCCGAGGGCGGGAGCGGGATCGAGGGCCCAGGCCGCTTCCCCGGGCCTGCCGGCCACCTGGGGCGGGGTCCTGAGCTCGGACGGTGGCGTGGGGGCGAGGGTGGCGTTGCTGGGTCTTAGGGGCCGTGCCAACTCAATGGTGGCTCCCAGTGGCTTCGGGCCAGCTTCTGTCGGGCAGGAGGGCCGGTCCGGTCTGCGTCTGAGCTGCGCCTAGCGCAGCGTGGGCGGGCAGGTGGGATGCCCAAGGGCCCGCGGTCTCCGGGCCCGGAAGCCTCCTGGGCCACTTCCCCGTGAGCGGCCTGCGGGATCTGGGGCGTGGCGCCTAGCTCCCAAAAGTTTGCTGGCTCCCGCCCGCCCTGGGCTGGGGGGTCGCCAGCACCTCCGCCACCCCCAGGTGCCCGAGACCTCCGTTTCCCTGCCTAGGCGGGCGGCGGGGCCCTGCCGGGACGGGCGGGCCGCTGGGCTGACGGTAAGGCCCAAGCGCCTGCTGAGCTGCACCTCAAGAGGCAGCCCGCGACCCCGCCGGCATCTACTGCCGAAGCAGCCTAGAAGGGCCCGATCTCGCCGCGATCGCGGAAGCTAAGCAGGTTCGGGCCTGGTTAGAACTTGGATGGGAGACCTCTAGGGAAGACCGGGTGCTCTAGGCTTTTTGCCTCCCGCTCCAACTTCTCCTTTTGTCGCTCGCGGCGTTGGAGGCTATCTCCGACCCGCCCGGCACAGCTGCAAGCCCCACCTCCTCAGGCCCCTCCCACCACAGCAAGCGTCTGATGGGGCGCTCCCCGCCTGCCTGAGCGGTCAGGCGGCCAGAAGGCGTCCCTGGAAGGCAGAGGCACACCAGACGCTCCGGGGGTGGCCTGAAGGGAACCAGACGTGGCCGCGGACCCGGGGGCCGTCCGTGCGGCCCGCGAGCCCCTCGACCTGCACCTGGCCGCCCCCACTGCAGCCCAGCCCCGGCGTCGCCACCTGTCTGCCGGGGTGGCTCTCCACAGCTCCATACGGAAAAAGCCGCCCCTCCGCCGTTTCGCCATGGCCGAGGGCGGGAGCGGGATCGAGGGCCCAGGCCGCTTCCCCGGGCCTGCCGGCCACCTGGGGCGGGGTCCTGAGCTCGGACGGTGGCGTGGGGGCGAGGGTGGCGTTGCTGGGTCTTAGGGGCCGTGCCAACTCAATGGTGGCTCCCAGTGGCTTCGGGCCAGCTTCTGTCGGGCAGGAGGGCCGGTCCGGTCTGCGTCTGAGCTGCGCCTAGCGCAGCGTGGGCGGGCAGGTGGGATGCCCAAGGGCCCGCGGTCTCCGGGCCCGGAAGCCTCCTGGGCCACTTCCCGGTGAGGGGCCTGCGGGATCTGGGGCGTGGCGCCTAGCTCCCAAAAGTTTGCTGGCTCCCGCCCGCCCTGGGCTGGGGGGTCGCCAGCACCTCCGCCACCCCCAGGTGCCCGAGACCTCCGTTTCCCTGCCTAGGCGGGCGGCGGGGCCCTGCCGGGACGGGCGGGCCGCTGGGCTGACGGTAAGGCCCAAGCGCCTGCTGAGCTGCGCCTCAAGAGGCAGTCCGCGACCCCGCAGGCATCTACTGCCGAAGCAGCCTAGAAGGGCCCGATCTCGCCGCGATCGCGGAAGCTAAGCAGGTTCGGGCCTGGTTAGAACTTGGATGGGAGACCTCTAGGGAAGACCGGGTGCTCTAGGCTTTTTGCCTCCCGCTCCGCCTTCTCCTTTTGTCGCTCGCGGCGTTCGCGGCTATCTCCGACCCGCCCGGCACAGCTGCAAGCCCCACCTCCTCAGGCCCCTCCCACCACAGCAAGCGTCTGATGGGGCGCTCCCCGCCTGCCTGAGCGGCCAGGCGGCCAGAAGGCGTCCCTGGAAGGCAGAGGCACACCAGACGCTCCGGGGGTGGCCTGAAGGGAACCAGACGTGGCCGCGGACCCGGGGGCCGTCCGTGCGGCCCGCGAGCCCCTCGACCTGCACCTGGCCGCCCCCACTGCAGCCCAGCCCCGGCGTCGCCACCTGTCTGCCGGGGTGGCTCTGCACAGCTCCATACGGAAAAAGCCGCCCCTCCGCCGTTTCGCCATGGCCGGGGGCGGGAGCGGGATCGAGGGCCCAGGCCGCTTCCCCGGGCCTGCCGGCCACCTGGGGCGGGGTCCTGAGCTCGGACGGTGGCGTGGGTCGAGGGTGGCGTTGCTGGGTCTTAGGGGCCGTGCCAACTCAATGGTGGCTCCCAGTGGCTTCGGGCCAGCTTCTGTCGGGCAGGAGGGCCGGTCCGGTCTGCGTCTGAGCTGCGCCTAGCGCAGGGTGGGCGGGCAGGTGGGATGCCCAAGGGCCCGCGGTCTCCGGGCCCGGAAGCCTCCTGGGCCACTTCCCCGTGAGCGGCCTGCGGGATCTGGGGCGTGGCGCCTAGCTCCCAAAAGTTTGCTGGCTCCCGCCCGCCCTGGGCGGGGGGGTCGCCAGCACCTCCGCCACCCCCAGGTGCCCGAGACCTCCGTTCCCGTGCCTAGGCGGGCGGCGGGGCCCTGCCGGGACGGGCGGGCCGCTGGGCTGACGGTAAGGCCCAAGCGCCTGCTGAGCTGCACCTCAAGAGGCAGCCCGCGACCCCGCCGGCATCTACTGCCAAAGCAGCCTAGAAGGGCCCGATCTCGCCGCGATCGCGGAAGCTAAGCAGGTTCGGGCCTGGTTAGAACTTGGATGGGAGACCTCTAGGGAAGACCGGGTGCTCTAGGCTTTTTGCCTCCCGCTCCGCCTTCTCCTTTTGTCGCTCGCGGCGTTCGCGGCTATCTCCGACCCGCCCGGCACAGCTGCAAGCCCCACCTCCTCAGGCCCCTCCCACCACAGCAAGCGTCTGATGGGGCGCTCCCCGCCTGCCTGAGCGGCCAGGCGGCCAGAAGGCGTCCCTGGAAGGCAGAGGCACACCAGACGCTCCGGGGGTGGCCTGAAGGGAACCAGACGTGGCCGCGGACCCGGGGGCCGTCCGTGCGGCCCGCGAGCCCCTCGACCTGCACCTGGCCGCCCCCACTGCAGCCCAGCCCCGGCGTCGCCACCTGTCTGCCGGTGTGGCTCTCCACAGCTCCATACGGAAAAAGCCGCCCCTCCGCCGTTTCGCCATGGCCGAGGGCGGGAGCGGGATCGAGGGCCCAGGCCGCTTCCCCGGGCCTGCCGGCCACCTGGGGCGGGGTCCTGAGCTCGGACGGTGGCGTGGGGGCGAGGGTGGCGTTGCTGGGTCTTAGGGGCCGTGCCAACTCAATGGTGGCTCCCAGTGGCTTCGGGCCAGCTTCTGTCGGGCAGGAGGGCCGGTCCGGTCTGCGTCTGAGCTGCGCCTAGCGCAGCGTGGGCGGGCAGGTGGGATGCCCAAGGGCCCGCGGTCTCCGGGCCCGGAAGCCTCCTGGGCCACTTCCCCGTGAGCGGCCTGCGGGATCTGGGGCGTGGCGCCTAGCTCCCAAAAGTTTGCTGGCTCCCGCCCGCCCTGGGCTGGGGGGTCGCCAGCACCTCCGCCACCCCCAGGTGCCCGAGACCTCCGTTTCCCTGCCTAGGCGGGCGGCGGGGCCCTGCCGGGACGGGCGGGCCGCTGGGCTGACGGTAAGGCCCAAGCGCCTGCTGAGCTGCGCCTCAAGAGGCAGTCCGCGACCCCACAGGCATCTACTGCCAAAGCAGCCTAGAAGGGCCCGATCTCGCCGCGATCGCGGAAGCTAAGCAGGTTCGGGCCTGGTTAGAACTTGGATGGGAGACCTCTAGGGAAGACCGGGTGCTCTAGGCTTTTTGCCTCCCGCTCCGCCTTCTCCTTTTGTCGCTCGCGGCGTTCGCGGCTATCTCCGACCCGCCCGGCACAGCTGCAAGCCCCACCTCCTCAGGCCCCTCCCACCACAGCAAGCGTCTGATGGGGCGCTCCCCGCCTGCCTGAGCGGCCAGGCGGCCAGAAGGCGTCCCTGGAAGGCAGAGGCACACCAGACGCTCCGGGGGTGGCCTGAAGGGAACCAGACGTGGCCGCGGACCCGGGGGCCGTCCGTGCGGCCCGCGAGCCCCTCGACCTGCACCTGGCCGCCCCCACTGCAGCCCAGCCCCGGCGCCGCCACCTGTCTGTCGGGGTGGCTCTGCACAGCTCCATACGGAAAAAGCCGCCCCTCCGCCGTTTCGCCATGGCCGGGGGCAGGAGCGGGATCGAGGGCCCAGGCCGCTTCCCCGGGCCTGCCGGCCACCTGGGGCGGGGTCCTGAGCTCGGAGGGTGGCGTGGGGGCGAGGGCGGCGTTGCTGGGTCTAAGGGGCCGTGCCAACTCAATGGTGGTTCCCAGTGGCTTCGGGCCAGCTTCTGTCGGGCAGGAGGGCCGGTCCGGTCTGCGTCTGAGCTGCGCCTAGCGCAGCGTGGGCGGGCAGGTGGGATGCCCAAGGGCCCGCGGTCTCCGGGCCCGGAAGCCTCCTGGGCCACTTCGCCGTGAGCGGCCTGCGGGATCTGGGGCGTGGCGCCTAGCTCCCAAAAGTTTGCTGGCTCCCTCCCGCCCTGGGCTGGGGGGTCGCCAGCACCTCCGCCACCCCCAGGTGCCCGAGACCTCCGTTTCCCTGCCTAGGCGGGCGGCGGGGCCCTGCCGGGACGGGCGGGCCGCTGGGCTGACGGTATGGCCCAATCGCCTGCTGAGCTGCACCTCAAGAGGCAGCCCGCGACCCCGCCAGCATCTACTGCCAAAGCAGCCTAGAAGGGCCCGATCTCGCCGCGATCGCGGAAGCTAAGCAGGTTCGGGCCTGGTTAGAACTTGGATGGGAGACCTCTAGGGAAGACCGGGTGCTCTAGGCTTTTTGCCTCCCGCTCCGCCTTCTCCTTTTGTCGCTCGCGGCGTTCGCGGCTATCTCCGACCCGCCCGGCACAGCTGCAAGCCCCACCTCCTCAGGCCCCTCCCACCACAGCAAGCGTCTGATGGGGCGCTCCCCGCCTGCCTGAGCGGCCAGGCGGCCAGAAGGCGTCCCTGGAAGGCAGAGGCACACCAGACGCTCCGGGGGTGGCCTGAAGGGAACCAGACGTGGCCGCGGACCCGGGGGCCGTCCGTGCGGCCCGCGAGCCCCTCGACCTGCACCTGGCCGCCCCCACTGCAGCCCAGCCCCGGCGTCGCCACCTGTCTGCCGGGGTGGCTCTCCACAGCTCCATACGGAAAAAGCCGCCCCTCCGCCGTTTCGCCATGGCCGAGGGCGGGAGCGGGATCGAGGGCCCAGGCCGCTTCCCCGGGCCTGCCGGCCACCTGGGGCGGGGTCCTGAGCTCGGACGGTGGCGTGGGGGCGAGGGTGGCGTTGCTGGGTCTTAGGGGCCGTGCCAACTCAATGGTGGCTCCCAGTGGCTTCGGGCCAGCTTCTGTCGGGCAGGAGGGCCGGTCCGGTCTGCGTCTGAGCTGCGCCTAGCGCAGCGTGGGCGGGCAGGTGGGATGCCCAAGGGCCCGCGGTCTCCGGGCCCGGAAGCCTCCTGGGCCACTTCCCCGTGAGGGGCCTGCGGGATCTGGGGCGTGGCGCCTAGCTCCCAAAAGTTTGCTGGCTCCCGCCCGCCCTGGGCTGGGGGGTCGCCAGCACCTCCGCCACCCCCAGGTGCCCGAGACCTCCGTTTCCCTGCCTAGGCGGGCGGCGGGGCCCTGCCGGGACGGGCGGGCCGCTGGGCTGACGGTAAGGCCCAAGCGCCTGCTGAGCTGCGCCTCAAGAGGCAGTCCGCGACCCCGCAGGCATCTACTGCCGAAGCAGCCTAGAAGGGCCCGATCTCGCCGCGATCGCGGAAGCTAAGCAGGTTCGGGCCTGGTTAGAACTTGGATGGGAGACCTCTAGGGAAGACCGGGTGCTCTAGGCTTTTTGCCTCCCGCTCCGCCTTCTCCTTTTGTCGCTCGCGGCGTTCGCGGCTATCTCCGACCCGCCCGGCACAGCTGCAAGCCCCACCTCCTCAGGCCCCTCCCACCACAGCAAGCGTCTGATGGGGCGCTCCCCGCCTGCCTGAGCGGCCAGGCGGCCAGAAGGCGTCCCTGGAAGGCAGAGGCACACCAGACGCTCCGGGGGTGGCCTGAAGGGAACCAGACGTGGCCGCGGACCCGGGGGCCGTCCGTGCGGCCCGCGAGCCCCTCGACCTGCACCTGGCCGCCCCCACTGCAGCCCAGCCCCGGCGTCGCCACCTGTCTGCCGGGGTGGCTCTGCACAGCTCCATACGGAAAAAGCCGCCCCTCCGCCGTTTCGCCATGGCCGGGGGCGGGAGCGGGATCGAGGGCCCAGGCCGCTTCCCCGGGCCTGCCGGCCACCTGGGGCGGGGTCCTGAGCTCGGACGGTGGCGTGGGTCGAGGGTGGCGTTGCTGGGTCTTAGGGGCCGTGCCAACTCAATGGTGGCTCCCAGTGGCTTCGGGCCAGCTTCTGTCGGGCAGGAGGGCCGGTCCGGTCTGCGTCTGAGCTGCGCCTAGCGCAGGGTGGGCGGGCAGGTGGGATGCCCAAGGGCCCGCGGTCTCCGGGCCCGGAAGCCTCCTGGGCCACTTCCCCGTGAGCGGCCTGCGGGATCTGGGGCGTGGCGCCTAGCTCCCAAAAGTTTGCTGGCTCCCGCCCGCCCTGGGCGGGGGGGTCGCCAGCACCTCCGCCACCCCCAGGTGCCCGAGACCTCCGTTCCCGTGCCTAGGCGGGCGGCGGGGCCCTGCCGGGACGGGCGGGCCGCTGGGCTGACGGTAAGGCCCAAGCGCCTGCTGAGCTGCACCTCAAGAGGCAGCCCGCGACCCCGCCGGCATCTACTGCCAAAGCAGCCTAGAAGGGCCCGATCTCGCCGCGATCGCGGAAGCTAAGCAGGTTCGGGCCTGGTTAGAACTTGGATGGGAGACCTCTAGGGAAGACCGGGTGCTCTAGGCTTTTTGCCTCCCGCTCCGCCTTCTCCTTTTGTCGCTCGCGGCGTTCGCGGCTATCTCCGACCCGCCCGGCACAGCTGCAAGCCCCACCTCCTCAGGCCCCTCCCACCACAGCAAGCGTCTGATGGGGCGCTCCCCGCCTGCCTGAGCGGCCAGGCGGCCAGAAGGCGTCCCTGGAAGGCAGAGGCACACCAGACGCTCCGGGGGTGGCCTGAAGGGAACCAGACGTGGCCGCGGACCCGGGGGCCGTCCGTGCGGCCCGCGAGCCCCTCGACCTGCACCTGGCCGCCCCCACTGCAGCCCAGCCCCGGCGTCGCCACCTGTCTGCCGGTGTGGCTCTCCACAGCTCCATACGGAAAAAGCCGCCCCTCCGCCGTTTCGCCATGGCCGAGGGCGGGAGCGGGATCGAGGGCCCAGGCCGCTTCCCCGGGCCTGCCGGCCACCTGGGGCGGGGTCCTGAGCTCGGACGGTGGCGTGGGGGCGAGGGTGGCGTTGCTGGGTCTTAGGGGCCGTGCCAACTCAATGGTGGCTCCCAGTGGCTTCGGGCCAGCTTCTGTCGGGCAGGAGGGCCGGTCCGGTCTGCGTCTGAGCTGCGCCTAGCGCAGCGTGGGCGGGCAGGTGGGATGCCCAAGGGCCCGCGGTCTCCGGGCCCGGAAGCCTCCTGGGCCACTTCCCCGTGAGCGGCCTGCGGGATCTGGGGCGTGGCGCCTAGCTCCCAAAAGTTTGCTGGCTCCCGCCCGCCCTGGGCTGGGGGGTCGCCAGCACCTCCGCCACCCCCAGGTGCCCGAGACCTCCGTTTCCCTGCCTAGGCGGGCGGCGGGGCCCTGCCGGGACGGGCGGGCCGCTGGGCTGACGGTAAGGCCCAAGCGCCTGCTGAGCTGCACCTCAAGAGGCAGCCCGCGACCCCGCCGGCATCTACTGCCGAAGCAGCCTAGAAGGGCCCGATCTCGCCGCGATCGTGGAAGCTAAGCAGGTTCGGGCCTGGTTAGAACTTGGATGGGAGACCTCTAGGGAAGACCGGGTGCTCTAGGCTTTTTGCCTCCCGCTCCAACTTCTCCTTTTGTCGCTCGCGGCGTTGGAGGCTATCTCCGACCCGCCCGGCACAGCTGCAAGCCCCACCTCCTCAGGCCCCTCCCACCACAGCAAGCGTCTGATGGGGCGCTCCCCGCCTGCCTGAGCGGTCAGGCGGCCAGAAGGCGTCCCTGGAAGGCAGAGGCACACCAGACGCTCCGGGGGTGGCCTGAAGGGAACCAGACGTGGCCGCAGACCCGGGGGCCGTCCGTGCGGCCCGCGAGCCCCTCGACCTGCACCTGGCCGCCCCCACTGCAGCCCAGCCCCGGCGTCGCCACCTGTCTGCCGGGGTGGCTCTCCACAGCTCCATACGGAAAAAGCCGCCCCTCCGCCGTTTCGCCATGGCCGAGGGCGGGAGCGGGATCGAGGGCCCAGGCCGCTTCCCCGGGCCTGCCGGCCACCTGGGGCGGGGTCCTGAGCTCGGACGGTGGCGTGGGGGCGAGGGTGGCGTTGCTGGGTCTTAGGGGCCGTGCCAACTCAATGGTGGCTCCCAGTGGCTTCGGGCCAGCTTCTGTCGGGCAGGAGGGCCGGTCCGGTCTGCGTCTGAGCTGCGCCTAGCGCAGCGTGGGCGGGCAGGTGGGATGCCCAAGGGCCCGCGGTCTCCGGGCCCGGAAGCCTCCTGGGCCACTTCCCCGTGAGCGGCCTGCGGGATCTGGGGCGTGGCGCCTAGCTCCCAAAAGTTTGCTGGCTCCCGCCCGCCCTGGGCTGGGGGGTCGCCAGCACCTCCGCCACCCCCAGGTGCCCGAGACCTCCGTTTCCCTGCCTAGGCGGGCGGCGGGGCCCTGCCGGGACGGGCGGGCCGCTGGGCTGACGGTAAGGCCCAAGCGCCTGCTGAGCTGCGCCTCAAGAGGCAGTCCGCGACCCCACAGGCATCTACTGCCAAAGCAGCCTAGAAGGGCCCGATCTCGCCGCGATCGCGGAAGCTAAGCAGGTTCGGGCCTGGTTAGAACTTGGATGGGAGACCTCTAGGGAAGACCGGGTGCTCTAGGCTTTTTGCCTCCCGCTCCGCCTTCTCCTTTTGTCGCTCGCGGCGTTCGCGGCTATCTCCGACCCGCCCGGCACAGCTGCAAGCCCCACCTCCTCAGGCCCCTCCCACCACAGCAAGCGTCTGATGGGGCGCTCCCCGCCTGCCTGAGCGGCCAGGCGGCCAGAAGGCGTCCCTGGAAGGCAGAGGCACACCAGACGCTCCGGGGGTGGCCTGAAGGGAACCAGACGTGGCCGCGGACCCGGGGGCCGTCCGTGCGGCCCGCGAGCCCCTCGACCTGCACCTGGCCGCCCCCACTGCAGCCCAGCCCCGGCGCCGCCACCTGTCTGTCGGGGTGGCTCTGCACAGCTCCATACGGAAAAAGCCGCCCCTCCGCCGTTTCGCCATGGCCGGGGGCAGGAGCGGGATCGAGGGCCCAGGCCGCTTCCCCGGGCCTGCCGGCCACCTGGGGCGGGGTCCTGAGCTCGGAGGGTGGCGTGGGGGCGAGGGCGGCGTTGCTGGGTCTAAGGGGCCGTGCCAACTCAATGGTGGTTCCCAGTGGCTTCGGGCCAGCTTCTGTCGGGCAGGAGGGCCGGTCCGGTCTGCGTCTGAGCTGCGCCTAGCGCAGCGTGGGCGGGCAGGTGGGATGCCCAAGGGCCCGCGGTCTCCGGGCCCGGAAGCCTCCTGGGCCACTTCGCCGTGAGCGGCCTGCGGGATCTGGGGCGTGGCGCCTAGCTCCCAAAAGTTTGCTGGCTCCCTCCCGCCCTGGGCTGGGGGGTCGCCAGCACCTCCGCCACCCCCAGGTGCCCGAGACCTCCGTTTCCCTGCCTAGGCGGGCGGCGGGGCCCTGCCGGGACGGGCGGGCCGCTGGGCTGACGGTATGGCCCAATCGCCTGCTGAGCTGCACCTCAAGAGGCAGCCCGCGACCCCGCCAGCATCTACTGCCAAAGCAGCCTAGAAGGGCCCGATCTCGCCGCGATCGCGGAAGCTAAGCAGGTTCGGGCCTGGTTAGAACTTGGATGGGAGACCTCTAGGGAAGACCGGGTGCTCTAGGCTTTTTGCCTCCCGCTCCGCCTTCTCCTTTTGTCGCTCGCGGCGTTCGCGGCTATCTCCGACCCGCCCGGCACAGCTGCAAGCCCCACCTCCTCAGGCCCCTCCCACCACAGCAAGCGTCTGATGGGGCGCTCCCCGCCTGCCTGAGCGGCCAGGCGGCCAGAAGGCGTCCCTGGAAGGCAGAGGCACACCAGACGCTCCGGGGGTGGCCTGAAGGGAACCAGACGTGGCCGCGGACCCGGGGGCCGTCCGTGCGGCCCGCGAGCCCCTCGACCTGCACCTGGCCGCCCCCACTGCAGCCCAGCCCCGGCGTCGCCACCTGTCTGCCGGGGTGGCTCTCCACAGCTCCATACGGAAAAAGCCGCCCCTCCGCCGTTTCGCCATGGCCGAGGGCGGGAGCGGGATCGAGGGCCCAGGCCGCTTCCCCGGGCCTGCCGGCCACCTGGGGCGGGGTCCTGAGCTCGGACGGTGGCGTGGGGGCGAGGGTGGCGTTGCTGGGTCTTAGGGGCCGTGCCAACTCAATGGTGGCTCCCAGTGGCTTCGGGCCAGCTTCTGTCGGGCAGGAGGGCCGGTCCGGTCTGCGTCTGAGCTGCGCCTAGCGCAGCGTGGGCGGGCAGGTGGGATGCCCAAGGGCCCGCGGTCTCCGGGCCCGGAAGCCTCCTGGGCCACTTCCCCGTGAGGGGCCTGCGGGATCTGGGGCGTGGCGCCTAGCTCCCAAAAGTTTGCTGGCTCCCGCCCGCCCTGGGCTGGGGGGTCGCCAGCACCTCCGCCACCCCCAGGTGCCCGAGACCTCCGTTTCCCTGCCTAGGCGGGCGGCGGGGCCCTGCCGGGACGGGCGGGCCGCTGGGCTGACGGTAAGGCCCAAGCGCCTGCTGAGCTGCGCCTCAAGAGGCAGTCCGCGACCCCGCAGGCATCTACTGCCGAAGCAGCCTAGAAGGGCCCGATCTCGCCGCGATCGCGGAAGCTAAGCAGGTTCGGGCCTGGTTAGAACTTGGATGGGAGACCTCTAGGGAAGACCGGGTGCTCTAGGCTTTTTGCCTCCCGCTCCGCCTTCTCCTTTTGTCGCTCGCGGCGTTCGCGGCTATCTCCGACCCGCCCGGCACAGCTGCAAGCCCCACCTCCTCAGGCCCCTCCCACCACAGCAAGCGTCTGATGGGGCGCTCCCCGCCTGCCTGAGCGGCCAGGCGGCCAGAAGGCGTCCCTGGAAGGCAGAGGCACACCAGACGCTCCGGGGGTGGCCTGAAGGGAACCAGACGTGGCCGCGGACCCGGGGGCCGTCCGTGCGGCCCGCGAGCCCCTCGACCTGCACCTGGCCGCCCCCACTGCAGCCCAGCCCCGGCGTCGCCACCTGTCTGCCGGGGTGGCTCTGCACAGCTCCATACGGAAAAAGCCGCCCCTCCGCCGTTTCGCCATGGCCGGGGGCGGGAGCGGGATCGAGGGCCCAGGCCGCTTCCCCGGGCCTGCCGGCCACCTGGGGCGGGGTCCTGAGCTCGGACGGTGGCGTGGGTCGAGGGTGGCGTTGCTGGGTCTTAGGGGCCGTGCCAACTCAATGGTGGCTCCCAGTGGCTTCGGGCCAGCTTCTGTCGGGCAGGAGGGCCGGTCCGGTCTGCGTCTGAGCTGCGCCTAGCGCAGGGTGGGCGGGCAGGTGGGATGCCCAAGGGCCCGCGGTCTCCGGGCCCGGAAGCCTCCTGGGCCACTTCCCCGTGAGCGGCCTGCGGGATCTGGGGCGTGGCGCCTAGCTCCCAAAAGTTTGCTGGCTCCCGCCCGCCCTGGGCGGGGGGGTCGCCAGCACCTCCGCCACCCCCAGGTGCCCGAGACCTCCGTTCCCGTGCCTAGGCGGGCGGCGGGGCCCTGCCGGGACGGGCGGGCCGCTGGGCTGACGGTAAGGCCCAAGCGCCTGCTGAGCTGCACCTCAAGAGGCAGCCCGCGACCCCGCCGGCATCTACTGCCAAAGCAGCCTAGAAGGGCCCGATCTCGCCGCGATCGCGGAAGCTAAGCAGGTTCGGGCCTGGTTAGAACTTGGATGGGAGACCTCTAGGGAAGACCGGGTGCTCTAGGCTTTTTGCCTCCCGCTCCGCCTTCTCCTTTTGTCGCTCGCGGCGTTCGCGGCTATCTCCGACCCGCCCGGCACAGCTGCAAGCCCCACCTCCTCAGGCCCCTCCCACCACAGCAAGCGTCTGATGGGGCGCTCCCCGCCTGCCTGAGCGGCCAGGCGGCCAGAAGGCGTCCCTGGAAGGCAGAGGCACACCAGACGCTCCGGGGGTGGCCTGAAGGGAACCAGACGTGGCCGCGGACCCGGGGGCCGTCCGTGCGGCCCGCGAGCCCCTCGACCTGCACCTGGCCGCCCCCACTGCAGCCCAGCCCCGGCGTCGCCACCTGTCTGCCGGTGTGGCTCTCCACAGCTCCATACGGAAAAAGCCGCCCCTCCGCCGTTTCGCCATGGCCGAGGGCGGGAGCGGGATCGAGGGCCCAGGCCGCTTCCCCGGGCCTGCCGGCCACCTGGGGCGGGGTCCTGAGCTCGGACGGTGGCGTGGGGGCGAGGGTGGCGTTGCTGGGTCTTAGGGGCCGTGCCAACTCAATGGTGGCTCCCAGTGGCTTCGGGCCAGCTTCTGTCGGGCAGGAGGGCCGGTCCGGTCTGCGTCTGAGCTGCGCCTAGCGCAGCGTGGGCGGGCAGGTGGGATGCCCAAGGGCCCGCGGTCTCCGGGCCCGGAAGCCTCCTGGGCCACTTCCCCGTGAGCGGCCTGCGGGATCTGGGGCGTGGCGCCTAGCTCCCAAAAGTTTGCTGGCTCCCGCCCGCCCTGGGCTGGGGGGTCGCCAGCACCTCCGCCACCCCCAGGTGCCCGAGACCTCCGTTTCCCTGCCTAGGCGGGCGGCGGGGCCCTGCCGGGACGGGCGGGCCGCTGGGCTGACGGTAAGGCCCAAGCGCCTGCTGAGCTGCACCTCAAGAGGCAGCCCGCGACCCCGCCGGCATCTACTGCCGAAGCAGCCTAGAAGGGCCCGATCTCGCCGCGATCGCGGAAGCTAAGCAGGTTCGGGCCTGGTTAGAACTTGGATGGGAGACCTCTAGGGAAGACCGGGTGCTCTAGGCTTTTTGCCTCCCGCTCCAACTTCTCCTTTTGTCGCTCGCGGCGTTGGAGGCTATCTCCGACCCGCCCGGCACAGCTGCAAGCCCCACCTCCTCAGGCCCCTCCCACCACAGCAAGCGTCTGATGGGGCGCTCCCCGCCTGCCTGAGCGGTCAGGCGGCCAGAAGGCGTCCCTGGAAGGCAGAGGCACACCAGACGCTCCGGGGGTGGCCTGAAGGGAACCAGACGTGGCCGCAGACCCGGGGGCCGTCCGTGCGGCCCGCGAGCCCCTCGACCTGCACCTGGCCGCCCCCACTGCAGCCCAGCCCCGGCGTCGCCACCTGTCTGCCGGGGTGGCTCTCCACAGCTCCATACGGAAAAAGCCGCCCCTCCGCCGTTTCGCCATGGCCGAGGGCGGGAGCGGGATCGAGGGCCCAGGCCGCTTCCCCGGGCCTGCCGGCCACCTGGGGCGGGGTCCTGAGCTCGGACGGTGGCGTGGGGGCGAGGGTGGCGTTGCTGGGTCTTAGGGGCCGTGCCAACTCAATGGTGGCTCCCAGTGGCTTCGGGCCAGCTTCTGTCGGGCAGGAGGGCCGGTCCGGTCTGCGTCTGAGCTGCGCCTAGCGCAGCGTGGGCGGGCAGGTGGGATGCCCAAGGGCCCGCGGTCTCCGGGCCCGGAAGCCTCCTGGGCCACTTCCCCGTGAGCGGCCTGCGGGATCTGGGGCGTGGCGCCTAGCTCCCAAAAGTTTGCTGGCTCCCGCCCGCCCTGGGCTGGGGGGTCGCCAGCACCTCCGCCACCCCCAGGTGCCCGAGACCTCCGTTTCCCTGCCTAGGCGGGCGGCGGGGCCCTGCCGGGACGGGCGGGCCGCTGGGCTGACGGTAAGGCCCAAGCGCCTGCTGAGCTGCACCTCAAGAGGCAGCCCGCGACCCCGCCGGTATCTACTGCCGAAGCAGCCTAGAAGGGCCCGATCTCGCCGCGATCGCGGAAGCTAAGCAGGTTCGGGCCTGGTTAGAACTTGGATGGGAGACCTCTAGGGAAGACCGGGTGCTCTAGGCTTTTTGCCTCCCGCTCCAACTTCTCCTTTTGTCGCTCGCGGCGTTGGAGGCTATCTCCGACCCGCCCGGCACAGCTGCAAGCCCCACCTCCTCAGGCCCCTCCCACCACAGCAAGCGTCTGATGGGGCGCTCCCCGCCTGCCTGAGCGGCCAGGCGGCCAGAAGGCGTCCCTGGAAGGCAGAGGCACACCAGACGCTCCGGGGGTGGCCTGAAGGGAACCAGACGTGGCCGCGGACCCGGGGGCCGTCCGTGCGGCCCGCGAGCCCCTCGACCTGCACCTGGCCGCCCCCACTGCAGCCCAGCCCCGGCGTCGCCACCTGTCTGCCGGGGTGGCTCTCCACAGCTCCATACGGAAAAAGCCGCCCCTCCGCCGTTTCGCCATGGCCGGGGGCGGGAGCGGGATCGAGGGCCTAGGCCGCATCCCCGGGCCTGCCGGCCACCTGGGGCGGGGTCCTGAGCTCGGACGGTGGCGTGGAGGCGAGGGTGGCGTTGCTGGGTCTTAGGGGCCGTGCCAACTCAATGGTGGCTCCCAGTGGCTTCGGGCCAGCTTCTGTCGGGCAGGAGGGCCGGTCCGGTCTGCGCCTGAGCTGCGCCTAGCGCAGCGTGGGCGGGCAGGTGGGATGCCCAAGGGCCCGCGGTCTCCGGGCCCCGAAGCATCCTGGGCCACTTCCCCGTGAGCGGCCTGCGGGATGTGGGGCGTGGCGCCTAGCTCCCAAAAGTTTGCTGGCTCCCGCCCGCCCTGGGCGGGTGGGTCGCCAGCACCTCCGCCACCCCCAGGTGCCCGAGACCTCCGTTCCCCTGCCTAGGCGGGCGGCGGGGCCCTGCCGGGACGGGCGGGCCGCTGGGCTGACGGTAAGGCCCAAGCGCCTGCTGAGCTGCGCCTCAAGAGGCAGTCCGCGACCCCGCAGGCATCTACTGCCAAAGCAGCCTAGAAGGGCCCGATCTCGCCGCGATCGCGGAAGCTAAGCAGGTTCGGGCCTGGTTAGAACTTGGATGGGAGACCTCTAGGGAAGACCGGGTGCTCTAGGCTTTTTGCCTCCCGCTCCGCCTTCTCCTTTTGTCGCTCGCGGCGTTCGCGGCTATCTCCGACCCGCCCGGCACAGCTGCAAGCCCCACCTCCTCAGGCCCCTCCCACCACAGCAAGCGTCTGATGGGGCGCTCCCCGCCTGCCTGAGCGGCCAGGCGGCCAGAAGGCGTCCCTGGAAGGCAGAGGCACACCAGACGCTCCGGGGGTGGCCTGAAGGGAACCAGACGTGGCCGCGGACCCGGGGGCCGTCCGTGCGGCCCGCGAGCCCCTCGACCTGCACCTGGCCGCCCCCACTGCAGCCCAGCCCCGGCGTCGCCACCTGTCTGCCGGGGTGGCTCTCCACAGCTCCATACGGAAAAAGCCGCCCCTCCGCCGTTTCGCCATGGCCGAGGGCGGGAGCGGGATCGAGGGCCCAGGCCGCTTCCCCGGGCCTGCCGGCCACCTGGGGCGGGGTCCTGAGCTCGGACGGTGGCGTGGGGGCGAGGGTGGCGTTGCTGGGTCTTAGGGGCCGTGCCAACTCAATGGTGGCTCCCAGTGGCTTCGGGCCAGCTTCTGTCGGGCAGGAGGGCCGGTCCGGTCTGCGTCTGAGCTGCGCCTAGCGCAGCGTGGGCGGGCAGGTGGGATGCCCAAGGGCCCGCGGTCTCCGGGCCCGGAAGCCTCCTGGGCCACTTCCCCGTGAGCGGCCTGCGGGATCTGGGGCGTGGCGCCTAGCTCCCAAAAGTTTGCTGGCTCCCTCCCGCCCTGGGCTGGGGGGTCGCCAGCACCTCCGCCACCCCCAGGTGCCCGAGACCTCCGTTTCCCTGCCTAGGCGGGCGGCGGGGCCCTGCCGGGACGGGCGGGCCGCTGGGCTGACGGTAAGGCCCAAGCGCCTGCTGAGCTGCACCTCAAGAGGCAGCCCGCGACCCCGCCGGTATCTACTGCCGAAGCAGCCTAGAAGGGCCCGATCTCGCCGCGATCGCGGAAGCTAAGCAGGTTCGGGCCTGGTTAGAACTTGGATGGGAGACCTCTAGGGAAGACCGGGTGCTCTAGGCTTTTTGCCTCCCGCTCCAACTTCTCCTTTTGTCGCTCGCGGCGTTGGAGGCTATCTCCGACCCGCCCGGCACAGCTGCAAGCCCCACCTCCTCAGGCCCCTCCCACCACAGCAAGCGTCTGATGGGGCGCTCCCCGCCTGCCTGAGCGGCCAGGCGGCCAGAAGGCGTCCCTGGAAGGCAGAGGCACACCAGACGCTCCGGGGGTGGCCTGAAGGGAACCAGACGTGGCCGCGGACCCGGGGGCCGTCCGTGCGGCCCGCGAGCCCCTCGACCTGCACCTGGCCGCCCCCACTGCAGCCCAGCCCCGGCGTCGCCACCTGTCTGCCGGGGTGGCTCTCCACAGCTCCATACGGAAAAAGCCGCCCCTCCGCCGTTTCGCCATGGCCGGGGGCGGGAGCGGGATCGAGGGCCTAGGCCGCATCCCCGGGCCTGCCGGCCACCTGGGGCGGGGTCCTGAGCTCGGACGGTGGCGTGGGGGCGAGGGTGGCGTTGCTGGGTCTTAGGGGCCGTGCCAACTCAATGGTGGCTCCCAGTGGCTTCGGGCCAGCTTCTGTCGGGCAGGAGGGCCGGTCCGGTCTGCGCCTGAGCTGCGCCTAGCGCAGCGTGGGCGGGCAGGTGGGATGCCCAAGGGCCCGCGGTCTCCGGGCCCCGAAGCATCCTGGGCCACTTCCCCGTGAGCGGCCTGCGGGATCTGGGGCGTGGCGCCTAGCTCCCAAAAGTTTGCTGGCTCCCGCCCGCCCTGGGCGGGTGGGTCGCCAGCACCTCCGCCACCCCCAGGTGCCCGAGACCTCCGTTCCCCTGCCTAGGCGGGCGGCGGGGCCCGGCCGGGACGGGCGGGCCGCTGGGCTGACGGTAAGGCCCAAGCGCCTGCTGAGCTGCGCCTCAAGAGGCAGTCCGCGACCCCGCAGGCATCTACTGCCAAAGCAGCCTAGAAGGGCCCGATCTCGCCGCGATCGCGGAAGCTAAGCAGGTTCGGGCCTGGTTAGAACTTGGATGGGAGACCTCTAGGGAAGACCGGGTGCTCTAGGCTTTTTGCCTCCCGCTCCGCCTTCTTTTGTCGCTCGCGGCGTTCGCGGCTATCTCCGACCCGCCCGGCACAGCTGCAAGCCCCACCTCCTCAGGCCCCTCCCACCACAGCAAGCGTCTGATGGGGCGCTCCCCGCCTGCCTGAGCGGCCAGGCGGCCAGAAGGCGTCCCTGGAAGGCAGAGGCACACCAGACGCTCCGGGGGTGGCCTGAAGGGAACCAGACGTGGCCGCGGACCCGGGGGCCGTCCGTGCGGCCCGCGAGCCCCTCGACCTGCACCTGGCCGCCCCCACTGCAGCCCAGCCCCGGCGTCGCCACCTGTCTGCCGGGGTGGCTCTCCACAGCTCCATACGGAAAAAGCCGCCCCTCCGCCGTTTCGCCATGGCCGAGGGCGGGAGCGGGATCGAGGGCCCAGGCCGCTTCCCCGGGCCTGCCGGCCACCTGGGGCGGGGTCCTGAGCTCGGACGGTGGCGTGGGGGCGAGGGTGGCGTTGCTGGGTCTTAGGGGCCGTGCCAACTCAATGGTGGCTCCCAGTGTCTTCGGGCCAGCTTCTGTCGGGCAGGAGGGCCGGTCCGCTCTGCGTCTGAGCTGCGCCTAGCGCAGCGTGGGCGGGCAGGTGGGATGCCCAAGGGCCCGCGGTCTCCGGGCCCGGAAGCCTCCTGGGCCACTTCCCCGTGAGCGGCCTGCGGGATCTGGGGCGTGGCGCCTAGCTCCCAAAAGTTTGCTGGCTCCCGCCCGCCCTGGGCTGGGGGGTCGCCAGCACCTCCGCCACCCCCAGGTGCCCGAGACCTCCGGTTCCCTGCCTAGGCGGGCGGCGGGGCCCTGCCGGGACGGGCGGGCCGCTGGGCTGACGGTAAGGCCCAAGCGCCTGCTGAGCTGCACCTCAAGAGGCAGCCCGCGACCCCGCCGGCATCTACTGCCAAAGCAGCCTAGAAGGGCCCGATCTCGCCGCGATCGCGGAAGCTAAGCAGGTTCGGGCCTGGTTAGAACTTGGATGGGAGACCTCTAGGGAAGACCGGGTGCTCTAGGCTTTTTGCCTCCCGCTCCGCCTTCTCCTTTTGTCGCTCGCGGCGTTCGCGGCTATCTCCGACCCGCCCGGCACAGCTGCAAGCCCCACCTCCTCAGGCCCCTCCCACCACAGCAAGCGTCTGATGGGGCGCTCCCCGCCTGCCTGAGCGGCCAGGCGGCCAGAAGGCGTCCCTGGAAGGCAGAGGCACACCAGACGCTCCGGGGGTGGCCTGAAGGGAACCAGACGTGGCCGCGGGCCCGGGGGCCGTCCGTGCGGCCCGCGAGCCCCTCGACCTGCACCTGGCCGCCCCCACTGCAGCCCAGCCCCGGCGTCGCCACCTGTCTGCCGGGGTGGCTCTCCACAGCTCCATACGGAAAAAGCCGCCCCTCCGCCGTTTCGCCATGGCCGAGGGCGGGAGCGGGATCGAGGGCCCAGGCCGCTTCCCCGGGCCTGCCGGCCACCTGGGGCGGGGTCCTGAGCTCGGACGGTGGCGTGGGGGCGAGGGTGGCGTTGCTGGGTCTTAGGGGCCGTGCCAACTCAATGGTGGCTCCCAGTGGCTTCGGGCCAGCTTCTGTCGGGCAGGAGGGCCGGTCCGGTCTGCGTCTGAGCTGCGCCTAGCGCAGCGTGGGCGGGCAGGTGGGATGCCCAAGGGCCCGCGGTCTCCGGGCCCGGAAGCCTCCTGGGCCACTTCCCCGTGAGCGGCCTGCGGGATCTGGGGCGTGGCGCCTAGCTCCCAAAAGTTTGCTGGCTCCCGCCCGCCCTGGGCGGGGGGGTCGCCAGCACCTCCGCCACCCCCAGGTGCCCGAGACCTCCGTTCCCCTGCCTAGGCGGGCGGCGGGGCCCTGCCGGGACGGGCGGGCCGCTGGGCTGACGGTAAGGCCCAAGCGCCTGCTGAGCTGCGCCTCAAGAGGCAGTCCGCGACCCCACAGGCATCTACTGCCAAAGCAGCCTAGAAGGGCCCGATCTCGCCGCGATCGCGGAAGCTAAGCAGGTTCGGGCCTGGTTAGAACTTGGATGGGAGACCTCTAGGGAAGACCGGGTGCTCTAGGCTTTTTGCCTCCCGCTCCGCCTTCTCCTTTTGTCGCTCGCGGCGTTCGCGGCTATCTCCGACCCGCCCGGCACAGCTGCAAGCCCCACCTCCTCAGGCCCCTCCCACCACAGCAAGCGTCTGATGGGGCGCTCCCCGCCTGCCTGAGCGGCCAGGCGGCCAGAAGGCGTCCCTGGAAGGCAGAGGCACACCAGACGCTCCGGGGGTGGCCTGAAGGGAACCAGACGTGGCCGCGGACCCGGGGGCCGTCCGTGCGGCCCGCGAGCCCCTCGACCTGCACCTGGCCGCCCCCACTGCAGCCCAGCCCCGGCGCCGCCACCTGTCTGTCGGGGTGGCTCTGCACAGCTCCATACGGAAAAAGCCGCCCCTCCGCCGTTTCGCCATGGCCGGGGGCAGGAGCGGGATCGAGGGCCCAGGCCGCTTCCCCGGGCCTGCCGGCCACCTGGGGCGGGGTCCTGAGCTCGGAGGGTGGCGTGGGGGCGAGGGCGGCGTTGCTGGGTCTAAGGGGCCGTGCCAACTCAATGGTGGTTCCCAGTGGCTTCGGGCCAGCTTCTGTCGGGCAGGAGGGCCGGTCCGGTCTGCGTCTGAGCTGCGCCTAGCGCAGCGTGGGCGGGCAGGTGGGATGCCCAAGGGCCCGCGGTCTCCGGGCCCGGAAGCCTCCTGGGCCACTTCGCCGTGAGCGGCCTGCGGGATCTGGGGCGTGGCGCCTAGCTCCCAAAAGTTTGCTGGCTCCCTCCCGCCCTGGGCTGGGGGGTCGCCAGCACCTCCGCCACCCCCAGGTGCCCGAGACCTCCGTTTCCCTGCCTAGGCGGGCGGCGGGGCCCTGCCGGGACGGGCGGGCCGCTGGGCTGACGGTATGGCCCAATCGCCTGCTGAGCTGCACCTCAAGAGGCAGCCCGCGACCCCGCCGGCATCTACTGCCAAAGCAGCCTAGAAGGGCCCGATCTCGCCGCGATCGCGGAAGCTAAGCAGGTTCGGGCCTGGTTAGAACTTGGATGGGAGACCTCTAGGGAAGACCGGGTGCTCTAGGCTTTTTGCCTCCCGCTCCAACTTCTCCTTTTGTCGCTCGCGGCGTTGGAGGCTATCTCCGACCCGCCCGGCACAGCTGCAAGCCCCACCTCCTCAGGCCCCTCCCACCACAGCAAGCGTCTGATGGGGCGCTCCCCGCCTGCCTGAGCGGCCAGGCGGCCAGAAGGCGTCCCTGGAAGGCAGAGGCACACCAGACGCTCCGGGGGTGGCCTGAAGGGAACCAGACGTGGCCGCGGACCCGGGGGCCGTCCGTGCGGCCCGCGAGCCCCTCGACCTGCACCTGGCCGCCCCCACTGCAGCCCAGCCCCGGCGTCGCCACCTGTCTGCCGGGGTGGCTCTCCACAGCTCCATACGGAAAAAGCCGCCCCTCCGCCGTTTCGCCATGGCCGGGGGCGGGAGCGGGATCGAGGGCCTAGGCCGCATCCCCGGGCCTGCCGGCCACCTGGGGCGGGGTCCTGAGCTCGGACGGTGGCGTGGAGGCGAGGGTGGCGTTGCTGGGTCTTAGGGGCCGTGCCAACTCAATGGTGGCTCCCAGTGGCTTCGGGCCAGCTTCTGTCGGGCAGGAGGGCCGGTCCGGTCTGCGCCTGAGCTGCGCCTAGCGCAGCGTGGGCGGGCAGGTGGGATGCCCAAGGGCCCGCGGTCTCCGGGCCCCGAAGCATCCTGGGCCACTTCCCCGTGAGCGGCCTGCGGGATGTGGGGCGTGGCGCCTAGCTCCCAAAAGTTTGCTGGCTCCCGCCCGCCCTGGGCGGGTGGGTCGCCAGCACCTCCGCCACCCCCAGGTGCCCGAGACCTCCGTTCCCCTGCCTAGGCGGGCGGCGGGGCCCTGCCGGGACGGGCGGGCCGCTGGGCTGACGGTAAGGCCCAAGCGCCTGCTGAGCTGCGCCTCAAGAGGCAGCCCGCGACCCCGCCGGTATCTACTGCCGAAGCAGCCTAGAAGGGCCCGATCTCGCCGCGATCGCGGAAGCTAAGCAGGTTCGGGCCTGGTTAGAACTTGGATGGGAGACCTCTAGGGAAGACCGGGTGCTCTAGGCTTTTTGCCTCCCGCTCCAACTTCTCCTTTTGTCGCTCGCGGCGTTGGAGGCTATCTCCGACCCGCCCGGCACAGCTGCAAGCCCCACCTCCTCAGGCCCCTCCCACCACAGCAAGCGTCTGATGGGGCGCTCCCCGCCTGCCTGAGCGGCCAGGCGGCCAGAAGGCGTCCCTGGAAGGCAGAGGCACACCAGACGCTCCGGGGGTGGCCTGAAGGGAACCAGACGTGGCCGCGGACCCGGGGGCCGTCCGTGCGGCCCGCGAGCCCCTCGACCTGCACCTGGCCGCCCCCACTGCAGCCCAGCCCCGGCGTCGCCACCTGTCTGCCGGGGTGGCTCTCCACAGCTCCATACGGAAAAAGCCGCCCCTCCGCCGTTTCGCCATGGCCGGGGGCGGGAGCGGGATCGAGGGCCTAGGCCGCATCCCCGGGCCTGCCGGCCACCTGGGGCGGGGTCCTGAGCTCGGACGGTGGCGTGGGGGCGAGGGTGGCGTTGCTGGGTCTTAGGGGCCGTGCCAACTCAATGGTGGCTCCCAGTGGCTTCGGGCCAGCTTCTGTCGGGCAGGAGGGCCGGTCCGGTCTGCGCCTGAGCTGCGCCTAGCGCAGCGTGGGCGGGCAGGTGGGATGCCCAAGGGCCCGCGGTCTCCGGGCCCCGAAGCATCCTGGGCCACTTCCCCGTGAGCGGCCTGCGGGATCTGGGGCGTGGCGCCTAGCTCCCAAAAGTTTGCTGGCTCCCGCCCGCCCTGGGCGGGTGGGTCGCCAGCACCTCCGCCACCCCCAGGTGCCCGAGACCTCCGTTCCCCTGCCTAGGCGGGCGGCGGGGCCCGGCCGGGACGGGCGGGCCGCTGGGCTGACGGTAAGGCCCAAGCGCCTGCTGAGCTGCGCCTCAAGAGGCAGTCCGCGACCCCGCAGGCATCTACTGCCAAAGCAGCCTAGAAGGGCCCGATCTCGCCGCGATCGCGGAAGCTAAGCAGGTTCGGGCCTGGTTAGAACTTGGATGGGAGACCTCTAGGGAAGACCGGGTGCTCTAGGCTTTTTGCCTCCCGCTCCGCCTTCTTTTGTCGCTCGCGGCGTTCGCGGCTATCTCCGACCCGCCCGGCACAGCTGCAAGCCCCACCTCCTCAGGCCCCTCCCACCACAGCAAGCGTCTGATGGGGCGCTCCCCGCCTGCCTGAGCGGCCAGGCGGCCAGAAGGCGTCCCTGGAAGGCAGAGGCACACCAGACGCTCCGGGGGTGGCCTGAAGGGAACCAGACGTGGCCGCGGACCCGGGGGCCGTCCGTGCGGCCCGCGAGCCCCTCGACCTGCACCTGGCCGCCCCCACTGCAGCCCAGCCCCGGCGTCGCCACCTGTCTGCCGGGGTGGCTCTCCACAGCTCCATACGGAAAAAGCCGCCCCTCCGCCGTTTCGCCATGGCCGAGGGCGGGAGCGGGATCGAGGGCCCAGGCCGCTTCCCCGGGCCTGCCGGCCACCTGGGGCGGGGTCCTGAGCTCGGACGGTGGCGTGGGGGCGAGGGTGGCGTTGCTGGGTCTTAGGGGCCGTGCCAACTCAATGGTGGCTCCCAGTGTCTTCGGGCCAGCTTCTGTCGGGCAGGAGGGCCGGTCCGCTCTGCGTCTGAGCTGCGCCTAGCGCAGCGTGGGCGGGCAGGTGGGATGCCCAAGGGCCCGCGGTCTCCGGGCCCGGAAGCCTCCTGGGCCACTTCCCCGTGAGCGGCCTGCGGGATCTGGGGCGTGGCGCCTAGCTCCCAAAAGTTTGCTGGCTCCCGCCCGCCCTGGGCTGGGGGGTCGCCAGCACCTCCGCCACCCCCAGGTGCCCGAGACCTCCGGTTCCCTGCCTAGGCGGGCGGCGGGGCCCTGCCGGGACGGGCGGGCCGCTGGGCTGACGGTAAGGCCCAAGCGCCTGCTGAGCTGCACCTCAAGAGGCAGCCCGCGACCCCGCCGGCATCTACTGCCAAAGCAGCCTAGAAGGGCCCGATCTCGCCGCGATCGCGGAAGCTAAGCAGGTTCGGGCCTGGTTAGAACTTGGATGGGAGACCTCTAGGGAAGACCGGGTGCTCTAGGCTTTTTGCCTCCCGCTCCGCCTTCTCCTTTTGTCGCTCGCGGCGTTCGCGGCTATCTCCGACCCGCCCGGCACAGCTGCAAGCCCCACCTCCTCAGGCCCCTCCCACCACAGCAAGCGTCTGATGGGGCGCTCCCCGCCTGCCTGAGCGGCCAGGCGGCCAGAAGGCGTCCCTGGAAGGCAGAGGCACACCAGACGCTCCGGGGGTGGCCTGAAGGGAACCAGACGTGGCCGCGGGCCCGGGGGCCGTCCGTGCGGCCCGCGAGCCCCTCGACCTGCACCTGGCCGCCCCCACTGCAGCCCAGCCCCGGCGTCGCCACCTGTCTGCCGGGGTGGCTCTCCACAGCTCCATACGGAAAAAGCCGCCCCTCCGCCGTTTCGCCATGGCCGAGGGCGGGAGCGGGATCGAGGGCCCAGGCCGCTTCCCCGGGCCTGCCGGCCACCTGGGGCGGGGTCCTGAGCTCGGACGGTGGCGTGGGGGCGAGGGTGGCGTTGCTGGGTCTTAGGGGCCGTGCCAACTCAATGGTGGCTCCCAGTGGCTTCGGGCCAGCTTCTGTCGGGCAGGAGGGCCGGTCCGGTCTGCGTCTGAGCTGCGCCTAGCGCAGCGTGGGCGGGCAGGTGGGATGCCCAAGGGCCCGCGGTCTCCGGGCCCGGAAGCCTCCTGGGCCACTTCCCCGTGAGCGGCCTGCGGGATCTGGGGCGTGGCGCCTAGCTCCCAAAAGTTTGCTGGCTCCCGCCCGCCCTGGGCGGGGGGGTCGCCAGCACCTCCGCCACCCCCAGGTGCCCGAGACCTCCGTTCCCCTGCCTAGGCGGGCGGCGGGGCCCTGCCGGGACGGGCGGGCCGCTGGGCTGACGGTAAGGCCCAAGCGCCTGCTGAGCTGCGCCTCAAGAGGCAGTCCGCGACCCCACAGGCATCTACTGCCAAAGCAGCCTAGAAGGGCCCGATCTCGCCGCGATCGCGGAAGCTAAGCAGGTTCGGGCCTGGTTAGAACTTGGATGGGAGACCTCTAGGGAAGACCGGGTGCTCTAGGCTTTTTGCCTCCCGCTCCGCCTTCTCCTTTTGTCGCTCGCGGCGTTCGCGGCTATCTCCGACCCGCCCGGCACAGCTGCAAGCCCCACCTCCTCAGGCCCCTCCCACCACAGCAAGCGTCTGATGGGGCGCTCCCCGCCTGCCTGAGCGGCCAGGCGGCCAGAAGGCGTCCCTGGAAGGCAGAGGCACACCAGACGCTCCGGGGGTGGCCTGAAGGGAACCAGACGTGGCCGCGGACCCGGGGGCCGTCCGTGCGGCCCGCGAGCCCCTCGACCTGCACCTGGCCGCCCCCACTGCAGCCCAGCCCCGGCGCCGCCACCTGTCTGTCGGGGTGGCTCTGCACAGCTCCATACGGAAAAAGCCGCCCCTCCGCCGTTTCGCCATGGCCGGGGGCAGGAGCGGGATCGAGGGCCCAGGCCGCTTCCCCGGGCCTGCCGGCCACCTGGGGCGGGGTCCTGAGCTCGGAGGGTGGCGTGGGGGCGAGGGCGGCGTTGCTGGGTCTAAGGGGCCGTGCCAACTCAATGGTGGTTCCCAGTGGCTTCGGGCCAGCTTCTGTCGGGCAGGAGGGCCGGTCCGGTCTGCGTCTGAGCTGCGCCTAGCGCAGCGTGGGCGGGCAGGTGGGATGCCCAAGGGCCCGCGGTCTCCGGGCCCGGAAGCCTCCTGGGCCACTTCGCCGTGAGCGGCCTGCGGGATCTGGGGCGTGGCGCCTAGCTCCCAAAAGTTTGCTGGCTCCCTCCCGCCCTGGGCTGGGGGGTCGCCAGCACCTCCGCCACCCCCAGGTGCCCGAGACCTCCGTTTCCCTGCCTAGGCGGGCGGCGGGGCCCTGCCGGGACGGGCGGGCCGCTGGGCTGACGGTATGGCCCAATCGCCTGCTGAGCTGCACCTCAAGAGGCAGCCCGCGACCCCGCCAGCATCTACTGCCAAAGCAGCCTAGAAGGGCCCGATCTCGCCGCGATCGCGGAAGCTAAGCAGGTTCGGGCCTGGTTAGAACTTGGATGGGAGACCTCTAGGGAAGACCGGGTGCTCTAGGCTTTTTGCCTCCCGCTCCGCCTTCTCCTTTTGTCGCTCGCGGCGTTCGCGGCTATCTCCGACCCGCCCGGCACAGCTGCAAGCCCCACCTCCTCAGGCCCCTCCCACCACAGCAAGCGTCTGATGGGGCGCTCCCCGCCTGCCTGAGCGGCCAGGCGGCCAGAAGGCGTCCCTGGAAGGCAGAGGCACACCAGACGCTCCGGGGGTGGCCTGAAGGGAACCAGACGTGGCCGCGGACCCGGGGGCCGTCCGTGCGGCCCGCGAGCCCCTCGACCTGCACCTGGCCGCCCCCACTGCAGCCCAGCCCCGGCGTCGCCACCTGTCTGCCGGGGTGGCTCTCCACAGCTCCATACGGAAAAAGCCGCCCCTCCGCCGTTTCGCCATGGCCGAGGGCGGGAGCGGGATCGAGGGCCCTGGCCGCTTCCCCGGGCCTGCCGGCCACCTGGGGCGGGGTCCTGAGCTCGGACGGTGGCGTGGGGGCGAGGGTGGCGTTGCTGGGTCTTAGGGGCCGTGCCAACTCAATGGTGGCTCCCAGTGGCTTCGGGCCAGCTTCTGTCGGGCAGGAGGGCCGGTCCGGTCTGCGTCTGAGCTGCGCCTAGCGCAGCGTGGGCGGGCAGGTGGGATGCCCAAGGGCCCGCGGTCTCCGGGCCCGGAAGCCTCCTGGGCCACTTCCCCGTGAGGGGCCTGCGGGATCTGGGGCGTGGCGCCTAGCTCCCAAAAGTTTGCTGGCTCCCTCCCGCCCTGGGCTGGGGGGTCGCCAGCACCTCCGCCACCCCCAGGTGCCCGAGACCTCCGTTTCCCTGCCTAGGCGGGCGGCGGGGCCCTGCCGGGACGGGCGGGCCGCTGGGCTGACGGTATGGCCCAATCGCCTGCTGAGCTGCACCTCAAGAGGCAGCCCGCGACCCCGCCGGCATCTACTGCCAAAGCAGCCTAGAAGGGCCCGATCTCGCCGCGATCGCGGAAGCTAAGCAGGTTCGGGCCTGGTTAGAACTTGGATGGGAGACCTCTAGGGAAGACCGGGTGCTCTAGGCTTTTTGCCTCCCGCTCCGCCTTCTCCTTTTGGCTCGCGGCGTTCGCGGCTATCTCCGACCCGCCCGGCACAGCTGCAAGCCCCACCTCCTCAGGCCCCTCCCACCACAGCAAGCGTCTGATGGGGCGCTCCCCGCCTGCCTGAGCGGTCAGGCGGCCAGAAGGCGTCCCTGGAAGGCAGAGGCACACCAGACGCTCCGGGGGTGGCCTGAAGGGAACCAGACGTGGCCGCGGACCCGGGGGCCGTCCGTGCGGCCCGCGAGCCCCTCGACCTGCACCTGGCCGCCCCCACTGCAGCCCAGCCCCGGCGTCGCCACCTGTCTGCCGGGGTGGCTCTCCACAGCTCCATACGGAAAAAGCCGCCCCTCCGCCGTTTCGCCATGGCCGAGGGCGGGAGCGGGATCGAGGGCCCAGGCCGCTTCCCCGGGCCTGCCGGCCACCTGGGGCGGGGTCCTGAGCTCGGACGGTGGCGTGGGGGCGAGGGTGGCGTTGCTGGGTCTTAGGGGCCGTGCCAACTCAATGGTGGCTCCCAGTGGCTTCGGGCCAGCTTCTGTCGGGCAGGAGGGCCGGTCCGGTCTGCGTCTGAGCTGCGCCTAGCGCAGCGTGGGCGGGCAGGTGGGATGCCCAAGGGCCTGCGGTCTCCGGGCCCGGAAGCCTCCTGGGCCACTTCCCCGTGAGCGGCCTGCGGGATCTGGGGCGTGGCGCCTAGCTCCCAAAAGTTTGCTGGCTCCCGCCCGCCCTGGGCTGGGGGGTCGCCAGCACCTCCGCCACCCCCAGGTGCCCGAGACCTCCGTTTCCCTGCCTAGGCGGGCGGCGGGGCCCTGCCGGGACGGGCGGGCCGCTGGGCTGACGGTAAGGCCCAAGCGCCTGCTGAGCTGCACCTCAAGAGGCAGCCCGCGACCCCGCCGGTATCTACTGCCGAAGCAGCCTAGAAGGGCCCGATCTCGCCGCGATCGCGGAAGCTAAGCAGGTTCGGGCCTGGTTAGAACTTGGATGGGAGACCTCTAGGGAAGACCGGGTGCTCTAGGCTTTTTGCCTCCCGCTCCAACTTCTCCTTTTGTCGCTCGCGGCGTTGGAGGCTATCTCCGACCCGCCCGGCACAGCTGCAAGCCCCACCTCCTCAGGCCCCTCCCACCACAGCAAGCGTCTGATGGGGCGCTCCCCGCCTGCCTGAGCGGCCAGGCGGCCAGAAGGCGTCCCTGGAAGGCAGAGGCACACCAGACGCTCCGGGGGTGGCCTGAAGGGAACCAGACGTGGCCGCGGACCCGGGGGCCGTCCGTGCGGCCCGCGAGCCCCTCGACCTGCACCTGGCCGCCCCCACTGCAGCCCAGCCCCGGCGTCGCCACCTGTCTGCCGGGGTGGCTCTCCACAGCTCCATACGGAAAAAGCCGCCCCTCCGCCGTTTCGCCATGGCCGGGGGCGGGAGCGGGATCGAGGGCCCAGGCCGCATCCCCGGGCCTGCCGGCCACCTGGGGCGGGGTCCTGAGCTCGGACGGTGGCGTGGGGGCGAGGGTGGCGTTGCTGGGTCTTAGGGGCCGTGCCAACTCAATGGTGGCTCCCAGTGGCTTCGGGCCAGCTTCTGTCGGGCAGGAGGGCCGGTCCGGTCTGCGCCTGAGCTGCGCCTAGCGCAGCGTGGGCGGGCAGGTGGGATGCCCAAGGGCCCGCGGTCTCCGGGCCCCGAAGCATCCTGGGCCACTTCCCCGTGAGCGGCCTGCGGGATGTGGGGCGTGGCGCCTAGCTCCCAAAAGTTTGCTGGCTCCCGCCCGCCCTGGGCTGGGGGGTCGCCAGCACCTCCGCCACCCCCAGGTGCCCGAGACCTCCGTTCCCCTGCCTAGGCGGGCGGCGGGGCCCTGCCGGGACGGGCGGGCCGCTGGGCTGACGGTAAGGCCCAAGCGCCTGCTGAGCTGCGCCTCAAGAGGCAGTCCGCGACCCCGCAGGCATCTACTGCCAAAGCAGCCTAGAAGGGCCCGATCTCGCCGCGATCGCGGAAGCTAAGCAGGTTCGGGCCTGGTTAGAACTTGGATGGGAGACCTCTAGGGAAGACCGGGTGCTCTAGGCTTTTTGCCTCCCGCTCCGCCTACTTTTGTCGCTCGCGGCGTTCGCGGCTATCTCCGACCCGCCCGGCACAGCTGCAAGCCCCACCTCCTCAGGCCCCTCCCACCACAGCAAGCGTCTGATGGGGCGCTCCCCGCCTGCCTGAGCGGCCAGGCGGCCAGAAGGCGTCCCTGGAAGGCAGAGGCACACCAGACGCTCCGGGGGTGGCCTGAAGGGAACCAGACGTGGCCGCGGACCCGGGGGCCGTCCGTGCGGCCCGCGAGCCCCTCGACCTGCACCTGGCCGCCCCCACTGCAGCCCAGCCCCGGCGTCGCCACCTGTCTGCCGGGGTGGCTCTGCACAGCTCCATACGGAAAAAGCCGCCCCTCCGCCGTTTCGCCATGGCCGGGGGCGGGAGCGGGATCGAGGGCCCAGGCCGCTTCCCCGGGCCTGCCGGCCACCTGGGGCGGGGTCCTGAGCTCGGACGGTGGCGTGGGTCGAGGGTGGCGTTGCTGGGTCTTAGGGGCCGTGCCAACTCAATGGTGGCTCCCAGTGGCTTCGGGCCAGCTTCTGTCGGGCAGGAGGGCCGGTCCGGTCTGCGTCTGAGCTGCGCCTAGCGCAGGGTGGGCGGGCAGGTGGGATGCCCAAGGGCCCGCGGTCTCCGGGCCCGGAAGCCTCCTGGGCCACTTCCCCGTGAGCGGCCTGCGGGATCTGGGGCGTGGCGCCTAGCTCCCAAAAGTTTGCTGGCTCCCGCCCGCCCTGGGCGGGGGGGTCGCCAGCACCTCCGCCACCCCCAGGTGCCCGAGACCTCCGTTCCCGTGCCTAGGCGGGCGGCGGGGCCCTGCCGGGACGGGCGGGCCGCTGGGCTGACGGTAAGGCCCAAGCGCCTGCTGAGCTGCACCTCAAGAGGCAGCCCGCGACCCCGCCAGCATCTACTGCCAAAGCAGCCTAGAAGGGCCCGATCTCGCCGCGATCGCGGAAGCTAAGCAGGTTCGGGCCTGGTTAGAACTTGGATGGGAGACCTCTAGGGAAGACCGGGTGCTCTAGGCTTTTTGCCTCCCGCTCCGCCTTCTCCTTTTGTCGCTCGCGGCGTTCGCGGCTATCTCCGACCCGCCCGGCACAGCTGCAAGCCCCACCTCCTCAGGCCCCTCCCACCACAGCAAGCGTCTGATGGGGCGCTCCCCGCCTGCCTGAGCGGCCAGGCGGCCAGAAGGCGTCCCTGGAAGGCAGAGGCACACCAGACGCTCCGGGGGTGGCCTGAAGGGAACCAGACGTGGCCGCGGACCCGGGGGCCGTCCGTGCGGCCCGCGAGCCCCTCGACCTGCACCTGGCCGCCCCCACTGCAGCCCAGCCCCGGCGTCGCCACCTGTCTGCCGGGGTGGCTCTCCACAGCTCCATACGGAAAAAGCCGCCCCTCCGCCGTTTCGCCATGGCCGAGGGCGGGAGAGGGATCGAGGGCCCAGGCCGCTTCCCCGGGCCTGCCGGCCACCTGGGGCGGGGTCCTGAGCTCGGACGGTGGCGTGGGGGCGAGGGTGGCGTTGCTGGGTCTTAGGGGCCGTGCCAACTCAATGGTGGCTCCCAGTGGCTTCGGGCCAGCTTCTGTCGGGCAGGAGGGCCGGTCCGCTCTGCGTCTGAGCTGCGCCTAGCGCAGCGTGGGCGGGCAGGTGGGATGCCCAAGGGCCCGCGGTCTCCGGGCCCGGAAGCCTCCTGGGCCACTTCCCCGTGAGCGGCCTGCGGGATCTGGGGCGTGGCGCCTAGCTCCCAAAAGTTTGCTGGCTCCCGCCCGCCCTGGGCTGGGGGGTCGCCAGCACCTCCGCCACCCCCAGGTGCCCGAGACCTCCGGTTCCCTGCCTAGGCGGGCGGCGGGGCCCTGCCGGGACGGGCGGGCCGCTGGGCTGACGGTAAGGCCCAAGCGCCTGCTGAGCTGCACCTCAAGAGGCAGCCCGCGACCCCGCCGGCATCTACTGCCAAAGCAGCCTAGAAGGGCCCGATCTCGCCGCGATCGCGGAAGCTAAGCAGGTTCGGGCCTGGTTAGAACTTGGATGGGAGACCTCTAGGGAAGACCGGGTGCTCTAGGCTTTTTGCCTCCCGCTCCGCCTTCTCCTTTTGTCGCTCGCGGCGTTCGCGGCTATCTCCGACCCGCCCGGCACAGCTGCAAGCCCCACCTCCTCAGGCCCCTCCCACCACAGCAAGCGTCTGATGGGGCGCTCCCCGCCTGCCTGAGCGGCCAGGCGGCCAGAAGGCGTCCCTGGAAGGCAGAGGCACACCAGACGCTCCGGGGGTGGCCTGAAGGGAACCAGACGTGGCCGCGGGCCCGGGGGCCGTCCGTGCGGCCCGCGAGCCCCTCGACCTGCACCTGGCCGCCCCCACTGCAGCCCAGCCCCGGCGTCGCCACCTGTCTGCCGGGGTGGCTCTCCACAGCTCCATACGGAAAAAGCCGCCCCTCCGCCGTTTCGCCATGGCCGAGGGCGGGAGAGGGATCGAGGGCCCAGGCCGCTTCCCCGGGCCTGCCGGCCACCTGGGGCGGGGTCCTGAGCTCGGACGGTGGCGTGGGGGCGAGGGTGGCGTTGCTGGGTCTTAGGGGCCGTGCCAACTCAATGGTGGCTCCCAGTGGCTTCGGGCCAGCTTCTGTCGGGCAGGAGGGCCGGTCCGGTCTGCGTCTGAGCTGCGCCTAGCGCAGCGTGGGCGGGCAGGTGGGATGCCCAAGGGCCCGCGGTCTCCGGGCCCGGAAGCCTCCTGGGCCACTTCCCCGTGAGCGGCCTGCGGGATCTGGGGCGTGGCGCCTAGCTCCCAAAAGTTTGCTGGCTCCCGCCCGCCCTGGGCGGGGGGGTCGCCAGCACCTCCGCCACCCCCAGGTGCCCGAGACCTCCGTTCCCCTGCCTAGGCGGGCGGCGGGGCCCTGCCGGGACGGGCGGGCCGCTGGGCTGACGGTAAGGCCCAAGCGCCTGCTGAGCTGCGCCTCAAGAGGCAGTCCGCGACCCCACAGGCATCTACTGCCAAAGCAGCCTAGAAGGGCCCGATCTCGCCGCGATCGCGGAAGCTAAGCAGGTTCGGGCCTGGTTAGAACTTGGATGGGAGACCTCTAGGGAAGACCGGGTGCTCTAGGCTTTTTGCCTCCCGCTCCGCCTTCTCCTTTTGTCGCTCGCGGCGTTCGCGGCTATCTCCGACCCGCCCGGCACAGCTGCAAGCCCCACCTCCTCAGGCCCCTCCCACCACAGCAAGCGTCTGATGGGGCGCTCCCCGCCTGCCTGAGCGGCCAGGCGGCCAGAAGGCGTCCCTGGAAGGCAGAGGCACACCAGACGCTCCGGGGGTGGCCTGAAGGGAACCAGACGTGGCCGCGGACCCGGGGGCCGTCCGTGCGGCCCGCGAGCCCCTCGACCTGCACCTGGCCGCCCCCACTGCAGCCCAGCCCCGGCGCCGCCACCTGTCTGTCGGGGTGGCTCTGCACAGCTCCATACGGAAAAAGCCGCCCCTCCGCCGTTTCGCCATGGCCGGGGGCGGGAGCGGGATCGAGGGCCCAGGCCGCTTCCCCGGGCCTGCCGGCCACCTGGGGCGGGGTCCTGAGCTCGGAGGGTGGCGTGGGGGCGAGGGCGGCGTTGCTGGGTCTAAGGGGCCGTGCCAACTCAATGGTGGTTCCCAGTGGCTTCGGGCCAGCTTCTGTCGGGCAGGAGGGCCGGTCCGGTCTGCGTCTGAGCTGCGCCTAGCGCAGCGTGGGCGGGCAGGTGGGATGCCCAAGGGCCCGCGGTCTCCGGGCCCGGAAGCCTCCTGGGCCACTTCGCCGTGAGCGGCCTGCGGGATCTGGGGCGTGGCGCCTAGCTCCCAAAAGTTTGCTGGCTCCCTCCCGCCCTGGGCTGGGGGGTCGCCAGCACCTCCGCCACCCCCAGGTGCCCGAGACCTCCGTTTCCCTGCCTAGGCGGGCGGCGGGGCCCTGCCGGGACGGGCGGGCCGCTGGGCTGACGGTATGGCCCAATCGCCTGCTGAGCTGCACCTCAAGAGGCAGCCCGCGACCCCGCCAGCATCTACTGCCAAAGCAGCCTAGAAGGGCCCGATCTCGCCGCGATCGCGGAAGCTAAGCAGGTTCGGGCCTGGTTAGAACTTGGATGGGAGACCTCTAGGGAAGACCGGGTGCTCTAGGCTTTTTGCCTCCCGCTCCGCCTTCTCCTTTTGTCGCTCGCGGCGTTCGCGGCTATCTCCGACCCGCCCGGCACAGCTGCAAGCCCCACCTCCTCAGGCCCCTCCCACCACAGCAAGCGTCTGATGGGGCGCTCCCCGCCTGCCTGAGCGGCCAGGCGGCCAGAAGGCGTCCCTGGAAGGCAGAGGCACACCAGACGCTCCGGGGGTGGCCTGAAGGGAACCAGACGTGGCCGCGGACCCGGGGGCCGTCCGTGCGGCCCGCGAGCCCCTCGACCTGCACCTGGCCGCCCCCACTGCAGCCCAGCCCCGGCGCCGCCACCTGTCTGTCGGGGTGGCTCTGCACAGCTCCATACGGAAAAAGCCGCCCCTCCGCCGTTTCGCCATGGCCGGGGGCAGGAGCGGGATCGAGGGCCCAGGCCGCTTCCCCGGGCCTGCCGGCCACCTGGGGCGGGGTCCTGAGCTCGGAGGGTGGCGTGGGGGCGAGGGCGGCGTTGCTGGGTCTAAGGGGCCGTGCCAACTCAATGGTGGTTCCCAGTGGCTTCGGGCCAGCTTCTGTCGGGCAGGAGGGCCGGTCCGGTCTGCGTCTGAGCTGCGCCTAGCGCAGCGTGGGCGGGCAGGTGGGATGCCCAAGGGCCCGCGGTCTCCGGGCCCGGAAGCCTCCTGGGCCACTTCGCCGTGAGCGGCCTGCGGGATCTGGGGCGTGGCGCCTAGCTCCCAAAAGTTTGCTGGCTCCCTCCCGCCCTGGGCTGGGGGGTCGCCAGCACCTCCGCCACCCCCAGGTGCCCGAGACCTCCGTTTCCCTGCCTAGGCGGGCGGCGGGGCCCTGCCGGGACGGGCGGGCCGCTGGGCTGACGGTATGGCCCAATCGCCTGCTGAGCTGCGCCTCAAGAGGCAGCCCGCGACCCCGCCAGCATCTACTGCCAAAGCAGCCTAGAAGGGCCCGATCTCGCCGCGATCGCGGAAGCTAAGCAGGTTCGGGCCTGGTTAGAACTTGGATGGGAGACCTCTAGGGAAGACCGGGTGCTCTAGGCTTTTTGCCTCCCGCTCCGCCTTCTCCTTTTGTCGCTCGCGGCGTTCGCGGCTATCTCCGACCCGCCCGGCACAGCTGCAAGCCCCACCTCCTCAGGCCCCTCCCACCACAGCAAGCGTCTGATGGGGCGCTCCCCGCCTGCCTGAGCGGCCAGGCGGCCAGAAGGCGTCCCTGGAAGGCAGAGGCACACCAGACGCTCCGGGGGTGGCCTGAAGGGAACCAGACGTGGCCGCGGACCCGGGGGCCGTCCGTGCGGCCCGCGAGCCCCTCGACCTGCACCTGGCCGCCCCCACTGCAGCCCAGCCCCGGCGTCGCCACCTGTCTGCCGGGGTGGCTCTCCACAGCTCCATACGGAAAAAGCCGCCCCTCCGCCGTTTCGCCATGGCCGAGGGCGGGAGCGGGATCGAGGGCCCAGGCCGCTTCCCCGGGCCTGCCGGCCACCTGGGGCGGGGTCCTGAGCTCGGACGGTGGCGTGGGGGCGAGGGTGGCGTTGCTGGGTCTTAGGGGCCGTGCCAACTCAATGGTGGCTCCCAGTGGCTTCGGGCCAGCTTCTGTCGGGCAGGAGGGCCGGTCCGGTCTGCGTCTGAGCTGCGCCTAGCGCAGCGTGGGCGGGCAGGTGGGATGCCCAAGGGCCCGCGGTCTCCGGGCCCGGAAGCCTCCTGGGCCACTTCCCCGTGAGGGGCCTGCGGGATCTGGGGCGTGGCGCCTAGCTCCCAAAAGTTTGCTGGCTCCCTCCCGCCCTGGGCTGGGGGGTCGCCAGCACCTCCGCCACCCCCAGGTGCCCGAGACCTCCGTTTCCCTGCCTAGGCGGGCGGCGGGGCCCTGCCGGGACGGGCGGGCCGCTGGGCTGACGGTAAGGCCCAAGCGCCTGCTGAGCTGCGCCTCAAGAGGCAGCCCGCGACCCCGCCAGCATCTACTGCCAAAGCAGCCTAGAAGGGCCCGATCTCGCCGCGATCGCGGAAGCTAAGCAGGTTCGGGCCTGGTTAGAACTTGGATGGGAGACCTCTAGGGAAGACCGGGTGCTCTAGGCTTTTTGCCTCCCGCTCCGCCTTCTCCTTTTGTCGCTCGCGGCGTTCGCGGCTATCTCCGACCCGCCCGGCACAGCTGCAAGCCCCACCTCCTCAGGCCCCTCCCACCACAGCAAGCGTCTGATGGGGCGCTCCCCGCCTGCCTGAGCGGCCAGGCGGCCAGAAGGCGTCCCTGGAAGGCAGAGGCACACCAGACGCTCCGGGGGTGGCCTGAAGGGAACCAGACGTGGCCGCGGACCCGGGGGCCGTCCGTGCGGCCCGCGAGCCCCTCGACCTGCACCTGGCCGCCCCCACTGCAGCCCAGCCCCGGCGTCGCCACCTGTCTGCCGGGGTGGCTCTGCACAGCTCCATACGGAAAAAGCCGCCCCTCCGCCGTTTCGCCATGGCCGGGGGCGGGAGCGGGATCGAGGGCCCAGGCCGCTTCCCCGGGCCTGCCGGCCACCTGGGGCGGGGTCCTGAGCTCGGACGGTGGCGTGGGTCGAGGGTGGCGTTGCTGGGTCTTAGGGGCCGTGCCAACTCAATGGTGGCTCCCAGTGGCTTCGGGCCAGCTTCTGTCGGGCAGGAGGGCCGGTCCGGTCTGCGTCTGAGCTGCGCCTAGCGCAGGGTGGGCGGGCAGGTGGGATGCCCAAGGGCCCGCGGTCTCCGGGCCCGGAAGCCTCCTGGGCCACTTCCCCGTGAGCGGCCTGCGGGATCTGGGGCGTGGCGCCTAGCTCCCAAAAGTTTGCTGGCTCCCGCCCGCCCTGGGCGGGGGGGTCGCCAGCACCTCCGCCACCCCCAGGTGCCCGAGACCTCCGTTCCCCTGCCTAGGCGGGCGGCGGGGCCCTGCCGGGACGGGCGGGCCGCTGGGCTGACGGTAAGGCCCAAGCGCCTGCTGAGCTGCGCCTCAAGAGGCAGCCCGCGACCCTGCCGGCATCTACTGCCGAAGCAGCCTAGAAGGGCCCGATCTCGCCGCGATCGCGGAAGCTAAGCAGGTTCGGGCCTGGTTAGAACTTGGATGGGAGACCTCTAGGGAAGACCGGGTGCTTTAGGCTTTTTGCCTCCCGCTCCGCCTTCTCCTTTTGTCGCTCGCGGAGTTCGAGGCTATCTCCGACCCGCCCGGCACAGCTGCAAGCCCCACCTCCTCAGGCCCCTCCCACCACAGCAAGCGTCTGATGGGGCGCTCCCCGCCTGCCTGAGCGGCCAGGCGGCCAGAAGGCGTCCCTGGAAGGCAGAGGCACACCAGACGCTCCGGGGGTGGCCTGAAGGGAACCAGACGTGGCCGCGGACCCGGGGGCCGTCCGTGCGGCCCGCGAGCCCCTCGACCTGCACCTGGCCGCCCCCACTGCAGCCCAGCCCCGTCGTCGCCACCTGTCTGCCGGGGTGGCTCTCCACAGCTCCATACGGAAAAAGCCGCCCCTCCGCCGTTTCGCCATGGCCGGGGGCGGGAGCGGGATCGAGGGCCCAGGCCGCTTCCCCGGGCCTGCCGGCCACCTGGGGCGGGGTCCTGAGCTCGGACGGTGGCGTGGGGGCGAGGGTGGCGTTGCTGGGTCTTAGGGGCCGTGCCAACTCAATGGTGGCTCCCAGTGGCTTCGGGCCAGCTTCTGTCGGGCAGGAGGGCCGGTCCGGTCTGCGTCTGAGCTGCGCCTAGCGCAGCGTGGGCGGGCAGGTGGGATGCCCAAGGGCCCGCGGTCTCCGGGCCCGGAAGCCTGCTGGGCCACTTCCCCGTGAGCGGCCTGCGGGATCTGGGGCGTGGCGCCTAGCTCCCAAAAGTTTGCTGGCTCCCGCCCGCCCTGGGCTGGGGGGTCGCCAGCAACTCCGCCACCCCCAGGTGCCCGAGACCTCCGGTTCCCTGCCTATGCGGGCGGCGGGGCCCTGCCGGGACGGGCGGGCCGCTGGGCTGACGGTAAGGCCCAAGCGCCTGCTGAGCTGCACCTCAAGAGGCAGCCCGCGACCCCGCCGGCATCTACTGCCAAAGCAGCCTAGAAGGGCCCGATCTCGCCGCGATCGCGGAAGCTAAGCAGGTTCGGGCCTGGTTAGAACTTGGATGGGAGACCTCTAGGGAAGACCGGGTGCTCTAGGCTTTTTGCCTCCCGCTCCGCCTTCTCCTTTTGTCGCTCGCGGCGTTCGCGGCTATCTCCGACCCGCCCGGCACAGCTGCAAGCCCCACCTCCTCAGGCCCCTCCCACCACAGCAAGCGTCTGATGGGGCGCTCCCCGCCTGCCTGAGCGGCCAGGCGGCCAGAAGGCGTCCCTGGAAGGCAGAGGCACACCAGACGCTCCGGGGGTGGCCTGAAGGGAACCAGACGTGGCCGCGGGCCCGGGGGCCGTCCGTGCGGCCCGCGAGCCCCTCGACCTGCACCTGGCCGCCCCCACTGCAGCCCAGCCCCGGCGTCGCCACCTGTCTGCCGGGGTGGCTCTCCACAGCTCCATACGGAAAAAGCCGCCCCTCCGCCGTTTCGCCATGGCCGAGGGCGGGAGCGGGATCGAGGGCCCAGGCCGCTTCCCCGGGCCTGCCGGCCACCTGGGGCGGGGTCCTGAGCTCGGACGGTGGCGTGGGGGCGAGGGTGGCGTTGCTGGGTCTTAGGGGCCGTGCCAACTCAATGGTGGCTCCCAGTGGCTTCGGGCCAGCTTCTGTCGGGCAGGAGGGCCGGTCCGGTCTGCGTCTGAGCTGCGCCTAGCGCAGCGTGGGCGGGCAGGTGGGATGCCCAAGGGCCCGCGGTCTCCGGGCCCGGAAGCCTCCTGGGCCACTTCCCCGTGAGCGGCCTGCGGGATCTGGGGCGTGGCGCCTAGCTCCCAAAAGTTTGCTGGCTCCCGCCCGCCCTGGGCGGGGGGGTCGCCAGCACCTCCGCCACCCCCAGGTGCCCGAGACCTCCGTTCCCCTGCCTAGGCGGGCGGCGGGGCCCTGCCGGGACGGGCGGGCCGCTGGGCTGACGGTAAGGCCCAAGCGCCTGCTGAGCTGCGCCTCAAGAGGCAGTCCGCGACCCCACAGGCATCTACTGCCAAAGCAGCCTAGAAGGGCCCGATCTCGCCGCGATCGCGGAAGCTAAGCAGGTTCGGGCCTGGTTAGAACTTGGATGGGAGACCTCTAGGGAAGACCGGGTGCTCTAGGCTTTTTGCCTCCCGCTCCGCCTTCTCCTTTTGTCGCTCGCGGCGTTCGCGGCTATCTCCGACCCGCCCGGCACAGCTGCAAGCCCCACCTCCTCAGGCCCCTCCCACCACAGCAAGCGTCTGATGGGGCGCTCCCCGCCTGCCTGAGCGGCCAGGCGGCCAGAAGGCGTCCCTGGAAGGCAGAGGCACACCAGACGCTCCGGGGGTGGCCTGAAGGGAACCAGACGTGGCCGCGGACCCGGGGGCCGTCCGTGCGGCCCGCGAGCCCCTCGACCTGCACCTGGCCGCCCCCACTGCAGCCCAGCCCCGGCGCCGCCACCTGTCTGTCGGGGTGGCTCTGCACAGCTCCATACGGAAAAAGCCGCCCCTCCGCCGTTTCGCCATGGCCGGGGGCAGGAGCGGGATCGAGGGCCCAGGCCGCTTCCCCGGGCCTGCCGGCCACCTGGGGCGGGGTCCTGAGCTCGGAGGGTGGCGTGGGGGCGAGGGCGGCGTTGCTGGGTCTAAGGGGCCGTGCCAACTCAATGGTGGTTCCCAGTGGCTTCGGGCCAGCTTCTGTCGGGCAGGAGGGCCGGTCCGGTCTGCGTCTGAGCTGCGCCTAGCGCAGCGTGGGCGGGCAGGTGGGATGCCCAAGGGCCCGCGGTCTCCGGGCCCGGAAGCCTCCTGGGCCACTTCGCCGTGAGCGGCCTGCGGGATCTGGGGCGTGGCGCCTAGCTCCCAAAAGTTTGCTGGCTCCCTCCCGCCCTGGGCTGGGGGGTCGCCAGCACCTCCGCCACCCCCAGGTGCCCGAGACCTCCGTTTCCCTGCCTAGGCGGGCGGCGGGGCCCTGCCGGGACGGGCGGGCCGCTGGGCTGACGGTATGGCCCAATCGCCTGCTGAGCTGCACCTCAAGAGGCAGCCCGCGACCCCGCCAGCATCTACTGCCAAAGCAGCCTAGAAGGGCCCGATCTCGCTGCGATCGCGGAAGCTAAGCAGGTTCGGGCCTGGTTAGAACTTGGATGGGAGACCTCTAGGGAAGACCGGGTGCTCTAGGCTTTTTGCCTCCCGCTCCGCCTTCTCCTTTTGTCGCTCGCGGCGTTCGCGGCTATCTCCGACCCGCCCGGCACAGCTGCAAGCCCCACCTCCTCAGGCCCCTCCCACCACAGCAAGCGTCTGATGGGGCGCTCCCCGCCTGCCTGAGCGGCCAGGCGGCCAGAAGGCGTCCCTGGAAGGCAGAGGCACACCAGACGCTCCGGGGGTGGCCTGAAGGGAACCAGACGTGGCCGCGGACCCGGGGGCCGTCCGTGCGGCCCGCGAGCCCCTCGACCTGCACCTGGCCGCCCCCACTGCAGCCCAGCCCCGGCGTCGCCACCTGTCTGCCGGGGTGGCTCTCCACAGCTCCATACGGAAAAAGCCGCCCCTCCGCCGTTTCGCCATGGCCGAGGGCGGGAGCGGGATCGAGGGCCCAGGCCGCTTCCCCGGGCCTGCCGGCCACCTGGGGCGGGGTCCTGAGCTCGGACGGTGGCGTGGGGGCGAGGGTGGCGTTGCTGGGTCTTAGGGGCCGTGCCAACTCAATGGTGGCTCCCAGTGGCTTCGGGCCAGCTTCTGTCGGGCAGGAGGGCCGGTCCGGTCTGCGTCTGAGCTGCGCCTAGCGCAGCGTGGGCGGGCAGGTGGGATGCCCAAGGGCCCGCGGTCTCCGGGCCCGGAAGCCTCCTGGGCCACTTCCCGGTGAGGGGCCTGCGGGATCTGGGGCGTGGCGCCTAGCTCCCAAAAGTTTGCTGGCTCCCGCCCGCCCTGGGCTGGGGGGTCGCCAGCACCTCCGCCACCCCCAGGTGCCCGAGACCTCCGTTTCCCTGCCTAGGCGGGCGGCGGGGCCCTGCCGGGACGGGCGGGCCGCTGGGCTGACGGTAAGGCCCAAGCGCCTGCTGAGCTGCGCCTCAAGAGGCAGTCCGCGACCCCGCAGGCATCTACTGCCGAAGCAGCCTAGAAGGGCCCGATCTCGCCGCGATCGCGGAAGCTAAGCAGGTTCGGGCCTGGTTAGAACTTGGATGGGAGACCTCTAGGGAAGACCGGGTGCTCTAGGCTTTTTGCCTCCCGCTCCGCCTTCTCCTTTTGTCGCTCGCGGCGTTCGCGGCTATCTCCGACCCGCCCGGCACAGCTGCAAGCCCCACCTCCTCAGGCCCCTCCCACCACAGCAAGCGTCTGATGGGGCGCTCCCCGCCTGCCTGAGCGGCCAGGCGGCCAGAAGGCGTCCCTGGAAGGCAGAGGCACACCAGACGCTCCGGGGGTGGCCTGAAGGGAACCAGACGTGGCCGCGGACCCGGGGGCCGTCCGTGCGGCCCGCGAGCCCCTCGACCTGCACCTGGCCGCCCCCACTGCAGCCCAGCCCCGGCGTCGCCACCTGTCTGCCGGGGTGGCTCTGCACAGCTCCATACGGAAAAAGCCGCCCCTCCGCCGTTTCGCCATGGCCGGGGGCGGGAGCGGGATCGAGGGCCCAGGCCGCTTCCCCGGGCCTGCCGGCCACCTGGGGCGGGGTCCTGAGCTCGGACGGTGGCGTGGGTCGAGGGTGGCGTTGCTGGGTCTTAGGGGCCGTGCCAACTCAATGGTGGCTCCCAGTGGCTTCGGGCCAGCTTCTGTCGGGCAGGAGGGCCGGTCCGGTCTGCGTCTGAGCTGCGCCTAGCGCAGGGTGGGCGGGCAGGTGGGATGCCCAAGGGCCCGCGGTCTCCGGGCCCGGAAGCCTCCTGGGCCACTTCCCCGTGAGCGGCCTGCGGGATCTGGGGCGTGGCGCCTAGCTCCCAAAAGTTTGCTGGCTCCCGCCCGCCCTGGGCGGGGGGGTCGCCAGCACCTCCGCCACCCCCAGGTGCCCGAGACCTCCGTTCCCGTGCCTAGGCGGGCGGCGGGGCCCTGCCGGGACGGGCGGGCCGCTGGGCTGACGGTAAGGCCCAAGCGCCTGCTGAGCTGCACCTCAAGAGGCAGCCCGCGACCCCGCCGGCATCTACTGCCAAAGCAGCCTAGAAGGGCCCGATCTCGCCGCGATCGCGGAAGCTAAGCAGGTTCGGGCCTGGTTAGAACTTGGATGGGAGACCTCTAGGGAAGACCGGGTGCTCTAGGCTTTTTGCCTCCCGCTCCGCCTTCTCCTTTTGTCGCTCGCGGCGTTCGCGGCTATCTCCGACCCGCCCGGCACAGCTGCAAGCCCCACCTCCTCAGGCCCCTCCCACCACAGCAAGCGTCTGATGGGGCGCTCCCCGCCTGCCTGAGCGGCCAGGCGGCCAGAAGGCGTCCCTGGAAGGCAGAGGCACACCAGACGCTCCGGGGGTGGCCTGAAGGGAACCAGACGTGGCCGCGGACCCGGGGGCCGTCCGTGCGGCCCGCGAGCCCCTCGACCTGCACCTGGCCGCCCCCACTGCAGCCCAGCCCCGGCGTCGCCACCTGTCTGCCGGTGTGGCTCTCCACAGCTCCATACGGAAAAAGCCGCCCCTCCGCCGTTTCGCCATGGCCGAGGGCGGGAGCGGGATCGAGGGCCCAGGCCGCTTCCCCGGGCCTGCCGGCCACCTGGGGCGGGGTCCTGAGCTCGGACGGTGGCGTGGGGGCGAGGGTGGCGTTGCTGGGTCTTAGGGGCCGTGCCAACTCAATGGTGGCTCCCAGTGGCTTCGGGCCAGCTTCTGTCGGGCAGGAGGGCCGGTCCGGTCTGCGTCTGAGCTGCGCCTAGCGCAGCGTGGGCGGGCAGGTGGGATGCCCAAGGGCCCGCGGTCTCCGGGCCCGGAAGCCTCCTGGGCCACTTCCCCGTGAGCGGCCTGCGGGATCTGGGGCGTGGCGCCTAGCTCCCAAAAGTTTGCTGGCTCCCGCCCGCCCTGGGCTGGGGGGTCGCCAGCACCTCCGCCACCCCCAGGTGCCCGAGACCTCCGTTTCCCTGCCTAGGCGGGCGGCGGGGCCCTGCCGGGACGGGCGGGCCGCTGGGCTGACGGTAAGGCCCAAGCGCCTGCTGAGCTGCGCCTCAAGAGGCAGTCCGCGACCCCACAGGCATCTACTGCCAAAGCAGCCTAGAAGGGCCCGATCTCGCCGCGATCGCGGAAGCTAAGCAGGTTCGGGCCTGGTTAGAACTTGGATGGGAGACCTCTAGGGAAGACCGGGTGCTCTAGGCTTTTTGCCTCCCGCTCCGCCTTCTCCTTTTGTCGCTCGCGGCGTTCGCGGCTATCTCCGACCCGCCCGGCACAGCTGCAAGCCCCACCTCCTCAGGCCCCTCCCACCACAGCAAGCGTCTGATGGGGCGCTCCCCGCCTGCCTGAGCGGCCAGGCGGCCAGAAGGCGTCCCTGGAAGGCAGAGGCACACCAGACGCTCCGGGGGTGGCCTGAAGGGAACCAGACGTGGCCGCGGACCCGGGGGCCGTCCGTGCGGCCCGCGAGCCCCTCGACCTGCACCTGGCCGCCCCCACTGCAGCCCAGCCCCGGCGCCGCCACCTGTCTGTCGGGGTGGCTCTGCACAGCTCCATACGGAAAAAGCCGCCCCTCCGCCGTTTCGCCATGGCCGGGGGCAGGAGCGGGATCGAGGGCCCAGGCCGCTTCCCCGGGCCTGCCGGCCACCTGGGGCGGGGTCCTGAGCTCGGACGGTGGCGTGGGGGCGAGGGTGGCGTTGCTGGGTCTTAGGGGCCGTGCCAACTCAATGGTGGCTCCCAGTGGCTTCGGGCCAGCTTCTGTCGGGCAGGAGGGCCGGTCCGGTCTGCGTCTGAGCTGCGCCTAGCGCAGCGTGGGCGGGCAGGTGGGATGCCCAAGGGCCCGCGGTCTCCGGGCCCGGAAGCCTCCTGGGCCACTTCCCCGTGAGGGGCCTGCGGGATCTGGGGCGTGGCGCCTAGCTCCCAAAAGTTTGCTGGCTCCCGCCCGCCCTGGGCTGGGGGGTCGCCAGCACCTCCGCCACCCCCAGGTGCCCGAGACCTCCGTTTCCCTGCCTAGGCGGGCGGCGGGGCCCTGCCGGGACGGGCGGGCCGCTGGGCTGACGGTAAGGCCCAAGCGCCTGCTGAGCTGCGCCTCAAGAGGCAGTCCGCGACCCCGCAGGCATCTACTGCCGAAGCAGCCTAGAAGGGCCCGATCTCGCCGCGATCGCGGAAGCTAAGCAGGTTCGGGCCTGGTTAGAACTTGGATGGGAGACCTCTAGGGAAGACCGGGTGCTCTAGGCTTTTTGCCTCCCGCTCCGCCTTCTCCTTTTGTCGCTCGCGGCGTTCGCGGCTATCTCCGACCCGCCCGGCACAGCTGCAAGCCCCACCTCCTCAGGCCCCTCCCACCACAGCAAGCGTCTGATGGGGCGCTCCCCGCCTGCCTGAGCGGCCAGGCGGCCAGAAGGCGTCCCTGGAAGGCAGAGGCACACCAGACGCTCCGGGGGTGGCCTGAAGGGAACCAGACGTGGCCGCGGACCCGGGGGCCGTCCGTGCGGCCCGCGAGCCCCTCGACCTGCACCTGGCCGCCCCCACTGCAGCCCAGCCCCGGCGTCGCCACCTGTCTGCCGGGGTGGCTCTGCACAGCTCCATACGGAAAAAGCCGCCCCTCCGCCGTTTCGCCATGGCCGGGGGCGGGAGCGGGATCGAGGGCCCAGGCCGCTTCCCCGGGCCTGCCGGCCACCTGGGGCGGGGTCCTGAGCTCGGACGGTGGCGTGGGTCGAGGGTGGCGTTGCTGGGTCTTAGGGGCCGTGCCAACTCAATGGTGGCTCCCAGTGGCTTCGGGCCAGCTTCTGTCGGGCAGGAGGGCCGGTCCGGTCTGCGTCTGAGCTGCGCCTAGCGCAGGGTGGGCGGGCAGGTGGGATGCCCAAGGGCCCGCGGTCTCCGGGCCCGGAAGCCTCCTGGGCCACTTCCCCGTGAGCGGCCTGCGGGATCTGGGGCGTGGCGCCTAGCTCCCAAAAGTTTGCTGGCTCCCTCCCGCCCTGGGCTGGGGGGTCGCCAGCACCTCCGCCACCCCCAGGTGCCCGAGACCTCCGTTTCCCTGCCTAGGCGGGCGGCGGGGCCCTGCCGGGACGGGCGGGCCGCTGGGCTGACGGTATGGCCCAATCGCCTGCTGAGCTGCACCTCAAGAGGCAGCCCGCGACCCCGCCAGCATCTACTGCCAAAGCAGCCTAGAAGGGCCCGATCTCGCCGCGATCGCGGAAGCTAAGCAGGTTCGGGCCTGGTTAGAACTTGGATGGGAGACCTCTAGGGAAGACCGGGTGCTCTAGGCTTTTTGCCTCCCGCTCCGCCTTCTCCTTTTGTCGCTCGCGGCGTTCGCGGCTATCTCCGACCCGCCCGGCACAGCTGCAAGCCCCACCTCCTCAGGCCCCTCCCACCACAGCAAGCGTCTGATGGGGCGCTCCCCGCCTGCCTGAGCGGCCAGGCGGCCAGAAGGCGTCCCTGGAAGGCAGAGGCACACCAGACGCTCCGGGGGTGGCCTGAAGGGAACCAGACGTGGCCGCGGACCCGGGGGCCGTCCGTGCGGCCCGCGAGCCCCTCGACCTGCACCTGGCCGCCCCCACTGCAGCCCAGCCCCGGCGTCGCCACCTGTCTGCCGGGGTGGCTCTCCACAGCTCCATACGGAAAAAGCCGCCCCTCCGCCGTTTCGCCATGGCCGAGGGCGGGAGCGGGATCGAGGGCCCAGGCCGCTTCCCCGGGCCTGCCGGCCACCTGGGGCGGGGTCCTGAGCTCGGACGGTGGCGTGGGGGCGAGGGTGGCGTTGCTGGGTCTTAGGGGCCGTGCCAACTCAATGGTGGCTCCCAGTGGCTTCGGGCCAGCTTCTGTCGGGCAGGAGGGCCGGTCCGGTCTGCGTCTGAGCTGCGCCTAGCGCAGCGTGGGCGGGCAGGTGGGATGCCCAAGGGCCCGCGGTCTCCGGGCCCGGAAGCCTCCTGGGCCACTTCCCGGTGAGGGGCCTGCGGGATCTGGGGCGTGGCGCCTAGCTCCCAAAAGTTTGCTGGCTCCCGCCCGCCCTGGGCTGGGGGGTCGCCAGCACCTCCGCCACCCCCAGGTGCCCGAGACCTCCGTTTCCCTGCCTAGGCGGGCGGCGGGGCCCTGCCGGGACGGGCGGGCCGCTGGGCTGACGGTAAGGCCCAAGCGCCTGCTGAGCTGCGCCTCAAGAGGCAGTCCGCGACCCCGCAGGCATCTACTGCCGAAGCAGCCTAGAAGGGCCCGATCTCGCCGCGATCGCGGAAGCTAAGCAGGTTCGGGCCTGGTTAGAACTTGGATGGGAGACCTCTAGGGAAGACCGGGTGCTCTAGGCTTTTTGCCTCCCGCTCCGCCTTCTCCTTTTGTCGCTCGCGGCGTTCGCGGCTATCTCCGACCCGCCCGGCACAGCTGCAAGCCCCACCTCCTCAGGCCCCTCCCACCACAGCAAGCGTCTGATGGGGCGCTCCCCGCCTGCCTGAGCGGCCAGGCGGCCAGAAGGCGTCCCTGGAAGGCAGAGGCACACCAGACGCTCCGGGGGTGGCCTGAAGGGAACCAGACGTGGCCGCGGACCCGGGGGCCGTCCGTGCGGCCCGCGAGCCCCTCGACCTGCACCTGGCCGCCCCCACTGCAGCCCAGCCCCGGCGTCGCCACCTGTCTGCCGGGGTGGCTCTGCACAGCTCCATACGGAAAAAGCCGCCCCTCCGCCGTTTCGCCATGGCCGGGGGCGGGAGCGGGATCGAGGGCCCAGGCCGCTTCCCCGGGCCTGCCGGCCACCTGGGGCGGGGTCCTGAGCTCGGACGGTGGCGTGGGTCGAGGGTGGCGTTGCTGGGTCTTAGGGGCCGTGCCAACTCAATGGTGGCTCCCAGTGGCTTCGGGCCAGCTTCTGTCGGGCAGGAGGGCCGGTCCGGTCTGCGTCTGAGCTGCGCCTAGCGCAGGGTGGGCGGGCAGGTGGGATGCCCAAGGGCCCGCGGTCTCCGGGCCCGGAAGCCTCCTGGGCCACTTCCCCGTGAGCGGCCTGCGGGATCTGGGGCGTGGCGCCTAGCTCCCAAAAGTTTGCTGGCTCCCGCCCGCCCTGGGCGGGGGGGTCGCCAGCACCTCCGCCACCCCCAGGTGCCCGAGACCTCCGTTCCCGTGCCTAGGCGGGCGGCGGGGCCCTGCCGGGACGGGCGGGCCGCTGGGCTGACGGTAAGGCCCAAGCGCCTGCTGAGCTGCACCTCAAGAGGCAGCCCGCGACCCCGCCGGCATCTACTGCCAAAGCAGCCTAGAAGGGCCCGATCTCGCCGCGATCGCGGAAGCTAAGCAGGTTCGGGCCTGGTTAGAACTTGGATGGGAGACCTCTAGGGAAGACCGGGTGCTCTAGGCTTTTTGCCTCCCGCTCCGCCTTCTCCTTTTGTCGCTCGCGGCGTTCGCGGCTATCTCCGACCCGCCCGGCACAGCTGCAAGCCCCACCTCCTCAGGCCCCTCCCACCACAGCAAGCGTCTGATGGGGCGCTCCCCGCCTGCCTGAGCGGCCAGGCGGCCAGAAGGCGTCCCTGGAAGGCAGAGGCACACCAGACGCTCCGGGGGTGGCCTGAAGGGAACCAGACGTGGCCGCGGACCCGGGGGCCGTCCGTGCGGCCCGCGAGCCCCTCGACCTGCACCTGGCCGCCCCCACTGCAGCCCAGCCCCGGCGTCGCCACCTGTCTGCCGGTGTGGCTCTCCACAGCTCCATACGGAAAAAGCCGCCCCTCCGCCGTTTCGCCATGGCCGAGGGCGGGAGCGGGATCGAGGGCCCAGGCCGCTTCCCCGGGCCTGCCGGCCACCTGGGGCGGGGTCCTGAGCTCGGACGGTGGCGTGGGGGCGAGGGTGGCGTTGCTGGGTCTTAGGGGCCGTGCCAACTCAATGGTGGCTCCCAGTGGCTTCGGGCCAGCTTCTGTCGGGCAGGAGGGCCGGTCCGGTCTGCGTCTGAGCTGCGCCTAGCGCAGCGTGGGCGGGCAGGTGGGATGCCCAAGGGCCCGCGGTCTCCGGGCCCGGAAGCCTCCTGGGCCACTTCCCCGTGAGCGGCCTGCGGGATCTGGGGCGTGGCGCCTAGCTCCCAAAAGTTTGCTGGCTCCCGCCCGCCCTGGGCTGGGGGGTCGCCAGCACCTCCGCCACCCCCAGGTGCCCGAGACCTCCGTTTCCCTGCCTAGGCGGGCGGCGGGGCCCTGCCGGGACGGGCGGGCCGCTGGGCTGACGGTAAGGCCCAAGCGCCTGCTGAGCTGCGCCTCAAGAGGCAGTCCGCGACCCCACAGGCATCTACTGCCAAAGCAGCCTAGAAGGGCCCGATCTCGCCGCGATCGCGGAAGCTAAGCAGGTTCGGGCCTGGTTAGAACTTGGATGGGAGACCTCTAGGGAAGACCGGGTGCTCTAGGCTTTTTGCCTCCCGCTCCGCCTTCTCCTTTTGTCGCTCGCGGCGTTCGCGGCTATCTCCGACCCGCCCGGCACAGCTGCAAGCCCCACCTCCTCAGGCCCCTCCCACCACAGCAAGCGTCTGATGGGGCGCTCCCCGCCTGCCTGAGCGGCCAGGCGGCCAGAAGGCGTCCCTGGAAGGCAGAGGCACACCAGACGCTCCGGGGGTGGCCTGAAGGGAACCAGACGTGGCCGCGGACCCGGGGGCCGTCCGTGCGGCCCGCGAGCCCCTCGACCTGCACCTGGCCGCCCCCACTGCAGCCCAGCCCCGGCGCCGCCACCTGTCTGTCGGGGTGGCTCTGCACAGCTCCATACGGAAAAAGCCGCCCCTCCGCCGTTTCGCCATGGCCGGGGGCGGGAGCGGGATCGAGGGCCCAGGCCGCTTCCCCGGGCCTGCCGGCCACCTGGGGCGGGGTCCTGAGCTCGGACGGTGGCGTGGGGGCGAGGGTGGCGTTGCTGGGTCTTAGGGGCCGTGCCAACTCAATGGTGGCTCCCAGTGGCTTCGGGCCAGCTTCTGTCGGGCAGGAGGGCCGGTCCGGTCTGCGTCTGAGCTGCGCCTAGCGCAGCGTGGGCGGGCAGGTGGGATGCCCAAGGGCCCGCGGTCTCCGGGCCCGGAAGCCTCCTGGGCCACTTCCCCGTGAGGGGCCTGCGGGATCTGGGGCGTGGCGCCTAGCTCCCAAAAGTTTGCTGGCTCCCGCCCGCCCTGGGCTGGGGGGTCGCCAGCACCTCCGCCACCCCCAGGTGCCCGAGACCTCCGTTTCCCTGCCTAGGCGGGCGGCGGGGCCCTGCCGGGACGGGCGGGCCGCTGGGCTGACGGTAAGGCCCAAGCGCCTGCTGAGCTGCGCCTCAAGAGGCAGTCCGCGACCCCGCAGGCATCTACTGCCGAAGCAGCCTAGAAGGGCCCGATCTCGCCGCGATCGCGGAAGCTAAGCAGGTTCGGGCCTGGTTAGAACTTGGATGGGAGACCTCTAGGGAAGACCGGGTGCTCTAGGCTTTTTGCCTCCCGCTCCGCCTTCTCCTTTTGTCGCTCGCGGCGTTCGCGGCTATCTCCGACCCGCCCGGCACAGCTGCAAGCCCCACCTCCTCAGGCCCCTCCCACCACAGCAAGCGTCTGATGGGGCGCTCCCCGCCTGCCTGAGCGGCCAGGCGGCCAGAAGGCGTCCCTGGAAGGCAGAGGCACACCAGACGCTCCGGGGGTGGCCTGAAGGGAACCAGACGTGGCCGCGGACCCGGGGGCCGTCCGTGCGGCCCGCGAGCCCCTCGACCTGCACCTGGCCGCCCCCACTGCAGCCCAGCCCCGGCGTCGCCACCTGTCTGCCGGGGTGGCTCTGCACAGCTCCATACGGAAAAAGCCGCCCCTCCGCCGTTTCGCCATGGCCGGGGGCGGGAGCGGGATCGAGGGCCCAGGCCGCTTCCCCGGGCCTGCCGGCCACCTGGGGCGGGGTCCTGAGCTCGGACGGTGGCGTGGGTCGAGGGTGGCGTTGCTGGGTCTTAGGGGCCGTGCCAACTCAATGGTGGCTCCCAGTGGCTTCGGGCCAGCTTCTGTCGGGCAGGAGGGCCGGTCCGGTCTGCGTCTGAGCTGCGCCTAGCGCAGGGTGGGCGGGCAGGTGGGATGCCCAAGGGCCCGCGGTCTCCGGGCCCGGAAGCCTCCTGGGCCACTTCCCCGTGAGCGGCCTGCGGGATCTGGGGCGTGGCGCCTAGCTCCCAAAAGTTTGCTGGCTCCCTCCCGCCCTGGGCTGGGGGGTCGCCAGCACCTCCGCCACCCCCAGGTGCCCGAGACCTCCGTTTCCCTGCCTAGGCGGGCGGCGGGGCCCTGCCGGGACGGGCGGGCCGCTGGGCTGACGGTATGGCCCAATCGCCTGCTGAGCTGCACCTCAAGAGGCAGCCCGCGACCCCGCCAGCATCTACTGCCAAAGCAGCCTAGAAGGGCCCGATCTCGCCGCGATCGCGGAAGCTAAGCAGGTTCGGGCCTGGTTAGAACTTGGATGGGAGACCTCTAGGGAAGACCGGGTGCTCTAGGCTTTTTGCCTCCCGCTCCGCCTTCTCCTTTTGTCGCTCGCGGCGTTCGCGGCTATCTCCGACCCGCCCGGCACAGCTGCAAGCCCCACCTCCTCAGGCCCCTCCCACCACAGCAAGCGTCTGATGGGGCGCTCCCCGCCTGCCTGAGCGGCCAGGCGGCCAGAAGGCGTCCCTGGAAGGCAGAGGCACACCAGACGCTCCGGGGGTGGCCTGAAGGGAACCAGACGTGGCCGCGGACCCGGGGGCCGTCCGTGCGGCCCGCGAGCCCCTCGACCTGCACCTGGCCGCCCCCACTGCAGCCCAGCCCCGGCGTCGCCACCTGTCTGCCGGGGTGGCTCTCCACAGCTCCATACGGAAAAAGCCGCCCCTCCGCCGTTTCGCCATGGCCGAGGGCGGGAGCGGGATCGAGGGCCCAGGCCGCTTCCCCGGGCCTGCCGGCCACCTGGGGCGGGGTCCTGAGCTCGGACGGTGGCGTGGGGGCGAGGGTGGCGTTGCTGGGTCTTAGGGGCCGTGCCAACTCAATGGTGGCTCCCAGTGGCTTCGGGCCAGCTTCTGTCGGGCAGGAGGGCCGGTCCGGTCTGCGTCTGAGCTGCGCCTAGCGCAGCGTGGGCGGGCAGGTGGGATGCCCAAGGGCCCGCGGTCTCCGGGCCCGGAAGCCTCCTGGGCCACTTCCCGGTGAGGGGCCTGCGGGATCTGGGGCGTGGCGCCTAGCTCCCAAAAGTTTGCTGGCTCCCGCCCGCCCTGGGCTGGGGGGTCGCCAGCACCTCCGCCACCCCCAGGTGCCCGAGACCTCCGTTTCCCTGCCTAGGCGGGCGGCGGGGCCCTGCCGGGACGGGCGGGCCGCTGGGCTGACGGTAAGGCCCAAGCGCCTGCTGAGCTGCGCCTCAAGAGGCAGTCCGCGACCCCGCAGGCATCTACTGCCGAAGCAGCCTAGAAGGGCCCGATCTCGCCGCGATCGCGGAAGCTAAGCAGGTTCGGGCCTGGTTAGAACTTGGATGGGAGACCTCTAGGGAAGACCGGGTGCTCTAGGCTTTTTGCCTCCCGCTCCGCCTTCTCCTTTTGTCGCTCGCGGCGTTCGCGGCTATCTCCGACCCGCCCGGCACAGCTGCAAGCCCCACCTCCTCAGGCCCCTCCCACCACAGCAAGCGTCTGATGGGGCGCTCCCCGCCTGCCTGAGCGGCCAGGCGGCCAGAAGGCGTCCCTGGAAGGCAGAGGCACACCAGACGCTCCGGGGGTGGCCTGAAGGGAACCAGACGTGGCCGCGGACCCGGGGGCCGTCCGTGCGGCCCGCGAGCCCCTCGACCTGCACCTGGCCGCCCCCACTGCAGCCCAGCCCCGGCGTCGCCACCTGTCTGCCGGGGTGGCTCTGCACAGCTCCATACGGAAAAAGCCGCCCCTCCGCCGTTTCGCCATGGCCGGGGGCGGGAGCGGGATCGAGGGCCCAGGCCGCTTCCCCGGGCCTGCCGGCCACCTGGGGCGGGGTCCTGAGCTCGGACGGTGGCGTGGGTCGAGGGTGGCGTTGCTGGGTCTTAGGGGCCGTGCCAACTCAATGGTGGCTCCCAGTGGCTTCGGGCCAGCTTCTGTCGGGCAGGAGGGCCGGTCCGGTCTGCGTCTGAGCTGCGCCTAGCGCAGGGTGGGCGGGCAGGTGGGATGCCCAAGGGCCCGCGGTCTCCGGGCCCGGAAGCCTCCTGGGCCACTTCCCCGTGAGCGGCCTGCGGGATCTGGGGCGTGGCGCCTAGCTCCCAAAAGTTTGCTGGCTCCCGCCCGCCCTGGGCGGGGGGGTCGCCAGCACCTCCGCCACCCCCAGGTGCCCGAGACCTCCGTTCCCGTGCCTAGGCGGGCGGCGGGGCCCTGCCGGGACGGGCGGGCCGCTGGGCTGACGGTAAGGCCCAAGCGCCTGCTGAGCTGCACCTCAAGAGGCAGCCCGCGACCCCGCCGGCATCTACTGCCAAAGCAGCCTAGAAGGGCCCGATCTCGCCGCGATCGCGGAAGCTAAGCAGGTTCGGGCCTGGTTAGAACTTGGATGGGAGACCTCTAGGGAAGACCGGGTGCTCTAGGCTTTTTGCCTCCCGCTCCGCCTTCTCCTTTTGTCGCTCGCGGCGTTCGCGGCTATCTCCGACCCGCCCGGCACAGCTGCAAGCCCCACCTCCTCAGGCCCCTCCCACCACAGCAAGCGTCTGATGGGGCGCTCCCCGCCTGCCTGAGCGGCCAGGCGGCCAGAAGGCGTCCCTGGAAGGCAGAGGCACACCAGACGCTCCGGGGGTGGCCTGAAGGGAACCAGACGTGGCCGCGGACCCGGGGGCCGTCCGTGCGGCCCGCGAGCCCCTCGACCTGCACCTGGCCGCCCCCACTGCAGCCCAGCCCCGGCGTCGCCACCTGTCTGCCGGTGTGGCTCTCCACAGCTCCATACGGAAAAAGCCGCCCCTCCGCCGTTTCGCCATGGCCGAGGGCGGGAGCGGGATCGAGGGCCCAGGCCGCTTCCCCGGGCCTGCCGGCCACCTGGGGCGGGGTCCTGAGCTCGGACGGTGGCGTGGGGGCGAGGGTGGCGTTGCTGGGTCTTAGGGGCCGTGCCAACTCAATGGTGGCTCCCAGTGGCTTCGGGCCAGCTTCTGTCGGGCAGGAGGGCCGGTCCGGTCTGCGTCTGAGCTGCGCCTAGCGCAGCGTGGGCGGGCAGGTGGGATGCCCAAGGGCCCGCGGTCTCCGGGCCCGGAAGCCTCCTGGGCCACTTCCCCGTGAGCGGCCTGCGGGATCTGGGGCGTGGCGCCTAGCTCCCAAAAGTTTGCTGGCTCCCGCCCGCCCTGGGCTGGGGGGTCGCCAGCACCTCCGCCACCCCCAGGTGCCCGAGACCTCCGTTTCCCTGCCTAGGCGGGCGGCGGGGCCCTGCCGGGACGGGCGGGCCGCTGGGCTGACGGTAAGGCCCAAGCGCCTGCTGAGCTGCACCTCAAGAGGCAGCCCGCGACCCCGCCGGCATCTACTGCCGAAGCAGCCTAGAAGGGCCCGATCTCGCCGCGATCGCGGAAGCTAAGCAGGTTCGGGCCTGGTTAGAACTTGGATGGGAGACCTCTAGGGAAGACCGGGTGCTCTAGGCTTTTTGCCTCCCGCTCCAACTTCTCCTTTTGTCGCTCGCGGCGTTGGAGGCTATCTCCGACCCGCCCGGCACAGCTGCAAGCCCCACCTCCTCAGGCCCCTCCCACCACAGCAAGCGTCTGATGGGGCGCTCCCCGCCTGCCTGAGCGGCCAGGCGGCCAGAAGGCGTCCCTGGAAGGCAGAGGCACACCAGACGCTCCGGGGGTGGCCTGAAGGGAACCAGACGTGGCCGCGGACCCGGGGGCCGTCCGTGCGGCCCGCGAGCCCCTCGACCTGCACCTGGCCGCCCCCACTGCAGCCCAGCCCCGGCGTCGCCACCTGTCTGCCGGGGTGGCTCTCCACAGCTCCATACGGAAAAAGCCGCCCCTCCGCCGTTTCGCCATGGCCGGGGGCGGGAGCGGGATCGAGGGCCTAGGCCGCATCCCCGGGCCTGCCGGCCACCTGGGGCGGGGTCCTGAGCTCGGACGGTGGCGTGGAGGCGAGGGTGGCGTTGCTGGGTCTTAGGGGCCGTGCCAACTCAATGGTGGCTCCCAGTGGCTTCGGGCCAGCTTCTGTCGGGCAGGAGGGCCGGTCCGGTCTGCGCCTGAGCTGCGCCTAGCGCAGCGTGGGCGGGCAGGTGGGATGCCCAAGGGCCCGCGGTCTCCGGGCCCCGAAGCATCCTGGGCCACTTCCCCGTGAGCGGCCTGCGGGATGTGGGGCGTGGCGCCTAGCTCCCAAAAGTTTGCTGGCTCCCGCCCGCCCTGGGCGGGTGGGTCGCCAGCACCTCCGCCACCCCCAGGTGCCCGAGACCTCCGTTCCCCTGCCTAGGCGGGCGGCGGGGCCCTGCCGGGACGGGCGGGCCGCTGGGCTGACGGTAAGGCCCAAGCGCCTGCTGAGCTGCGCCTCAAGAGGCAGTCCGCGACCCCGCAGGCATCTACTGCCAAAGCAGCCTAGAAGGGCCCGATCTCGCCGCGATCGCGGAAGCTAAGCAGGTTCGGGCCTGGTTAGAACTTGGATGGGAGACCTCTAGGGAAGACCGGGTGCTCTAGGCTTTTTGCCTCCCGCTCCGCCTTCTCCTTTTGTCGCTCGCGGCGTTCGCGGCTATCTCCGACCCGCCCGGCACAGCTGCAAGCCCCACCTCCTCAGGCCCCTCCCACCACAGCAAGCGTCTGATGGGGCGCTCCCCGCCTGCCTGAGCGGCCAGGCGGCCAGAAGGCGTCCCTGGAAGGCAGAGGCACACCAGACGCTCCGGGGGTGGCCTGAAGGGAACCAGACGTGGCCGCGGACCCGGGGGCCGTCCGTGCGGCCCGCGAGCCCCTCGACCTGCACCTGGCCGCCCCCACTGCAGCCCAGCCCCGGCGTCGCCACCTGTCTGCCGGGGTGGCTCTCCACAGCTCCATACGGAAAAAGCCGCCCCTCCGCCGTTTCGCCATGGCCGAGGGCGGGAGCGGGATCGAGGGCCCAGGCCGCTTCCCCGGGCCTGCCGGCCACCTGGGGCGGGGTCCTGAGCTCGGACGGTGGCGTGGGGGCGAGGGTGGCGTTGCTGGGTCTTAGGGGCCGTGCCAACTCAATGGTGGCTCCCAGTGGCTTCGGGCCAGCTTCTGTAGGGCAGGAGGGACGGTCCGGTCTGCGTCTGAGCTGCGCCTAGCGCAGCGTGGGCGGGCAGGTGGGATGCCCAAGGGCCCGCGGTCTCCGGGCCCGGAAGCCTCCTGGGCCACTTCCCCGTGAGCGGCCTGCGGGATCTGGGGCGTGGCGCCTAGCTCCCAAAAGTTTGCTGGCTCCCGCCCGCCCTGGGCTGGGGGGTCGCCAGCACCTCCGCCACCCCCAGGTGCCCGAGACCTCCGTTTCCCTGCCTAGGCGGGCGGCGGGGCCCTGCCGGGACGGGCGGGCCGCTGGGCTGACGGTAAGGCCCAAGCGCCTGCTGAGCTGCACCTCAAGAGGCAGCCCGCGACCCCGCCGGCATCTACTGCCGAAGCAGCCTAGAAGGGCCCGATCTCGCCGCGATCGCGGAAGCTAAGCAGGTTCGGGCCTGGTTAGAACTTGGATGGGAGACCTCTAGGGAAGACCGGGTGCTCTAGGCTTTTTGCCTCCCGCTCCAACTTCTCCTTTTGTCGCTCGCGGCGTTGGAGGCTATCTCCGACCCGCCCGGCACAGCTGCAAGCCCCACCTCCTCAGGCCCCTCCCACCACAGCAAGCGTCTGATGGGGCGCTCCCCGCCTGCCTGAGCGGCCAGGCGGCCAGAAGGCGTCCCTGGAAGGCAGAGGCACACCAGACGCTCCGGGGGTGGCCTGAAGGGAACCAGACGTGGCCGCGGACCCGGGGGCCGTCCGTGCGGCCCGCGAGCCCCTCGACCTGCACCTGGCCGCCCCCACTGCAGCCCAGCCCCGGCGTCGCCACCTGTCTGCCGGGGTGGCTCTCCACAGCTCCATACGGAAAAAGCCGCCCCTCCGCCGTTTCGCCATGGCCGGGGGCGGGAGCGGGATCGAGGGCCTAGGCCGCATCCCCGGGCCTGCCGGCCACCTGGGGCGGGGTCCTGAGCTCGGACGGTGGCGTGGAGGCGAGGGTGGCGTTGCTGGGTCTTAGGGGCCGTGCCAACTCAATGGTGGCTCCCAGTGGCTTCGGGCCAGCTTCTGTCGGGCAGGAGGGCCGGTCCGGTCTGCGCCTGAGCTGCGCCTAGCGCAGCGTGGGCGGGCAGGTGGGATGCCCAAGGGCCCGCGGTCTCCGGGCCCCGAAGCATCCTGGGCCACTTCCCCGTGAGCGGCCTGCGGGATGTGGGGCGTGGCGCCTAGCTCCCAAAAGTTTGCTGGCTCCCGCCCGCCCTGGGCGGGTGGGTCGCCAGCACCTCCGCCACCCCCAGGTGCCCGAGACCTCCGTTCCCCTGCCTAGGCGGGCGGCGGGGCCCTGCCGGGACGGGCGGGCCGCTGGGCTGACGGTAAGGCCCAAGCGCCTGCTGAGCTGCGCCTCAAGAGGCAGTCCGCGACCCCGCAGGCATCTACTGCCAAAGCAGCCTAGAAGGGCCCGATCTCGCCGCGATCGCGGAAGCTAAGCAGGTTCGGGCCTGGTTAGAACTTGGATGGGAGACCTCTAGGGAAGACCGGGTGCTCTAGGCTTTTTGCCTCCCGCTCCGCCTTCTCCTTTTGTCGCTCGCGGCGTTCGCGGCTATCTCCGACCCGCCCGGCACAGCTGCAAGCCCCACCTCCTCAGGCCCCTCCCACCACAGCAAGCGTCTGATGGGGCGCTCCCCGCCTGCCTGAGCGGCCAGGCGGCCAGAAGGCGTCCCTGGAAGGCAGAGGCACACCAGACGCTCCGGGGGTGGCCTGAAGGGAACCAGACGTGGCCGCGGACCCGGGGGCCGTCCGTGCGGCCCGCGAGCCCCTCGACCTGCACCTGGCCGCCCCCACTGCAGCCCAGCCCCGGCGTCGCCACCTGTCTGCCGGGGTGGCTCTCCACAGCTCCATACGGAAAAAGCCGCCCCTCCGCCGTTTCGCCATGGCCGAGGGCGGGAGCGGGATCGAGGGCCCAGGCCGCTTCCCCGGGCCTGCCGGCCACCTGGGGCGGGGTCCTGAGCTCGGACGGTGGCGTGGGGGCGAGGGTGGCGTTGCTGGGTCTTAGGGGCCGTGCCAACTCAATGGTGGCTCCCAGTGGCTTCGGGCCAGCTTCTGTAGGGCAGGAGGGACGGTCCGGTCTGCGTCTGAGCTGCGCCTAGCGCAGCGTGGGCGGGCAGGTGGGATGCCCAAGGGCCCGCGGTCTCCGGGCCCGGAAGCCTCCTGGGCCACTTCCCCGTGAGCGGCCTGCGGGATCTGGGGCGTGGCGCCTAGCTCCCAAAAGTTTGCTGGCTCCCGCCCGCCCTGGGCTGGGGGGTCGCCAGCACCTCCGCCACCCCCAGGTGCCCGAGACCTCCGTTTCCCTGCCTAGGCGGGCGGCGGGGCCCTGCCGGGACGGGCGGGCCGCTGGGCTGACGGTAAGGCCCAAGCGCCTGCTGAGCTGCACCTCAAGAGGCAGCCCGCGACCCCGCCGGCATCTACTGCCGAAGCAGCCTAGAAGGGCCCGATCTCGCCGCGATCGCGGAAGCTAAGCAGGTTCGGGCCTGGTTAGAACTTGGATGGGAGACCTCTAGGGAAGACCGGGTGCTCTAGGCTTTTTGCCTCCCGCTCCGCCTTCTCCTTTTGTCGCTCGCGGCGTTCGCGGCTATCTCCGACCCGCCCGGCACAGCTGCAAGCCCCACCTCCTCAGGCCCCTCCCACCACAGCAAGCGTCTGATGGGGCGCTCCCCGCCTGCCTGAGCGGCCAGGCGGCCAGAAGGCGTCCCTGGAAGGCAGAGGCACACCAGACGCTCCGGGGGTGGCCTGAAGGGAACCAGACGTGGCCGCGGACCCGGGGGCCGTCCGTGCGGCCCGCGAGCCCCTCGACCTGCACCTGGCCGCCCCCACTGCAGCCCAGCCCCGGCGCCGCCACCTGTCTGTCGGGGTGGCTCTGCACAGCTCCATACGGAAAAAGCCGCCCCTCCGCCGTTTCGCCATGGCCGGGGGCGGGAGCGGGATCGAGGGCCCAGGCCGCTTCCCCGGGCCTGCCGGCCACCTGGGGCGGGGTCCTGAGCTCGGAGGGTGGCGTGGGGGCGAGGGCGGCGTTGCTGGGTCTAAGGGGCCGTGCCAACTCAATGGTGGTTCCCAGTGGCTTCGGGCCAGCTTCTGTCGGGCAGGAGGGCCGGTCCGGTCTGCGTCTGAGCTGCGCCTAGCGCAGCGTGGGCGGGCAGGTGGGATGCCCAAGGGCCCGCGGTCTCCGGGCCCGGAAGCCTCCTGGGCCACTTCGCCGTGAGCGGCCTGCGGGATCTGGGGCGTGGCGCCTAGCTCCCAAAAGTTTGCTGGCTCCCTCCCGCCCTGGGCTGGGGGGTCGCCAGCACCTCCGCCACCCCCAGGTGCCCGAGACCTCCGTTTCCCTGCCTAGGCAGGCGGCGGGGCCCTGCCGGGACGGGCGGGCCGCTGGGCTGACGGTATGGCCCAATCGCCTGCTGAGCTGCACCTCAAGAGGCAGCCCGCGACCCCGCCAGCATCTACTGCCAAAGCAGCCTAGAAGGGCCCGATCTCGCCGCGATCGCGGAAGCTAAGCAGGTTCGGGCCTGGTTAGAACTTGGATGGGAGACCTCTAGGGAAGACCGGGTGCTCTAGGCTTTTTGCCTCCCGCTCCGCCTTCTCCTTTTGTCGCTCGCGGCGTTCGCGGCTATCTCCGACCCGCCCGGCACAGCTGCAAGCCCCACCTCCTCAGGCCCCTCCCACCACAGCAAGCGTCTGATGGGGCGCTCCCCGCCTGCCTGAGCGGCCAGGCGGCCAGAAGGCGTCCCTGGAAGGCAGAGGCACACCAGACGCTCCGGGGGTGGCCTGAAGGGAACCAGACGTGGCCGCGGACCCGGGGGCCGTCCGTGCGGCCCGCGAGCCCCTCGACCTGCACCTGGCCGCCCCCACTGCAGCCCAGCCCCGGCGTCGCCACCTGTCTGCCGGGGTGGCTCTCCACAGCTCCATACGGAAAAAGCCGCCCCTCCGCCGTTTCGCCATGGCCGAGGGCGGGAGCGGGATCGAGGGCCCAGGCCGCTTCCCCGGGCCTGCCGGCCACCTGGGGCGGGGTCCTGAGCTCGGACGGTGGCGTGGGGGCGAGGGTGGCGTTGCTGGGTCTTAGGGGCCGTGCCAACTCAATGGTGGCTCCCAGTGGCTTCGGGCCAGCTTCTGTCGGGCAGGAGGGCCGGTCCGGTCTGCGTCTGAGCTGCGCCTAGCGCAGCGTGGGCGGGCAGGTGGGATGCCCAAGGGCCCGCGGTCTCCGGGCCCGGAAGCCTCCTGGGCCACTTCCCCGTGAGGGGCCTGCGGGATCTGGGGCGTGGCGCCTAGCTCCCAAAAGTTTGCTGGCTCCCGCCCGCCCTGGGCTGGGGGGTCGCCAGCACCTCCGCCACCCCCAGGTGCCCGAGACCTCCGTTTCCCTGCCTAGGCGGGCGGCGGGGCCCTGCCGGGACGGGCGGGCCGCTGGGCTGACGGTAAGGCCCAAGCGCCTGCTGAGCTGCGCCTCAAGAGGCAGTCCGCGACCCCGCAGGCATCTACTGCCGAAGCAGCCTAGAAGGGCCCGATCTCGCCGCGATCGCGGAAGCTAAGCAGGTTCGGGCCTGGTTAGAACTTGGATGGGAGACCTCTAGGGAAGACCGGGTGCTCTAGGCTTTTTGCCTCCCGCTCCGCCTTCTCCTTTTGTCGCTCGCGGCGTTCGCGGCTATCTCCGACCCGCCCGGCACAGCTGCAAGCCCCACCTCCTCAGGCCCCTCCCACCACAGCAAGCGTCTGATGGGGCGCTCCCCGCCTGCCTGAGCGGCCAGGCGGCCAGAAGGCGTCCCTGGAAGGCAGAGGCACACCAGACGCTCCGGGGGTGGCCTGAAGGGAACCAGACGTGGCCGCGGACCCGGGGGCCGTCCGTGCGGCCCGCGAGCCCCTCGACCTGCACCTGGCCGCCCCCACTGCAGCCCAGCCCCGGCGTCGCCACCTGTCTGCCGGGGTGGCTCTGCACAGCTCCATACGGAAAAAGCCGCCCCTCCGCCGTTTCGCCATGGCCGGGGGCGGGAGCGGGATCGAGGGCCCAGGCCGCTTCCCCGGGCCTGCCGGCCACCTGGGGCGGGGTCCTGAGCTCGGACGGTGGCGTGGGTCGAGGGTGGCGTTGCTGGGTCTTAGGGGCCGTGCCAACTCAATGGTGGCTCCCAGTGGCTTCGGGCCAGCTTCTGTCGGGCAGGAGGGCCGGTCCGGTCTGCGTCTGAGCTGCGCCTAGCGCAGGGTGGGCGGGCAGGTGGGATGCCCAAGGGCCCGCGGTCTCCGGGCCCGGAAGCCTCCTGGGCCACTTCCCCGTGAGCGGCCTGCGGGATCTGGGGCGTGGCGCCTAGCTCCCAAAAGTTTGCTGGCTCCCGCCCGCCCTGGGCGGGGGGGTCGCCAGCACCTCCGCCACCCCCAGGTGCCCGAGACCTCCGTTCCCGTGCCTAGGCGGGCGGCGGGGCCCTGCCGGGACGGGCGGGCCGCTGGGCTGACGGTAAGGCCCAAGCGCCTGCTGAGCTGCACCTCAAGAGGCAGCCCGCGACCCCGCCGGCATCTACTGCCAAAGCAGCCTAGAAGGGCCCGATCTCGCCGCGATCGCGGAAGCTAAGCAGGTTCGGGCCTGGTTAGAACTTGGATGGGAGACCTCTAGGGAAGACCGGGTGCTCTAGGCTTTTTGCCTCCCGCTCCGCCTTCTCCTTTTGTCGCTCGCGGCGTTCGCGGCTATCTCCGACCCGCCCGGCACAGCTGCAAGCCCCACCTCCTCAGGCCCCTCCCACCACAGCAAGCGTCTGATGGGGCGCTCCCCGCCTGCCTGAGCGGCCAGGCGGCCAGAAGGCGTCCCTGGAAGGCAGAGGCACACCAGACGCTCCGGGGGTGGCCTGAAGGGAACCAGACGTGGCCGCGGACCCGGGGGCCGTCCGTGCGGCCCGCGAGCCCCTCGACCTGCACCTGGCCGCCCCCACTGCAGCCCAGCCCCGGCGTCGCCACCTGTCTGCCGGTGTGGCTCTCCACAGCTCCATACGGAAAAAGCCGCCCCTCCGCCGTTTCGCCATGGCCGAGGGCGGGAGCGGGATCGAGGGCCCAGGCCGCTTCCCCGGGCCTGCCGGCCACCTGGGGCGGGGTCCTGAGCTCGGACGGTGGCGTGGGGGCGAGGGTGGCGTTGCTGGGTCTTAGGGGCCGTGCCAACTCAATGGTGGCTCCCAGTGGCTTCGGGCCAGCTTCTGTCGGGCAGGAGGGCCGGTCCGGTCTGCGTCTGAGCTGCGCCTAGCGCAGCGTGGGCGGGCAGGTGGGATGCCCAAGGGCCCGCGGTCTCCGGGCCCGGAAGCCTCCTGGGCCACTTCCCCGTGAGCGGCCTGCGGGATCTGGGGCGTGGCGCCTAGCTCCCAAAAGTTTGCTGGCTCCCGCCCGCCCTGGGCTGGGGGGTCGCCAGCACCTCCGCCACCCCCAGGTGCCCGAGACCTCCGTTTCCCTGCCTAGGCGGGCGGCGGGGCCCTGCCGGGACGGGCGGGCCGCTGGGCTGACGGTAAGGCCCAAGCGCCTGCTGAGCTGCACCTCAAGAGGCAGCCCGCGACCCCGCCGGCATCTACTGCCGAAGCAGCCTAGAAGGGCCCGATCTCGCCGCGATCGCGGAAGCTAAGCAGGTTCGGGCCTGGTTAGAACTTGGATGGGAGACCTCTAGGGAAGACCGGGTGCTCTAGGCTTTTTGCCTCCCGCTCCAACTTCTCCTTTTGTCGCTCGCGGCGTTGGAGGCTATCTCCGACCCGCCCGGCACAGCTGCAAGCCCCACCTCCTCAGGCCCCTCCCACCACAGCAAGCGTCTGATGGGGCGCTCCCCGCCTGCCTGAGCGGTCAGGCGGCCAGAAGGCGTCCCTGGAAGGCAGAGGCACACCAGACGCTCCGGGGGTGGCCTGAAGGGAACCAGACGTGGCCGCGGACCCGGGGGCCGTCCGTGCGGCCCGCGAGCCCCTCGACCTGCACCTGGCCGCCCCCACTGCAGCCCAGCCCCGGCGCCGCCACCTGTCTGTCGGGGTGGCTCTGCACAGCTCCATACGGAAAAAGCCGCCCCTCCGCCGTTTCGCCATGGCCGGGGGCGGGAGCGGGATCGAGGGCCCAGGCCGCTTCCCCGGGCCTGCCGGCCACCTGGGGCGGGGTCCTGAGCTCGGAGGGTGGCGTGGGGGCGAGGGCGGCGTTGCTGGGTCTAAGGGGCCGTGCCAACTCAATGGTGGTTCCCAGTGGCTTCGGGCCAGCTTCTGTCGGGCAGGAGGGCCGGTCCGGTCTGCGTCTGAGCTGCGCCTAGCGCAGCGTGGGCGGGCAGGTGGGATGCCCAAGGGCCCGCGGTCTCCGGGCCCGGAAGCCTCCTGGGCCACTTCGCCGTGAGCGGCCTGCGGGATCTGGGGCGTGGCGCCTAGCTCCCAAAAGTTTGCTGGCTCCCTCCCGCCCTGGGCTGGGGGGTCGCCAGCACCTCCGCCACCCCCAGGTGCCCGAGACCTCCGTTTCCCTGCCTAGGCAGGCGGCGGGGCCCTGCCGGGACGGGCGGGCCGCTGGGCTGACGGTATGGCCCAATCGCCTGCTGAGCTGCACCTCAAGAGGCAGCCCGCGACCCCGCCAGCATCTACTGCCAAAGCAGCCTAGAAGGGCCCGATCTCGCCGCGATCGCGGAAGCTAAGCAGGTTCGGGCCTGGTTAGAACTTGGATGGGAGACCTCTAGGGAAGACCGGGTGCTCTAGGCTTTTTGCCTCCCGCTCCGCCTTCTCCTTTTGTCGCTCGCGGCGTTCGCGGCTATCTCCGACCCGCCCGGCACAGCTGCAAGCCCCACCTCCTCAGGCCCCTCCCACCACAGCAAGCGTCTGATGGGGCGCTCCCCGCCTGCCTGAGCGGCCAGGCGGCCAGAAGGCGTCCCTGGAAGGCAGAGGCACACCAGACGCTCCGGGGGTGGCCTGAAGGGAACCAGACGTGGCCGCGGACCCGGGGGCCGTCCGTGCGGCCCGCGAGCCCCTCGACCTGCACCTGGCCGCCCCCACTGCAGCCCAGCCCCGGCGTCGCCACCTGTCTGCCGGGGTGGCTCTCCACAGCTCCATACGGAAAAAGCCGCCCCTCCGCCGTTTCGCCATGGCCGAGGGCGGGAGCGGGATCGAGGGCCCAGGCCGCTTCCCCGGGCCTGCCGGCCACCTGGGGCGGGGTCCTGAGCTCGGACGGTGGCGTGGGGGCGAGGGTGGCGTTGCTGGGTCTTAGGGGCCGTGCCAACTCAATGGTGGCTCCCAGTGGCTTCGGGCCAGCTTCTGTCGGGCAGGAGGGCCGGTCCGGTCTGCGTCTGAGCTGCGCCTAGCGCAGCGTGGGCGGGCAGGTGGGATGCCCAAGGGCCCGCGGTCTCCGGGCCCGGAAGCCTCCTGGGCCACTTCCCCGTGAGGGGCCTGCGGGATCTGGGGCGTGGCGCCTAGCTCCCAAAAGTTTGCTGGCTCCCGCCCGCCCTGGGCTGGGGGGTCGCCAGCACCTCCGCCACCCCCAGGTGCCCGAGACCTCCGTTTCCCTGCCTAGGCGGGCGGCGGGGCCCTGCCGGGACGGGCGGGCCGCTGGGCTGACGGTAAGGCCCAAGCGCCTGCTGAGCTGCGCCTCAAGAGGCAGTCCGCGACCCCGCAGGCATCTACTGCCGAAGCAGCCTAGAAGGGCCCGATCTCGCCGCGATCGCGGAAGCTAAGCAGGTTCGGGCCTGGTTAGAACTTGGATGGGAGACCTCTAGGGAAGACCGGGTGCTCTAGGCTTTTTGCCTCCCGCTCCGCCTTCTCCTTTTGTCGCTCGCGGCGTTCGCGGCTATCTCCGACCCGCCCGGCACAGCTGCAAGCCCCACCTCCTCAGGCCCCTCCCACCACAGCAAGCGTCTGATGGGGCGCTCCCCGCCTGCCTGAGCGGCCAGGCGGCCAGAAGGCGTCCCTGGAAGGCAGAGGCACACCAGACGCTCCGGGGGTGGCCTGAAGGGAACCAGACGTGGCCGCGGACCCGGGGGCCGTCCGTGCGGCCCGCGAGCCCCTCGACCTGCACCTGGCCGCCCCCACTGCAGCCCAGCCCCGGCGTCGCCACCTGTCTGCCGGGGTGGCTCTGCACAGCTCCATACGGAAAAAGCCGCCCCTCCGCCGTTTCGCCATGGCCGGGGGCGGGAGCGGGATCGAGGGCCCAGGCCGCTTCCCCGGGCCTGCCGGCCACCTGGGGCGGGGTCCTGAGCTCGGACGGTGGCGTGGGTCGAGGGTGGCGTTGCTGGGTCTTAGGGGCCGTGCCAACTCAATGGTGGCTCCCAGTGGCTTCGGGCCAGCTTCTGTCGGGCAGGAGGGCCGGTCCGGTCTGCGTCTGAGCTGCGCCTAGCGCAGGGTGGGCGGGCAGGTGGGATGCCCAAGGGCCCGCGGTCTCCGGGCCCGGAAGCCTCCTGGGCCACTTCCCCGTGAGCGGCCTGCGGGATCTGGGGCGTGGCGCCTAGCTCCCAAAAGTTTGCTGGCTCCCGCCCGCCCTGGGCGGGGGGGTCGCCAGCACCTCCGCCACCCCCAGGTGCCCGAGACCTCCGTTCCCGTGCCTAGGCGGGCGGCGGGGCCCTGCCGGGACGGGCGGGCCGCTGGGCTGACGGTAAGGCCCAAGCGCCTGCTGAGCTGCACCTCAAGAGGCAGCCCGCGACCCCGCCGGCATCTACTGCCAAAGCAGCCTAGAAGGGCCCGATCTCGCCGCGATCGCGGAAGCTAAGCAGGTTCGGGCCTGGTTAGAACTTGGATGGGAGACCTCTAGGGAAGACCGGGTGCTCTAGGCTTTTTGCCTCCCGCTCCGCCTTCTCCTTTTGTCGCTCGCGGCGTTCGCGGCTATCTCCGACCCGCCCGGCACAGCTGCAAGCCCCACCTCCTCAGGCCCCTCCCACCACAGCAAGCGTCTGATGGGGCGCTCCCCGCCTGCCTGAGCGGCCAGGCGGCCAGAAGGCGTCCCTGGAAGGCAGAGGCACACCAGACGCTCCGGGGGTGGCCTGAAGGGAACCAGACGTGGCCGCGGACCCGGGGGCCGTCCGTGCGGCCCGCGAGCCCCTCGACCTGCACCTGGCCGCCCCCACTGCAGCCCAGCCCCGGCGTCGCCACCTGTCTGCCGGTGTGGCTCTCCACAGCTCCATACGGAAAAAGCCGCCCCTCCGCCGTTTCGCCATGGCCGAGGGCGGGAGCGGGATCGAGGGCCCAGGCCGCTTCCCCGGGCCTGCCGGCCACCTGGGGCGGGGTCCTGAGCTCGGACGGTGGCGTGGGGGCGAGGGTGGCGTTGCTGGGTCTTAGGGGCCGTGCCAACTCAATGGTGGCTCCCAGTGGCTTCGGGCCAGCTTCTGTCGGGCAGGAGGGCCGGTCCGGTCTGCGTCTGAGCTGCGCCTAGCGCAGCGTGGGCGGGCAGGTGGGATGCCCAAGGGCCCGCGGTCTCCGGGCCCGGAAGCCTCCTGGGCCACTTCCCCGTGAGCGGCCTGCGGGATCTGGGGCGTGGCGCCTAGCTCCCAAAAGTTTGCTGGCTCCCGCCCGCCCTGGGCTGGGGGGTCGCCAGCACCTCCGCCACCCCCAGGTGCCCGAGACCTCCGTTTCCCTGCCTAGGCGGGCGGCGGGGCCCTGCCGGGACGGGCGGGCCGCTGGGCTGACGGTAAGGCCCAAGCGCCTGCTGAGCTGCACCTCAAGAGGCAGCCCGCGACCCCGCCGGCATCTACTGCCGAAGCAGCCTAGAAGGGCCCGATCTCGCCGCGATCGCGGAAGCTAAGCAGGTTCGGGCCTGGTTAGAACTTGGATGGGAGACCTCTAGGGAAGACCGGGTGCTCTAGGCTTTTTGCCTCCCGCTCCAACTTCTCCTTTTGTCGCTCGCGGCGTTGGAGGCTATCTCCGACCCGCCCGGCACAGCTGCAAGCCCCACCTCCTCAGGCCCCTCCCACCACAGCAAGCGTCTGATGGGGCGCTCCCCGCCTGCCTGAGCGGTCAGGCGGCCAGAAGGCGTCCCTGGAAGGCAGAGGCACACCAGACGCTCCGGGGGTGGCCTGAAGGGAACCAGACGTGGCCGCAGACCCGGGGGCCGTCCGTGCGGCCCGCGAGCCCCTCGACCTGCACCTGGCCGCCCCCACTGCAGCCCAGCCCCGGCGTCGCCACCTGTCTGCCGGGGTGGCTCTCCACAGCTCCATACGGAAAAAGCCGCCCCTCCGCCGTTTCGCCATGGCCGAGGGCGGGAGCGGGATCGAGGGCCCAGGCCGCTTCCCCGGGCCTGCCGGCCACCTGGGGCGGGGTCCTGAGCTCGGACGGTGGCGTGGGGGCGAGGGTGGCGTTGCTGGGTCTTAGGGGCCGTGCCAACTCAATGGTGGCTCCCAGTGGCTTCGGGCCAGCTTCTGTCGGGCAGGAGGGCCGGTCCGGTCTGCGTCTGAGCTGCGCCTAGCGCAGCGTGGGCGGGCAGGTGGGATGCCCAAGGGCCCGCGGTCTCCGGGCCCGGAAGCCTCCTGGGCCACTTCCCCGTGAGCGGCCTGCGGGATCTGGGGCGTGGCGCCTAGCTCCCAAAAGTTTGCTGGCTCCCGCCCGCCCTGGGCTGGGGGGTCGCCAGCACCTCCGCCACCCCCAGGTGCCCGAGACCTCCGTTTCCCTGCCTAGGCGGGCGGCGGGGCCCTGCCGGGACGGGCGGGCCGCTGGGCTGACGGTAAGGCCCAAGCGCCTGCTGAGCTGCACCTCAAGAGGCAGCCCGCGACCCCGCCGGCATCTACTGCCGAAGCAGCCTAGAAGGGCCCGATCTCGCCGCGATCGCGGAAGCTAAGCAGGTTCGGGCCTGGTTAGAACTTGGATGGGAGACCTCTAGGGAAGACCGGGTGCTCTAGGCTTTTTGCCTCCCGCTCCAACTTCTCCTTTTGTCGCTCGCGGCGTTGGAGGCTATCTCCGACCCGCCCGGCACAGCTGCAAGCCCCACCTCCTCAGGCCCCTCCCACCACAGCAAGCGTCTGATGGGGCGCTCCCCGCCTGCCTGAGCGGCCAGGCGGCCAGAAGGCGTCCCTGGAAGGCAGAGGCACACCAGACGCTCCGGGGGTGGCCTGAAGGGAACCAGACGTGGCCGCGGACCCGGGGGCCGTCCGTGCGGCCCGCGAGCCCCTCGACCTGCACCTGGCCGCCCCCACTGCAGCCCAGCCCCGGCGTCGCCACCTGTCTGCCGGGGTGGCTCTCCACAGCTCCATACGGAAAAAGCCGCCCCTCCGCCGTTTCGCCATGGCCGGGGGCGGGAGCGGGATCGAGGGCCTAGGCCGCATCCCCGGGCCTGCCGGCCACCTGGGGCGGGGTCCTGAGCTCGGACGGTGGCGTGGAGGCGAGGGTGGCGTTGCTGGGTCTTAGGGGCCGTGCCAACTCAATGGTGGCTCCCAGTGGCTTCGGGCCAGCTTCTGTCGGGCAGGAGGGCCGGTCCGGTCTGCGCCTGAGCTGCGCCTAGCGCAGCGTGGGCGGGCAGGTGGGATGCCCAAGGGCCCGCGGTCTCCGGGCCCCGAAGCATCCTGGGCCACTTCCCCGTGAGCGGCCTGCGGGATGTGGGGCGTGGCGCCTAGCTCCCAAAAGTTTGCTGGCTCCCGCCCGCCCTGGGCGGGTGGGTCGCCAGCACCTCCGCCACCCCCAGGTGCCCGAGACCTCCGTTCCCCTGCCTAGGCGGGCGGCGGGGCCCTGCCGGGACGGGCGGGCCGCTGGGCTGACGGTAAGGCCCAAGCGCCTGCTGAGCTGCGCCTCAAGAGGCAGTCCGCGACCCCGCAGGCATCTACTGCCAAAGCAGCCTAGAAGGGCCCGATCTCGCCGCGATCGCGGAAGCTAAGCAGGTTCGGGCCTGGTTAGAACTTGGATGGGAGACCTCTAGGGAAGACCGGGTGCTCTAGGCTTTTTGCCTCCCGCTCCGCCTTCTCCTTTTGTCGCTCGCGGCGTTCGCGGCTATCTCCGACCCGCCCGGCACAGCTGCAAGCCCCACCTCCTCAGGCCCCTCCCACCACAGCAAGCGTCTGATGGGGCGCTCCCCGCCTGCCTGAGCGGCCAGGCGGCCAGAAGGCGTCCCTGGAAGGCAGAGGCACACCAGACGCTCCGGGGGTGGCCTGAAGGGAACCAGACGTGGCCGCGGACCCGGGGGCCGTCCGTGCGGCCCGCGAGCCCCTCGACCTGCACCTGGCCGCCCCCACTGCAGCCCAGCCCCGGCGTCGCCACCTGTCTGCCGGGGTGGCTCTCCACAGCTCCATACGGAAAAAGCCGCCCCTCCGCCGTTTCGCCATGGCCGAGGGCGGGAGCGGGATCGAGGGCCCAGGCCGCTTCCCCGGGCCTGCCGGCCACCTGGGGCGGGGTCCTGAGCTCGGACGGTGGCGTGGGGGCGAGGGTGGCGTTGCTGGGTCTTAGGGGCCGTGCCAACTCAATGGTGGCTCCCAGTGGCTTCGGGCCAGCTTCTGTAGGGCAGGAGGGACGGTCCGGTCTGCGTCTGAGCTGCGCCTAGCGCAGCGTGGGCGGGCAGGTGGGATGCCCAAGGGCCCGCGGTCTCCGGGCCCGGAAGCCTCCTGGGCCACTTCCCCGTGAGCGGCCTGCGGGATCTGGGGCGTGGCGCCTAGCTCCCAAAAGTTTGCTGGCTCCCGCCCGCCCTGGGCTGGGGGGTCGCCAGCACCTCCGCCACCCCCAGGTGCCCGAGACCTCCGTTTCCCTGCCTAGGCGGGCGGCGGGGCCCTGCCGGGACGGGCGGGCCGCTGGGCTGACGGTAAGGCCCAAGCGCCTGCTGAGCTGCACCTCAAGAGGCAGCCCGCGACCCCGCCGGCATCTACTGCCGAAGCAGCCTAGAAGGGCCCGATCTCGCCGCGATCGCGGAAGCTAAGCAGGTTCGGGCCTGGTTAGAACTTGGATGGGAGACCTCTAGGGAAGACCGGGTGCTCTAGGCTTTTTGCCTCCCGCTCCAACTTCTCCTTTTGTCGCTCGCGGCGTTGGAGGCTATCTCCGACCCGCCCGGCACAGCTGCAAGCCCCACCTCCTCAGGCCCCTCCCACCACAGCAAGCGTCTGATGGGGCGCTCCCCGCCTGCCTGAGCGGCCAGGCGGCCAGAAGGCGTCCCTGGAAGGCAGAGGCACACCAGACGCTCCGGGGGTGGCCTGAAGGGAACCAGACGTGGCCGCGGACCCGGGGGCCGTCCGTGCGGCCCGCGAGCCCCTCGACCTGCACCTGGCCGCCCCCACTGCAGCCCAGCCCCGGCGTCGCCACCTGTCTGCCGGGGTGGCTCTCCACAGCTCCATACGGAAAAAGCCGCCCCTCCGCCGTTTCGCCATGGCCGGGGGCGGGAGCGGGATCGAGGGCCTAGGCCGCATCCCCGGGCCTGCCGGCCACCTGGGGCGGGGTCCTGAGCTCGGACGGTGGCGTGGAGGCGAGGGTGGCGTTGCTGGGTCTTAGGGGCCGTGCCAACTCAATGGTGGCTCCCAGTGGCTTCGGGCCAGCTTCTGTCGGGCAGGAGGGCCGGTCCGGTCTGCGCCTGAGCTGCGCCTAGCGCAGCGTGGGCGGGCAGGTGGGATGCCCAAGGGCCCGCGGTCTCCGGGCCCCGAAGCATCCTGGGCCACTTCCCCGTGAGCGGCCTGCGGGATGTGGGGCGTGGCGCCTAGCTCCCAAAAGTTTGCTGGCTCCCGCCCGCCCTGGGCGGGTGGGTCGCCAGCACCTCCGCCACCCCCAGGTGCCCGAGACCTCCGTTCCCCTGCCTAGGCGGGCGGCGGGGCCCTGCCGGGACGGGCGGGCCGCTGGGCTGACGGTAAGGCCCAAGCGCCTGCTGAGCTGCGCCTCAAGAGGCAGTCCGCGACCCCGCAGGCATCTACTGCCAAAGCAGCCTAGAAGGGCCCGATCTCGCCGCGATCGCGGAAGCTAAGCAGGTTCGGGCCTGGTTAGAACTTGGATGGGAGACCTCTAGGGAAGACCGGGTGCTCTAGGCTTTTTGCCTCCCGCTCCGCCTTCTCCTTTTGTCGCTCGCGGCGTTCGCGGCTATCTCCGACCCGCCCGGCACAGCTGCAAGCCCCACCTCCTCAGGCCCCTCCCACCACAGCAAGCGTCTGATGGGGCGCTCCCCGCCTGCCTGAGCGGCCAGGCGGCCAGAAGGCGTCCCTGGAAGGCAGAGGCACACCAGACGCTCCGGGGGTGGCCTGAAGGGAACCAGACGTGGCCGCGGACCCGGGGGCCGTCCGTGCGGCCCGCGAGCCCCTCGACCTGCACCTGGCCGCCCCCACTGCAGCCCAGCCCCGGCGTCGCCACCTGTCTGCCGGGGTGGCTCTCCACAGCTCCATACGGAAAAAGCCGCCCCTCCGCCGTTTCGCCATGGCCGAGGGCGGGAGCGGGATCGAGGGCCCAGGCCGCTTCCCCGGGCCTGCCGGCCACCTGGGGCGGGGTCCTGAGCTCGGACGGTGGCGTGGGGGCGAGGGTGGCGTTGCTGGGTCTTAGGGGCCGTGCCAACTCAATGGTGGCTCCCAGTGGCTTCGGGCCAGCTTCTGTAGGGCAGGAGGGACGGTCCGGTCTGCGTCTGAGCTGCGCCTAGCGCAGCGTGGGCGGGCAGGTGGGATGCCCAAGGGCCCGCGGTCTCCGGGCCCGGAAGCCTCCTGGGCCACTTCCCCGTGAGCGGCCTGCGGGATCTGGGGCGTGGCGCCTAGCTCCCAAAAGTTTGCTGGCTCCCGCCCGCCCTGGGCTGGGGGGTCGCCAGCACCTCCGCCACCCCCAGGTGCCCGAGACCTCCGTTTCCCTGCCTAGGCGGGCGGCGGGGCCCTGCCGGGACGGGCGGGCCGCTGGGCTGACGGTAAGGCCCAAGCGCCTGCTGAGCTGCACCTCAAGAGGCAGCCCGCGACCCCGCCGGCATCTACTGCCGAAGCAGCCTAGAAGGGCCCGATCTCGCCGCGATCGCGGAAGCTAAGCAGGTTCGGGCCTGGTTAGAACTTGGATGGGAGACCTCTAGGGAAGACCGGGTGCTCTAGGCTTTTTGCCTCCCGCTCCAACTTCTCCTTTTGTCGCTCGCGGCGTTGGAGGCTATCTCCGACCCGCCCGGCACAGCTGCAAGCCCCACCTCCTCAGGCCCCTCCCACCACAGCAAGCGTCTGATGGGGCGCTCCCCGCCTGCCTGAGCGGTCAGGCGGCCAGAAGGCGTCCCTGGAAGGCAGAGGCACACCAGACGCTCCGGGGGTGGCCTGAAGGGAACCAGACGTGGCCGCAGACCCGGGGGCCGTCCGTGCGGCCCGCGAGCCCCTCGACCTGCACCTGGCCGCCCCCACTGCAGCCCAGCCCCGGCGTCGCCACCTGTCTGCCGGGGTGGCTCTCCACAGCTCCATACGGAAAAAGCCGCCCCTCCGCCGTTTCGCCATGGCCGAGGGCGGGAGCGGGATCGAGGGCCCAGGCCGCTTCCCCGGGCCTGCCGGCCACCTGGGGCGGGGTCCTGAGCTCGGACGGTGGCGTGGGGGCGAGGGTGGCGTTGCTGGGTCTTAGGGGCCGTGCCAACTCAATGGTGGCTCCCAGTGGCTTCGGGCCAGCTTCTGTCGGGCAGGAGGGCCGGTCCGGTCTGCGTCTGAGCTGCGCCTAGCGCAGCGTGGGCGGGCAGGTGGGATGCCCAAGGGCCCGCGGTCTCCGGGCCCGGAAGCCTCCTGGGCCACTTCCCCGTGAGCGGCCTGCGGGATCTGGGGCGTGGCGCCTAGCTCCCAAAAGTTTGCTGGCTCCCGCCCGCCCTGGGCTGGGGGGTCGCCAGCACCTCCGCCACCCCCAGGTGCCCGAGACCTCCGTTTCCCTGCCTAGGCGGGCGGCGGGGCCCTGCCGGGACGGGCGGGCCGCTGGGCTGACGGTAAGGCCCAAGCGCCTGCTGAGCTGCACCTCAAGAGGCAGCCCGCGACCCCGCCGGCATCTACTGCCGAAGCAGCCTAGAAGGGCCCGATCTCGCCGCGATCGCGGAAGCTAAGCAGGTTCGGGCCTGGTTAGAACTTGGATGGGAGACCTCTAGGGAAGACCGGGTGCTCTAGGCTTTTTGCCTCCCGCTCCAACTTCTCCTTTTGTCGCTCGCGGCGTTGGAGGCTATCTCCGACCCGCCCGGCACAGCTGCAAGCCCCACCTCCTCAGGCCCCTCCCACCACAGCAAGCGTCTGATGGGGCGCTCCCCGCCTGCCTGAGCGGCCAGGCGGCCAGAAGGCGTCCCTGGAAGGCAGAGGCACACCAGACGCTCCGGGGGTGGCCTGAAGGGAACCAGACGTGGCCGCGGACCCGGGGGCCGTCCGTGCGGCCCGCGAGCCCCTCGACCTGCACCTGGCCGCCCCCACTGCAGCCCAGCCCCGGCGTCGCCACCTGTCTGCCGGGGTGGCTCTCCACAGCTCCATACGGAAAAAGCCGCCCCTCCGCCGTTTCGCCATGGCCGGGGGCGGGAGCGGGATCGAGGGCCTAGGCCGCATCCCCGGGCCTGCCGGCCACCTGGGGCGGGGTCCTGAGCTCGGACGGTGGCGTGGAGGCGAGGGTGGCGTTGCTGGGTCTTAGGGGCCGTGCCAACTCAATGGTGGCTCCCAGTGGCTTCGGGCCAGCTTCTGTCGGGCAGGAGGGCCGGTCCGGTCTGCGCCTGAGCTGCGCCTAGCGCAGCGTGGGCGGGCAGGTGGGATGCCCAAGGGCCCGCGGTCTCCGGGCCCCGAAGCATCCTGGGCCACTTCCCCGTGAGCGGCCTGCGGGATGTGGGGCGTGGCGCCTAGCTCCCAAAAGTTTGCTGGCTCCCGCCCGCCCTGGGCGGGTGGGTCGCCAGCACCTCCGCCACCCCCAGGTGCCCGAGACCTCCGTTCCCCTGCCTAGGCGGGCGGCGGGGCCCTGCCGGGACGGGCGGGCCGCTGGGCTGACGGTAAGGCCCAAGCGCCTGCTGAGCTGCGCCTCAAGAGGCAGTCCGCGACCCCGCAGGCATCTACTGCCAAAGCAGCCTAGAAGGGCCCGATCTCGCCGCGATCGCGGAAGCTAAGCAGGTTCGGGCCTGGTTAGAACTTGGATGGGAGACCTCTAGGGAAGACCGGGTGCTCTAGGCTTTTTGCCTCCCGCTCCGCCTTCTTTTGTCGCTCGCGGCGTTCGCGGCTATCTCCGACCCGCCCGGCACAGCTGCAAGCCCCACCTCCTCAGGCCCCTCCCACCACAGCAAGCGTCTGATGGGGCGCTCCCCGCCTGCCTGAGCGGCCAGGCGGCCAGAAGGCGTCCCTGGAAGGCAGAGGCACACCAGACGCTCCAGGGGTGGCCTGAAGGGAACCAGACGTGGCCGCGGACCCGGGGGCCGTCCGTGCGGCCCGCGAGCCCCTCGACCTGCACCTGGCCGCCCCCACTGCAGCCCAGCCCCGGCGTCGCCACCTGTCTGCCGGGGTGGCTCTCCACAGCTCCATACGGAAAAAGCCGCCCCTCCGCCGTTTCGCCATGGCCGAGGGCGGGAGCGGGATCGAGGGCCCAGGCCGCTTCCCCGGGCCTGCCGGCCACCTGGGGCGGGGTCCTGAGCTCGGACGGTGGCGTGGGGGCGAGGGTGGCGTTGCTGGGTCTTAGGGGCCGTGCCAACTCAATGGTGGCTCCCAGTGGCTTCGGGCCAGCTTCTGTCGGGCAGGAGGGCCGGTCCGCTCTGCGTCTGAGCTGCGCCTAGCGCAGCGTGGGCGGGCAGGTGGGATGCCCAAGGGCCCGCGGTCTCCGGGCCCGGAAGCCTCCTGGGCCACTTCCCCGTGAGCGGCCTGCGGGATCTGGGGCGTGGCGCCTAGCTCCCAAAAGTTTGCTGGCTCCCGCCCGCCCTGGGCTGGGGGGTCGCCAGCACCTCCGCCACCCCCAGGTGCCCGAGACCTCCGGTTCCCTGCCTAGGCGGGCGGCGGGGCCCTGCCGGGACGGGCGGGCCGCTGGGCTGACGGTAAGGCCCAAGCGCCTGCTGAGCTGCACCTCAAGAGGCAGCCCGCGACCCCGCCGGCATCTACTGCCAAAGCAGCCTAGAAGGGCCCGATCTCGCCGCGATCGCGGAAGCTAAGCAGGTTCGGGCCTGGTTAGAACTTGGATGGGAGACCTCTAGGGAAGACCGGGTGCTCTAGGCTTTTTGCCTCCCGCTCCGCCTTCTCCTTTTGTCGCTCGCGGCGTTCGCGGCTATCTCCGACCCGCCCGGCACAGCTGCAAGCCCCACCTCCTCAGGCCCCTCCCACCACAGCAAGCGTCTGATGGGGCGCTCCCCGCCTGCCTGAGCGGCCAGGCGGCCAGAAGGCGTCCCTGGAAGGCAGAGGCACACCAGACGCTCCGGGGGTGGCCTGAAGGGAACCAGACGTGGCCGCGGGCCCGGGGGCCGTCCGTGCGGCCCGCGAGCCCCTCGACCTGCACCTGGCCGCCCCCACTGCAGCCCAGCCCCGGCGTCGCCACCTGTCTGCCGGGGTGGCTCTCCACAGCTCCATACGGAAAAAGCCGCCCCTCCGCCGTTTCGCCATGGCCGGGGGCGGGAGCGGGATCGAGGGCCCAGGCCGCTTCCCCGGGCCTGCCGGCCACCTGGGGCGGGGTCCTGAGCTCGGACGGTGGCGTGGGGGCGAGGGTGGCGTTGCTGGGTCTTAGGGGCCGTGCCAACTCAATGGTGGCTCCCAGTGGCTTCGGGCCAGCTTCTGTCGGGCAGGAGGGCCGGTCCGGTCTGCGTCTGAGCTGCGCCTAGCGCAGCGTGGGCGGGCAGGTGGGATGCCCAAGGGCCCGCGGTCTCCGGGCCCGGAAGCCTCCTGGGCCACTTCCCCGTGAGCGGCCTGCGGGATCTGGGGCGTGGCGCCTAGCTCCCAAAAGTTTGCTGGCTCCCGCCCGCCCTGGGCGGGGGGGTCGCCAGCACCTCCGCCACCCCCAGGTGCCCGAGACCTCCGTTCCCCTGCCTAGGCGGGCGGCGGGGCCCTGCCGGGACGGGCGGGCCGCTGGGCTGACGGTAAGGCCCAAGCGCCTGCTGAGCTGCGCCTCAAGAGGCAGTCCGCGACCCCACAGGCATCTACTGCCAAAGCAGCCTAGAAGGGCCCGATCTCGCCGCGATCGCGGAAGCTAAGCAGGTTCGGGCCTGGTTAGAACTTGGATGGGAGACCTCTAGGGAAGACCGGGTGCTCTAGGCTTTTTGCCTCCCGCTCCGCCTTCTCCTTTTGTCGCTCGCGGCGTTCGCGGCTATCTCCGACCCGCCCGGCACAGCTGCAAGCCCCACCTCCTCAGGCCCCTCCCACCACAGCAAGCGTCTGATGGGGCGCTCCCCGCCTGCCTGAGCGGCCAGGCGGCCAGAAGGCGTCCCTGGAAGGCAGAGGCACACCAGACGCTCCGGGGGTGGCCTGAAGGGAACCAGACGTGGCCGCGGACCCGGGGGCCGTCCGTGCGGCCCGCGAGCCCCTCGACCTGCACCTGGCCGCCCCCACTGCAGCCCAGCCCCGGCGCCGCCACCTGTCTGTCGGGGTGGCTCTGCACAGCTCCATACGGAAAAAGCCGCCCCTCCGCCGTTTCGCCATGGCCGGGGGCAGGAGCGGGATCGAGGGCCCAGGCCGCTTCCCCGGGCCTGCCGGCCACCTGGGGCGGGGTCCTGAGCTCGGAGGGTGGCGTGGGGGCGAGGGCGGCGTTGCTGGGTCTAAGGGGCCGTGCCAACTCAATGGTGGTTCCCAGTGGCTTCGGGCCAGCTTCTGTCGGGCAGGAGGGCCGGTCCGGTCTGCGTCTGAGCTGCGCCTAGCGCAGCGTGGGCGGGCAGGTGGGATGCCCAAGGGCCCGCGGTCTCCGGGCCCGGAAGCCTCCTGGGCCACTTCGCCGTGAGCGGCCTGCGGGATCTGGGGCGTGGCGCCTAGCTCCCAAAAGTTTGCTGGCTCCCTCCCGCCCTGGGCTGGGGGGTCGCCAGCACCTCCGCCACCCCCAGGTGCCCGAGACCTCCGTTTCCCTGCCTAGGCGGGCGGCGGGGCCCTGCCGGGACGGGCGGGCCGCTGGGCTGACGGTATGGCCCAATCGCCTGCTGAGCTGCACCTCAAGAGGCAGCCCGCGACCCCGCCAGCATCTACTGCCAAAGCAGCCTAGAAGGGCCCGATCTCGCCGCGATCGCGGAAGCTAAGCAGGTTCGGGCCTGGTTAGAACTTGGATGGGAGACCTCTAGGGAAGACCGGGTGCTCTAGGCTTTTTGCCTCCCGCTCCGCCTTCTCCTTTTGTCGCTCGCGGCGTTCGCGGCTATCTCCGACCCGCCCGGCACAGCTGCAAGCCCCACCTCCTCAGGCCCCTCCCACCACAGCAAGCGTCTGATGGGGCGCTCCCCGCCTGCCTGAGCGGCCAGGCGGCCAGAAGGCGTCCCTGGAAGGCAGAGGCACACCAGACGCTCCGGGGGTGGCCTGAAGGGAACCAGACGTGGCCGCGGACCCGGGGGCCGTCCGTGCGGCCCGCGAGCCCCTCGACCTGCACCTGGCCGCCCCCACTGCAGCCCAGCCCCGGCGTCGCCACCTGTCTGCCGGGGTGGCTCTCCACAGCTCCATACGGAAAAAGCCGCCCCTCCGCCGTTTCGCCATGGCCGAGGGCGGGAGCGGGATCGAGGGCCCTGGCCGCTTCCCCGGGCCTGCCGGCCACCTGGGGCGGGGTCCTGAGCTCGGACGGTGGCGTGGGGGCGAGGGTGGCGTTGCTGGGTCTTAGGGGCCGTGCCAACTCAATGGTGGCTCCCAGTGGCTTCGGGCCAGCTTCTGTCGGGCAGGAGGGCCGGTCCGGTCTGCGTCTGAGCTGCGCCTAGCGCAGCGTGGGCGGGCAGGTGGGATGCCCAAGGGCCCGCGGTCTCCGGGCCCGGAAGCCTCCTGGGCCACTTCCCCGTGAGGGGCCTGCGGGATCTGGGGCGTGGCGCCTAGCTCCCAAAAGTTTGCTGGCTCCCTCCCGCCCTGGGCTGGGGGGTCGCCAGCACCTCCGCCACCCCCAGGTGCCCGAGACCTCCGTTTCCCTGCCTAGGCGGGCGGCGGGGCCCTGCCGGGACGGGCGGGCCGCTGGGCTGACGGTATGGCCCAATCGCCTGCTGAGCTGCACCTCAAGAGGCAGCCCGCGACCCCGCCGGCATCTACTGCCAAAGCAGCCTAGAAGGGCCCGATCTCGCCGCGATCGCGGAAGCTAAGCAGGTTCGGGCCTGGTTAGAACTTGGATGGGAGACCTCTAGGGAAGACCGGGTGCTCTAGGCTTTTTGCCTCCCGCTCCGCCTTCTCCTTTTGGCTCGCGGCGTTCGCGGCTATCTCCGACCCGCCCGGCACAGCTGCAAGCCCCACCTCCTCAGGCCCCTCCCACCACAGCAAGCGTCTGATGGGGCGCTCCCCGCCTGCCTGAGCGGCCAGGCGGCCAGAAGGCGTCCCTGGAAGGCAGAGGCACACCAGACGCTCCGGGGGTGGCCTGAAGGGAACCAGACGTGGCCGCGGACCCGGGGGCCGTCCGTGCGGCCCGCGAGCCCCTCGACCTGCACCTGGCAGCCCCCACTGCAGCCCAGCCCCGGCGTCGCCACCTGTCTGCCGGTGTGGCTCTCCACAGCTCCATACGGAAAAAGCCGCCCCTCCGCCGTTTCGCCATGGCCGAGGGCGGGAGCGGGATCGAGGGCCCAGGCCGCTTCCCCGGGCCTGCCGGCCACCTGGGGCGGGGTCCTGAGCTCGGACGGTGGCGTGGGGGCGAGGGTGGCGTTGCTGGGTCTTAGGGGCCGTGCCAACTCAATGGTGGCTCCCAGTGGCTTCGGGCCAGCTTCTGTCGGGCAGGAGGGCCGGTCCGGTCTGCGTCTGAGCTGCGCCTAGCGCAGCGTGGGCGGGCAGGTGGGATGCCCAAGGGCCCGCGGTCTCCGGGCCCGGAAGCCTCCTGGGCCACTTCCCCGTGAGCGGCCTGCGGGATCTGGGGCGTGGCGCCTAGCTCCCAAAAGTTTGCTGGCTCCCGCCCGCCCTGGGCTGGGGGGTCGCCAGCACCTCCGCCACCCCCAGGTGCCCGAGACCTCCGTTTCCCTGCCTAGGCGGGCGGCGGGGCCCTGCCGGGACGGGCGGGCCGCTGGGCTGACGGTAAGGCCCAAGCGCCTGCTGAGCTGCACCTCAAGAGGCAGCCCGCGACCCCGCCGGCATCTACTGCCGAAGCAGCCTAGAAGGGCCCGATCTCGCCGCGATCGCGGAAGCTAAGCAGGTTCGGGCCTGGTTAGAACTTGGATGGGAGACCTCTAGGGAAGACCGGGTGCTCTAGGCTTTTTGCCTCCCGCTCCAACTTCTCCTTTTGTCGCTCGCGGCGTTGGAGGCTATCTCCGACCCGCCCGGCACAGCTGCAAGCCCCACCTCCTCAGGCCCCTCCCACCACAGCAAGCGTCTGATGGGGCGCTCCCCGCCTGCCTGAGCGGTCAGGCGGCCAGAAGGCGTCCCTGGAAGGCAGAGGCACACCAGACGCTCCGGGGGTGGCCTGAAGGGAACCAGACGTGGCCGCGGACCCGGGGGCCGTCCGTGCGGCCCGCGAGCCCCTCGACCTGCACCTGGCCGCCCCCACTGCAGCCCAGCCCCGGCGTCGCCACCTGTCTGCCGGGGTGGCTCTCCACAGCTCCATACGGAAAAAGCCGCCCCTCCGCCGTTTCGCCATGGCCGAGGGCGGGAGCGGGATCGAGGGCCCAGGCCGCTTCCCCGGGCCTGCCGGCCACCTGGGGCGGGGTCCTGAGCTCGGACGGTGGCGTGGGGGCGAGGGTGGCGTTGCTGGGTCTTAGGGGCCGTGCCAACTCAATGGTGGCTCCCAGTGGCTTCGGGCCAGCTTCTGTCGGGCAGGAGGGCCGGTCCGGTCTGCGTCTGAGCTGCGCCTAGCGCAGCGTGGGCGGGCAGGTGGGATGCCCAAGGGCCCGCGGTCTCCGGGCCCGGAAGCCTCCTGGGCCACTTCCCCGTGAGGGGCCTGCGGGATCTGGGGCGTGGCGCCTAGCTCCCAAAAGTTTGCTGGCTCCCGCCCGCCCTGGGCTGGGGGGTCGCCAGCACCTCCGCCACCCCCAGGTGCCCGAGACCTCCGTTTCCCTGCCTAGGCGGGCGGCGGGGCCCTGCCGGGACGGGCGGGCCGCTGGGCTGACGGTAAGGCCCAAGCGCCTGCTGAGCTGCGCCTCAAGAGGCAGTCCGCGACCCCGCAGGCATCTACTGCCGAAGCAGCCTAGAAGGGCCCGATCTCGCCGCGATCGCGGAAGCTAAGCAGGTTCGGGCCTGGTTAGAACTTGGATGGGAGACCTCTAGGGAAGACCGGGTGCTCTAGGCTTTTTGCCTCCCGCTCCGCCTTCTCCTTTTGTCGCTCGCGGCGTTCGCGGCTATCTCCGACCCGCCCGGCACAGCTGCAAGCCCCACCTCCTCAGGCCCCTCCCACCACAGCAAGCGTCTGATGGGGCGCTCCCCGCCTGCCTGAGCGGCCAGGCGGCCAGAAGGCGTCCCTGGAAGGCAGAGGCACACCAGACGCTCCGGGGGTGGCCTGAAGGGAACCAGACGTGGCCGCGGACCCGGGGGCCGTCCGTGCGGCCCGCGAGCCCCTCGACCTGCACCTGGCCGCCCCCACTGCAGCCCAGCCCCGGCGTCGCCACCTGTCTGCCGGGGTGGCTCTGCACAGCTCCATACGGAAAAAGCCGCCCCTCCGCCGTTTCGCCATGGCCGGGGGCGGGAGCGGGATCGAGGGCCCAGGCCGCTTCCCCGGGCCTGCCGGCCACCTGGGGCGGGGTCCTGAGCTCGGACGGTGGCGTGGGTCGAGGGTGGCGTTGCTGGGTCTTAGGGGCCGTGCCAACTCAATGGTGGCTCCCAGTGGCTTCGGGCCAGCTTCTGTCGGGCAGGAGGGCCGGTCCGGTCTGCGTCTGAGCTGCGCCTAGCGCAGGGTGGGCGGGCAGGTGGGATGCCCAAGGGCCCGCGGTCTCCGGGCCCGGAAGCCTCCTGGGCCACTTCCCCGTGAGCGGCCTGCGGGATCTGGGGCGTGGCGCCTAGCTCCCAAAAGTTTGCTGGCTCCCGCCCGCCCTGGGCGGGGGGGTCGCCAGCACCTCCGCCACCCCCAGGTGCCCGAGACCTCCGTTCCCGTGCCTAGGCGGGCGGCGGGGCCCTGCCGGGACGGGCGGGCCGCTGGGCTGACGGTAAGGCCCAAGCGCCTGCTGAGCTGCACCTCAAGAGGCAGCCCGCGACCCCGCCGGCATCTACTGCCAAAGCAGCCTAGAAGGGCCCGATCTCGCCGCGATCGCGGAAGCTAAGCAGGTTCGGGCCTGGTTAGAACTTGGATGGGAGACCTCTAGGGAAGACCGGGTGCTCTAGGCTTTTTGCCTCCCGCTCCGCCTTCTCCTTTTGTCGCTCGCGGCGTTCGCGGCTATCTCCGACCCGCCCGGCACAGCTGCAAGCCCCACCTCCTCAGGCCCCTCCCACCACAGCAAGCGTCTGATGGGGCGCTCCCCGCCTGCCTGAGCGGCCAGGCGGCCAGAAGGCGTCCCTGGAAGGCAGAGGCACACCAGACGCTCCGGGGGTGGCCTGAAGGGAACCAGACGTGGCCGCGGACCCGGGGGCCGTCCGTGCGGCCCGCGAGCCCCTCGACCTGCACCTGGCCGCCCCCACTGCAGCCCAGCCCCGGCGTCGCCACCTGTCTGCCGGTGTGGCTCTCCACAGCTCCATACGGAAAAAGCCGCCCCTCCGCCGTTTCGCCATGGCCGAGGGCGGGAGCGGGATCGAGGGCCCAGGCCGCTTCCCCGGGCCTGCCGGCCACCTGGGGCGGGGTCCTGAGCTCGGACGGTGGCGTGGGGGCGAGGGTGGCGTTGCTGGGTCTTAGGGGCCGTGCCAACTCAATGGTGGCTCCCAGTGGCTTCGGGCCAGCTTCTGTCGGGCAGGAGGGCCGGTCCGGTCTGCGTCTGAGCTGCGCCTAGCGCAGCGTGGGCGGGCAGGTGGGATGCCCAAGGGCCCGCGGTCTCCGGGCCCGGAAGCCTCCTGGGCCACTTCCCCGTGAGCGGCCTGCGGGATCTGGGGCGTGGCGCCTAGCTCCCAAAAGTTTGCTGGCTCCCGCCCGCCCTGGGCTGGGGGGTCGCCAGCACCTCCGCCACCCCCAGGTGCCCGAGACCTCCGTTTCCCTGCCTAGGCGGGCGGCGGGGCCCTGCCGGGACGGGCGGGCCGCTGGGCTGACGGTAAGGCCCAAGCGCCTGCTGAGCTGCGCCTCAAGAGGCAGTCCGCGACCCCACAGGCATCTACTGCCAAAGCAGCCTAGAAGGGCCCGATCTCGCCGCGATCGCGGAAGCTAAGCAGGTTCGGGCCTGGTTAGAACTTGGATGGGAGACCTCTAGGGAAGACCGGGTGCTCTAGGCTTTTTGCCTCCCGCTCCGCCTTCTCCTTTTGTCGCTCGCGGCGTTCGCGGCTATCTCCGACCCGCCCGGCACAGCTGCAAGCCCCACCTCCTCAGGCCCCTCCCACCACAGCAAGCGTCTGATGGGGCGCTCCCCGCCTGCCTGAGCGGCCAGGCGGCCAGAAGGCGTCCCTGGAAGGCAGAGGCACACCAGACGCTCCGGGGGTGGCCTGAAGGGAACCAGACGTGGCCGCGGACCCGGGGGCCGTCCGTGCGGCCCGCGAGCCCCTCGACCTGCACCTGGCCGCCCCCACTGCAGCCCAGCCCCGGCGCCGCCACCTGTCTGTCGGGGTGGCTCTGCACAGCTCCATACGGAAAAAGCCGCCCCTCCGCCGTTTCGCCATGGCCGGGGGCAGGAGCGGGATCGAGGGCCCAGGCCGCTTCCCCGGGCCTGCCGGCCACCTGGGGCGGGGTCCTGAGCTCGGAGGGTGGCGTGGGGGCGAGGGCGGCGTTGCTGGGTCTAAGGGGCCGTGCCAACTCAATGGTGGTTCCCAGTGGCTTCGGGCCAGCTTCTGTCGGGCAGGAGGGCCGGTCCGGTCTGCGTCTGAGCTGCGCCTAGCGCAGCGTGGGCGGGCAGGTGGGATGCCCAAGGGCCCGCGGTCTCCGGGCCCGGAAGCCTCCTGGGCCACTTCGCCGTGAGCGGCCTGCGGGATCTGGGGCGTGGCGCCTAGCTCCCAAAAGTTTGCTGGCTCCCTCCCGCCCTGGGCTGGGGGGTCGCCAGCACCTCCGCCACCCCCAGGTGCCCGAGACCTCCGTTTCCCTGCCTAGGCGGGCGGCGGGGCCCTGCCGGGACGGGCGGGCCGCTGGGCTGACGGTATGGCCCAATCGCCTGCTGAGCTGCACCTCAAGAGGCAGCCCGCGACCCCGCCAGCATCTACTGCCAAAGCAGCCTAGAAGGGCCCGATCTCGCCGCGATCGCGGAAGCTAAGCAGGTTCGGGCCTGGTTAGAACTTGGATGGGAGACCTCTAGGGAAGACCGGGTGCTCTAGGCTTTTTGCCTCCCGCTCCGCCTTCTCCTTTTGTCGCTCGCGGCGTTCGCGGCTATCTCCGACCCGCCCGGCACAGCTGCAAGCCCCACCTCCTCAGGCCCCTCCCACCACAGCAAGCGTCTGATGGGGCGCTCCCCGCCTGCCTGAGCGGCCAGGCGGCCAGAAGGCGTCCCTGGAAGGCAGAGGCACACCAGACGCTCCGGGGGTGGCCTGAAGGGAACCAGACGTGGCCGCGGACCCGGGGGCCGTCCGTGCGGCCCGCGAGCCCCTCGACCTGCACCTGGCCGCCCCCACTGCAGCCCAGCCCCGGCGTCGCCACCTGTCTGCCGGGGTGGCTCTCCACAGCTCCATACGGAAAAAGCCGCCCCTCCGCCGTTTCGCCATGGCCGAGGGCGGGAGCGGGATCGAGGGCCCAGGCCGCTTCCCCGGGCCTGCCGGCCACCTGGGGCGGGGTCCTGAGCTCGGACGGTGGCGTGGGGGCGAGGGTGGCGTTGCTGGGTCTTAGGGGCCGTGCCAACTCAATGGTGGCTCCCAGTGGCTTCGGGCCAGCTTCTGTCGGGCAGGAGGGCCGGTCCGGTCTGCGTCTGAGCTGCGCCTAGCGCAGCGTGGGCGGGCAGGTGGGATGCCCAAGGGCCCGCGGTCTCCGGGCCCGGAAGCCTCCTGGGCCACTTCCCCGTGAGGGGCCTGCGGGATCTGGGGCGTGGCGCCTAGCTCCCAAAAGTTTGCTGGCTCCCGCCCGCCCTGGGCTGGGGGGTCGCCAGCACCTCCGCCACCCCCAGGTGCCCGAGACCTCCGTTTCCCTGCCTAGGCGGGCGGCGGGGCCCTGCCGGGACGGGCGGGCCGCTGGGCTGACGGTAAGGCCCAAGCGCCTGCTGAGCTGCGCCTCAAGAGGCAGTCCGCGACCCCGCAGGCATCTACTGCCGAAGCAGCCTAGAAGGGCCCGATCTCGCCGCGATCGCGGAAGCTAAGCAGGTTCGGGCCTGGTTAGAACTTGGATGGGAGACCTCTAGGGAAGACCGGGTGCTCTAGGCTTTTTGCCTCCCGCTCCGCCTTCTCCTTTTGTCGCTCGCGGCGTTCGCGGCTATCTCCGACCCGCCCGGCACAGCTGCAAGCCCCACCTCCTCAGGCCCCTCCCACCACAGCAAGCGTCTGATGGGGCGCTCCCCGCCTGCCTGAGCGGCCAGGCGGCCAGAAGGCGTCCCTGGAAGGCAGAGGCACACCAGACGCTCCGGGGGTGGCCTGAAGGGAACCAGACGTGGCCGCGGACCCGGGGGCCGTCCGTGCGGCCCGCGAGCCCCTCGACCTGCACCTGGCCGCCCCCACTGCAGCCCAGCCCCGGCGTCGCCACCTGTCTGCCGGGGTGGCTCTGCACAGCTCCATACGGAAAAAGCCGCCCCTCCGCCGTTTCGCCATGGCCGGGGGCGGGAGCGGGATCGAGGGCCCAGGCCGCTTCCCCGGGCCTGCCGGCCACCTGGGGCGGGGTCCTGAGCTCGGACGGTGGCGTGGGTCGAGGGTGGCGTTGCTGGGTCTTAGGGGCCGTGCCAACTCAATGGTGGCTCCCAGTGGCTTCGGGCCAGCTTCTGTCGGGCAGGAGGGCCGGTCCGGTCTGCGTCTGAGCTGCGCCTAGCGCAGGGTGGGCGGGCAGGTGGGATGCCCAAGGGCCCGCGGTCTCCGGGCCCGGAAGCCTCCTGGGCCACTTCCCCGTGAGCGGCCTGCGGGATCTGGGGCGTGGCGCCTAGCTCCCAAAAGTTTGCTGGCTCCCGCCCGCCCTGGGCGGGGGGGTCGCCAGCACCTCCGCCACCCCCAGGTGCCCGAGACCTCCGTTCCCGTGCCTAGGCGGGCGGCGGGGCCCTGCCGGGACGGGCGGGCCGCTGGGCTGACGGTAAGGCCCAAGCGCCTGCTGAGCTGCACCTCAAGAGGCAGCCCGCGACCCCGCCGGCATCTACTGCCAAAGCAGCCTAGAAGGGCCCGATCTCGCCGCGATCGCGGAAGCTAAGCAGGTTCGGGCCTGGTTAGAACTTGGATGGGAGACCTCTAGGGAAGACCGGGTGCTCTAGGCTTTTTGCCTCCCGCTCCGCCTTCTCCTTTTGTCGCTCGCGGCGTTCGCGGCTATCTCCGACCCGCCCGGCACAGCTGCAAGCCCCACCTCCTCAGGCCCCTCCCACCACAGCAAGCGTCTGATGGGGCGCTCCCCGCCTGCCTGAGCGGCCAGGCGGCCAGAAGGCGTCCCTGGAAGGCAGAGGCACACCAGACGCTCCGGGGGTGGCCTGAAGGGAACCAGACGTGGCCGCGGACCCGGGGGCCGTCCGTGCGGCCCGCGAGCCCCTCGACCTGCACCTGGCCGCCCCCACTGCAGCCCAGCCCCGGCGTCGCCACCTGTCTGCCGGTGTGGCTCTCCACAGCTCCATACGGAAAAAGCCGCCCCTCCGCCGTTTCGCCATGGCCGAGGGCGGGAGCGGGATCGAGGGCCCAGGCCGCTTCCCCGGGCCTGCCGGCCACCTGGGGCGGGGTCCTGAGCTCGGACGGTGGCGTGGGGGCGAGGGTGGCGTTGCTGGGTCTTAGGGGCCGTGCCAACTCAATGGTGGCTCCCAGTGGCTTCGGGCCAGCTTCTGTCGGGCAGGAGGGCCGGTCCGGTCTGCGTCTGAGCTGCGCCTAGCGCAGCGTGGGCGGGCAGGTGGGATGCCCAAGGGCCCGCGGTCTCCGGGCCCGGAAGCCTCCTGGGCCACTTCCCCGTGAGCGGCCTGCGGGATCTGGGGCGTGGCGCCTAGCTCCCAAAAGTTTGCTGGCTCCCGCCCGCCCTGGGCTGGGGGGTCGCCAGCACCTCCGCCACCCCCAGGTGCCCGAGACCTCCGTTTCCCTGCCTAGGCGGGCGGCGGGGCCCTGCCGGGACGGGCGGGCCGCTGGGCTGACGGTAAGGCCCAAGCGCCTGCTGAGCTGCACCTCAAGAGGCAGCCCGCGACCCCGCCGGCATCTACTGCCGAAGCAGCCTAGAAGGGCCCGATCTCGCCGCGATCGTGGAAGCTAAGCAGGTTCGGGCCTGGTTAGAACTTGGATGGGAGACCTCTAGGGAAGACCGGGTGCTCTAGGCTTTTTGCCTCCCGCTCCAACTTCTCCTTTTGTCGCTCGCGGCGTTGGAGGCTATCTCCGACCCGCCCGGCACAGCTGCAAGCCCCACCTCCTCAGGCCCCTCCCACCACAGCAAGCGTCTGATGGGGCGCTCCCCGCCTGCCTGAGCGGTCAGGCGGCCAGAAGGCGTCCCTGGAAGGCAGAGGCACACCAGACGCTCCGGGGGTGGCCTGAAGGGAACCAGACGTGGCCGCAGACCCGGGGGCCGTCCGTGCGGCCCGCGAGCCCCTCGACCTGCACCTGGCCGCCCCCACTGCAGCCCAGCCCCGGCGTCGCCACCTGTCTGCCGGGGTGGCTCTCCACAGCTCCATACGGAAAAAGCCGCCCCTCCGCCGTTTCGCCATGGCCGAGGGCGGGAGCGGGATCGAGGGCCCAGGCCGCTTCCCCGGGCCTGCCGGCCACCTGGGGCGGGGTCCTGAGCTCGGACGGTGGCGTGGGGGCGAGGGTGGCGTTGCTGGGTCTTAGGGGCCGTGCCAACTCAATGGTGGCTCCCAGTGGCTTCGGGCCAGCTTCTGTCGGGCAGGAGGGCCGGTCCGGTCTGCGTCTGAGCTGCGCCTAGCGCAGCGTGGGCGGGCAGGTGGGATGCCCAAGGGCCCGCGGTCTCCGGGCCCGGAAGCCTCCTGGGCCACTTCCCCGTGAGCGGCCTGCGGGATCTGGGGCGTGGCGCCTAGCTCCCAAAAGTTTGCTGGCTCCCGCCCGCCCTGGGCTGGGGGGTCGCCAGCACCTCCGCCACCCCCAGGTGCCCGAGACCTCCGTTTCCCTGCCTAGGCGGGCGGCGGGGCCCTGCCGGGACGGGCGGGCCGCTGGGCTGACGGTAAGGCCCAAGCGCCTGCTGAGCTGCGCCTCAAGAGGCAGTCCGCGACCCCACAGGCATCTACTGCCAAAGCAGCCTAGAAGGGCCCGATCTCGCCGCGATCGCGGAAGCTAAGCAGGTTCGGGCCTGGTTAGAACTTGGATGGGAGACCTCTAGGGAAGACCGGGTGCTCTAGGCTTTTTGCCTCCCGCTCCGCCTTCTCCTTTTGTCGCTCGCGGCGTTCGCGGCTATCTCCGACCCGCCCGGCACAGCTGCAAGCCCCACCTCCTCAGGCCCCTCCCACCACAGCAAGCGTCTGATGGGGCGCTCCCCGCCTGCCTGAGCGGCCAGGCGGCCAGAAGGCGTCCCTGGAAGGCAGAGGCACACCAGACGCTCCGGGGGTGGCCTGAAGGGAACCAGACGTGGCCGCGGACCCGGGGGCCGTCCGTGCGGCCCGCGAGCCCCTCGACCTGCACCTGGCCGCCCCCACTGCAGCCCAGCCCCGGCGCCGCCACCTGTCTGTCGGGGTGGCTCTGCACAGCTCCATACGGAAAAAGCCGCCCCTCCGCCGTTTCGCCATGGCCGGGGGCAGGAGCGGGATCGAGGGCCCAGGCCGCTTCCCCGGGCCTGCCGGCCACCTGGGGCGGGGTCCTGAGCTCGGAGGGTGGCGTGGGGGCGAGGGCGGCGTTGCTGGGTCTAAGGGGCCGTGCCAACTCAATGGTGGTTCCCAGTGGCTTCGGGCCAGCTTCTGTCGGGCAGGAGGGCCGGTCCGGTCTGCGTCTGAGCTGCGCCTAGCGCAGCGTGGGCGGGCAGGTGGGATGCCCAAGGGCCCGCGGTCTCCGGGCCCGGAAGCCTCCTGGGCCACTTCGCCGTGAGCGGCCTGCGGGATCTGGGGCGTGGCGCCTAGCTCCCAAAAGTTTGCTGGCTCCCTCCCGCCCTGGGCTGGGGGGTCGCCAGCACCTCCGCCACCCCCAGGTGCCCGAGACCTCCGTTTCCCTGCCTAGGCGGGCGGCGGGGCCCTGCCAGGACGGGCGGGCCGCTGGGCTGACGGTATGGCCCAATCGCCTGCTGAGCTGCACCTCAAGAGGCAGCCCGCGACCCCGCCAGCATCTACTGCCAAAGCAGCCTAGAAGGGCCCGATCTCGCCGCGATCGCGGAAGCTAAGCAGGTTCGGGCCTGGTTAGAACTTGGATGGGAGACCTCTAGGGAAGACCGGGTGCTCTAGGCTTTTTGCCTCCCGCTCCGCCTTCTCCTTTTGTCGCTCGCGGCGTTCGCGGCTATCTCCGACCCGCCCGGCACAGCTGCAAGCCCCACCTCCTCAGGCCCCTCCCACCACAGCAAGCGTCTGATGGGGCGCTCCCCGCCTGCCTGAGCGGCCAGGCGGCCAGAAGGCGTCCCTGGAAGGCAGAGGCACACCAGACGCTCCGGGGGTGGCCTGAAGGGAACCAGACGTGGCCGCGGACCCGGGGGCCGTCCGTGCGGCCCGCGAGCCCCTCGACCTGCACCTGGCCGCCCCCACTGCAGCCCAGCCCCGGCGTCGCCACCTGTCTGCCGGGGTGGCTCTCCACAGCTCCATACGGAAAAAGCCGCCCCTCCGCCGTTTCGCCATGGCCGAGGGCGGGAGCGGGATCGAGGGCCCAGGCCGCTTCCCCGGGCCTGCCGGCCACCTGGGGCGGGGTCCTGAGCTCGGACGGTGGCGTGGGGGCGAGGGTGGCGTTGCTGGGTCTTAGGGGCCGTGCCAACTCAATGGTGGCTCCCAGTGGCTTCGGGCCAGCTTCTGTCGGGCAGGAGGGCCGGTCCGGTCTGCGTCTGAGCTGCGCCTAGCGCAGCGTGGGCGGGCAGGTGGGATGCCCAAGGGCCCGCGGTCTCCGGGCCCGGAAGCCTCCTGGGCCACTTCCCCGTGAGGGGCCTGCGGGATCTGGGGCGTGGCGCCTAGCTCCCAAAAGTTTGCTGGCTCCCGCCCGCCCTGGGCTGGGGGGTCGCCAGCACCTCCGCCACCCCCAGGTGCCCGAGACCTCCGTTTCCCTGCCTAGGCGGGCGGCGGGGCCCTGCCGGGACGGGCGGGCCGCTGGGCTGACGGTAAGGCCCAAGCGCCTGCTGAGCTGCGCCTCAAGAGGCAGTCCGCGACCCCGCAGGCATCTACTGCCGAAGCAGCCTAGAAGGGCCCGATCTCGCCGCGATCGCGGAAGCTAAGCAGGTTCGGGCCTGGTTAGAACTTGGATGGGAGACCTCTAGGGAAGACCGGGTGCTCTAGGCTTTTTGCCTCCCGCTCCGCCTTCTCCTTTTGTCGCTCGCGGCGTTCGCGGCTATCTCCGACCCGCCCGGCACAGCTGCAAGCCCCACCTCCTCAGGCCCCTCCCACCACAGCAAGCGTCTGATGGGGCGCTCCCCGCCTGCCTGAGCGGCCAGGCGGCCAGAAGGCGTCCCTGGAAGGCAGAGGCACACCAGACGCTCCGGGGGTGGCCTGAAGGGAACCAGACGTGGCCGCGGACCCGGGGGCCGTCCGTGCGGCCCGCGAGCCCCTCGACCTGCACCTGGCCGCCCCCACTGCAGCCCAGCCCCGGCGTCGCCACCTGTCTGCCGGGGTGGCTCTGCACAGCTCCATACGGAAAAAGCCGCCCCTCCGCCGTTTCGCCATGGCCGGGGGCGGGAGCGGGATCGAGGGCCCAGGCCGCTTCCCCGGGCCTGCCGGCCACCTGGGGCGGGGTCCTGAGCTCGGACGGTGGCGTGGGTCGAGGGTGGCGTTGCTGGGTCTTAGGGGCCGTGCCAACTCAATGGTGGCTCCCAGTGGCTTCGGGCCAGCTTCTGTCGGGCAGGAGGGCCGGTCCGGTCTGCGTCTGAGCTGCGCCTAGCGCAGGGTGGGCGGGCAGGTGGGATGCCCAAGGGCCCGCGGTCTCCGGGCCCGGAAGCCTCCTGGGCCACTTCCCCGTGAGCGGCCTGCGGGATCTGGGGCGTGGCGCCTAGCTCCCAAAAGTTTGCTGGCTCCCGCCCGCCCTGGGCGGGGGGGTCGCCAGCACCTCCGCCACCCCCAGGTGCCCGAGACCTCCGTTCCCGTGCCTAGGCGGGCGGCGGGGCCCTGCCGGGACGGGCGGGCCGCTGGGCTGACGGTAAGGCCCAAGCGCCTGCTGAGCTGCACCTCAAGAGGCAGCCCGCGACCCCGCCGGCATCTACTGCCAAAGCAGCCTAGAAGGGCCCGATCTCGCCGCGATCGCGGAAGCTAAGCAGGTTCGGGCCTGGTTAGAACTTGGATGGGAGACCTCTAGGGAAGACCGGGTGCTCTAGGCTTTTTGCCTCCCGCTCCGCCTTCTCCTTTTGTCGCTCGCGGCGTTCGCGGCTATCTCCGACCCGCCCGGCACAGCTGCAAGCCCCACCTCCTCAGGCCCCTCCCACCACAGCAAGCGTCTGATGGGGCGCTCCCCGCCTGCCTGAGCGGCCAGGCGGCCAGAAGGCGTCCCTGGAAGGCAGAGGCACACCAGACGCTCCGGGGGTGGCCTGAAGGGAACCAGACGTGGCCGCGGACCCGGGGGCCGTCCGTGCGGCCCGCGAGCCCCTCGACCTGCACCTGGCCGCCCCCACTGCAGCCCAGCCCCGGCGTCGCCACCTGTCTGCCGGTGTGGCTCTCCACAGCTCCATACGGAAAAAGCCGCCCCTCCGCCGTTTCGCCATGGCCGAGGGCGGGAGCGGGATCGAGGGCCCAGGCCGCTTCCCCGGGCCTGCCGGCCACCTGGGGCGGGGTCCTGAGCTCGGACGGTGGCGTGGGGGCGAGGGTGGCGTTGCTGGGTCTTAGGGGCCGTGCCAACTCAATGGTGGCTCCCAGTGGCTTCGGGCCAGCTTCTGTCGGGCAGGAGGGCCGGTCCGGTCTGCGTCTGAGCTGCGCCTAGCGCAGCGTGGGCGGGCAGGTGGGATGCCCAAGGGCCCGCGGTCTCCGGGCCCGGAAGCCTCCTGGGCCACTTCCCCGTGAGCGGCCTGCGGGATCTGGGGCGTGGCGCCTAGCTCCCAAAAGTTTGCTGGCTCCCGCCCGCCCTGGGCTGGGGGGTCGCCAGCACCTCCGCCACCCCCAGGTGCCCGAGACCTCCGTTTCCCTGCCTAGGCGGGCGGCGGGGCCCTGCCGGGACGGGCGGGCCGCTGGGCTGACGGTAAGGCCCAAGCGCCTGCTGAGCTGCACCTCAAGAGGCAGCCCGCGACCCCGCCGGCATCTACTGCCGAAGCAGCCTAGAAGGGCCCGATCTCGCCGCGATCGCGGAAGCTAAGCAGGTTCGGGCCTGGTTAGAACTTGGATGGGAGACCTCTAGGGAAGACCGGGTGCTCTAGGCTTTTTGCCTCCCGCTCCAACTTCTCCTTTTGTCGCTCGCGGCGTTGGAGGCTATCTCCGACCCGCCCGGCACAGCTGCAAGCCCCACCTCCTCAGGCCCCTCCCACCACAGCAAGCGTCTGATGGGGCGCTCCCCGCCTGCCTGAGCGGTCAGGCGGCCAGAAGGCGTCCCTGGAAGGCAGAGGCACACCAGACGCTCCGGGGGTGGCCTGAAGGGAACCAGACGTGGCCGCAGACCCGGGGGCCGTCCGTGCGGCCCGCGAGCCCCTCGACCTGCACCTGGCCGCCCCCACTGCAGCCCAGCCCCGGCGTCGCCACCTGTCTGCCGGGGTGGCTCTCCACAGCTCCATACGGAAAAAGCCGCCCCTCCGCCGTTTCGCCATGGCCGAGGGCGGGAGCGGGATCGAGGGCCCAGGCCGCTTCCCCGGGCCTGCCGGCCACCTGGGGCGGGGTCCTGAGCTCGGACGGTGGCGTGGGGGCGAGGGTGGCGTTGCTGGGTCTTAGGGGCCGTGCCAACTCAATGGTGGCTCCCAGTGGCTTCGGGCCAGCTTCTGTCGGGCAGGAGGGCCGGTCCGGTCTGCGTCTGAGCTGCGCCTAGCGCAGCGTGGGCGGGCAGGTGGGATGCCCAAGGGCCCGCGGTCTCCGGGCCCGGAAGCCTCCTGGGCCACTTCCCCGTGAGCGGCCTGCGGGATCTGGGGCGTGGCGCCTAGCTCCCAAAAGTTTGCTGGCTCCCGCCCGCCCTGGGCTGGGGGGTCGCCAGCACCTCCGCCACCCCCAGGTGCCCGAGACCTCCGTTTCCCTGCCTAGGCGGGCGGCGGGGCCCTGCCGGGACGGGCGGGCCGCTGGGCTGACGGTAAGGCCCAAGCGCCTGCTGAGCTGCACCTCAAGAGGCAGCCCGCGACCCCGCCGGTATCTACTGCCGAAGCAGCCTAGAAGGGCCCGATCTCGCCGCGATCGCGGAAGCTAAGCAGGTTCGGGCCTGGTTAGAACTTGGATGGGAGACCTCTAGGGAAGACCGGGTGCTCTAGGCTTTTTGCCTCCCGCTCCAACTTCTCCTTTTGTCGCTCGCGGCGTTGGAGGCTATCTCCGACCCGCCCGGCACAGCTGCAAGCCCCACCTCCTCAGGCCCCTCCCACCACAGCAAGCGTCTGATGGGGCGCTCCCCGCCTGCCTGAGCGGCCAGGCGGCCAGAAGGCGTCCCTGGAAGGCAGAGGCACACCAGACGCTCCGGGGGTGGCCTGAAGGGAACCAGACGTGGCCGCGGACCCGGGGGCCGTCCGTGCGGCCCGCGAGCCCCTCGACCTGCACCTGGCCGCCCCCACTGCAGCCCAGCCCCGGCGTCGCCACCTGTCTGCCGGGGTGGCTCTCCACAGCTCCATACGGAAAAAGCCGCCCCTCCGCCGTTTCGCCATGGCCGGGGGCGGGAGCGGGATCGAGGGCCTAGGCCGCATCCCCGGGCCTGCCGGCCACCTGGGGCGGGGTCCTGAGCTCGGACGGTGGCGTGGAGGCGAGGGTGGCGTTGCTGGGTCTTAGGGGCCGTGCCAACTCAATGGTGGTTCCCAGTGGCTTCGGGCCAGCTTCTGTCGGGCAGGAGGGCCGGTCCGGTCTGCGTCTGAGCTGCGCCTAGCGCAGCGTGGGCGGGCAGGTGGGATGCCCAAGGGCCCGCGGTCTCCGGGCCCGGAAGCCTCCTGGGCCACTTCCCCGTGAGGGGCCTGCGGGATCTGGGGCGTGGCGCCTAGCTCCCAAAAGTTTGCTGGCTCCCGCCCGCCCTGGGCTGGGGGGTCGCCAGCACCTCCGCCACCCCCAGGTGCCCGAGACCTCCGTTTCCCTGCCTAGGCGGGCGGCGGGGCCCTGCCGGGACGGGCGGGCCGCTGGGCTGACGGTAAGGCCCAAGCGCCTGCTGAGCTGCGCCTCAAGAGGCAGTCCGCGACCCCGCAGGCATCTACTGCCGAAGCAGCCTAGAAGGGCCCGATCTCGCCGCGATCGCGGAAGCTAAGCAGGTTCGGGCCTGGTTAGAACTTGGATGGGAGACCTCTAGGGAAGACCGGGTGCTCTAGGCTTTTTGCCTCCCGCTCCGCCTTCTCCTTTTGTCGCTCGCGGCGTTCGCGGCTATCTCCGACCCGCCCGGCACAGCTGCAAGCCCCACCTCCTCAGGCCCCTCCCACCACAGCAAGCGTCTGATGGGGCGCTCCCCGCCTGCCTGAGCGGCCAGGCGGCCAGAAGGCGTCCCTGGAAGGCAGAGGCACACCAGACGCTCCGGGGGTGGCCTGAAGGGAACCAGACGTGGCCGCGGACCCGGGGGCCGTCCGTGCGGCCCGCGAGCCCCTCGACCTGCACCTGGCCGCCCCCACTGCAGCCCAGCCCCGGCGTCGCCACCTGTCTGCCGGGGTGGCTCTGCACAGCTCCATACGGAAAAAGCCGCCCCTCCGCCGTTTCGCCATGGCCGGGGGCGGGAGCGGGATCGAGGGCCCAGGCCGCTTCCCCGGGCCTGCCGGCCACCTGGGGCGGGGTCCTGAGCTCGGACGGTGGCGTGGGTCGAGGGTGGCGTTGCTGGGTCTTAGGGGCCGTGCCAACTCAATGGTGGCTCCCAGTGGCTTCGGGCCAGCTTCTGTCGGGCAGGAGGGCCGGTCCGGTCTGCGTCTGAGCTGCGCCTAGCGCAGGGTGGGCGGGCAGGTGGGATGCCCAAGGGCCCGCGGTCTCCGGGCCCGGAAGCCTCCTGGGCCACTTCCCCGTGAGCGGCCTGCGGGATCTGGGGCGTGGCGCCTAGCTCCCAAAAGTTTGCTGGCTCCCGCCCGCCCTGGGCGGGGGGGTCGCCAGCACCTCCGCCACCCCCAGGTGCCCGAGACCTCCGTTCCCGTGCCTAGGCGGGCGGCGGGGCCCTGCCGGGACGGGCGGGCCGCTGGGCTGACGGTAAGGCCCAAGCGCCTGCTGAGCTGCACCTCAAGAGGCAGCCCGCGACCCCGCCGGCATCTACTGCCAAAGCAGCCTAGAAGGGCCCGATCTCGCCGCGATCGCGGAAGCTAAGCAGGTTCGGGCCTGGTTAGAACTTGGATGGGAGACCTCTAGGGAAGACCGGGTGCTCTAGGCTTTTTGCCTCCCGCTCCGCCTTCTCCTTTTGTCGCTCGCGGCGTTCGCGGCTATCTCCGACCCGCCCGGCACAGCTGCAAGCCCCACCTCCTCAGGCCCCTCCCACCACAGCAAGCGTCTGATGGGGCGCTCCCCGCCTGCCTGAGCGGCCAGGCGGCCAGAAGGCGTCCCTGGAAGGCAGAGGCACACCAGACGCTCCGGGGGTGGCCTGAAGGGAACCAGACGTGGCCGCGGACCCGGGGGCCGTCCGTGCGGCCCGCGAGCCCCTCGACCTGCACCTGGCCGCCCCCACTGCAGCCCAGCCCCGGCGTCGCCACCTGTCTGCCGGTGTGGCTCTCCACAGCTCCATACGGAAAAAGCCGCCCCTCCGCCGTTTCGCCATGGCCGAGGGCGGGAGCGGGATCGAGGGCCCAGGCCGCTTCCCCGGGCCTGCCGGCCACCTGGGGCGGGGTCCTGAGCTCGGACGGTGGCGTGGGGGCGAGGGTGGCGTTGCTGGGTCTTAGGGGCCGTGCCAACTCAATGGTGGCTCCCAGTGGCTTCGGGCCAGCTTCTGTCGGGCAGGAGGGCCGGTCCGGTCTGCGTCTGAGCTGCGCCTAGCGCAGCGTGGGCGGGCAGGTGGGATGCCCAAGGGCCCGCGGTCTCCGGGCCCGGAAGCCTCCTGGGCCACTTCCCCGTGAGCGGCCTGCGGGATCTGGGGCGTGGCGCCTAGCTCCCAAAAGTTTGCTGGCTCCCGCCCGCCCTGGGCTGGGGGGTCGCCAGCACCTCCGCCACCCCCAGGTGCCCGAGACCTCCGTTTCCCTGCCTAGGCGGGCGGCGGGGCCCTGCCGGGACGGGCGGGCCGCTGGGCTGACGGTAAGGCCCAAGCGCCTGCTGAGCTGCACCTCAAGAGGCAGCCCGCGACCCCGCCGGCATCTACTGCCGAAGCAGCCTAGAAGGGCCCGATCTCGCCGCGATCGCGGAAGCTAAGCAGGTTCGGGCCTGGTTAGAACTTGGATGGGAGACCTCTAGGGAAGACCGGGTGCTCTAGGCTTTTTGCCTCCCGCTCCAACTTCTCCTTTTGTCGCTCGCGGCGTTGGAGGCTATCTCCGACCCGCCCGGCACAGCTGCAAGCCCCACCTCCTCAGGCCCCTCCCACCACAGCAAGCGTCTGATGGGGCGCTCCCCGCCTGCCTGAGCGGTCAGGCGGCCAGAAGGCGTCCCTGGAAGGCAGAGGCACACCAGACGCTCCGGGGGTGGCCTGAAGGGAACCAGACGTGGCCGCAGACCCGGGGGCCGTCCGTGCGGCCCGCGAGCCCCTCGACCTGCACCTGGCCGCCCCCACTGCAGCCCAGCCCCGGCGTCGCCACCTGTCTGCCGGGGTGGCTCTCCACAGCTCCATACGGAAAAAGCCGCCCCTCCGCCGTTTCGCCATGGCCGAGGGCGGGAGCGGGATCGAGGGCCCAGGCCGCTTCCCCGGGCCTGCCGGCCACCTGGGGCGGGGTCCTGAGCTCGGACGGTGGCGTGGGGGCGAGGGTGGCGTTGCTGGGTCTTAGGGGCCGTGCCAACTCAATGGTGGCTCCCAGTGGCTTCGGGCCAGCTTCTGTCGGGCAGGAGGGCCGGTCCGGTCTGCGTCTGAGCTGCGCCTAGCGCAGCGTGGGCGGGCAGGTGGGATGCCCAAGGGCCCGCGGTCTCCGGGCCCGGAAGCCTCCTGGGCCACTTCCCCGTGAGCGGCCTGCGGGATCTGGGGCGTGGCGCCTAGCTCCCAAAAGTTTGCTGGCTCCCGCCCGCCCTGGGCTGGGGGGTCGCCAGCACCTCCGCCACCCCCAGGTGCCCGAGACCTCCGTTTCCCTGCCTAGGCGGGCGGCGGGGCCCTGCCGGGACGGGCGGGCCGCTGGGCTGACGGTAAGGCCCAAGCGCCTGCTGAGCTGCACCTCAAGAGGCAGCCCGCGACCCCGCCGGTATCTACTGCCGAAGCAGCCTAGAAGGGCCCGATCTCGCCGCGATCGCGGAAGCTAAGCAGGTTCGGGCCTGGTTAGAACTTGGATGGGAGACCTCTAGGGAAGACCGGGTGCTCTAGGCTTTTTGCCTCCCGCTCCAACTTCTCCTTTTGTCGCTCGCGGCGTTGGAGGCTATCTCCGACCCGCCCGGCACAGCTGCAAGCCCCACCTCCTCAGGCCCCTCCCACCACAGCAAGCGTCTGATGGGGCGCTCCCCGCCTGCCTGAGCGGCCAGGCGGCCAGAAGGCGTCCCTGGAAGGCAGAGGCACACCAGACGCTCCGGGGGTGGCCTGAAGGGAACCAGACGTGGCCGCGGACCCGGGGGCCGTCCGTGCGGCCCGCGAGCCCCTCGACCTGCACCTGGCCGCCCCCACTGCAGCCCAGCCCCGGCGTCGCCACCTGTCTGCCGGTGTGGCTCTCCACAGCTCCATACGGAAAAAGCCGCCCCTCCGCCGTTTCGCCATGGCCGAGGGCGGGAGCGGGATCGAGGGCCCAGGCCGCTTCCCCGGGCCTGCCGGCCACCTGGGGCGGGGTCCTGAGCTCGGACGGTGGCGTGGGGGCGAGGGTGGCGTTGCTGGGTCTTAGGGGCCGTGCCAACTCAATGGTGGCTCCCAGTGGCTTCGGGCCAGCTTCTGTCGGGCAGGAGGGCCGGTCCGGTCTGCGTCTGAGCTGCGCCTAGCGCAGCGTGGGCGGGCAGGTGGGATGCCCAAGGGCCCGCGGTCTCCGGGCCCGGAAGCCTCCTGGGCCACTTCCCCGTGAGCGGCCTGCGGGATCTGGGGCGTGGCGCCTAGCTCCCAAAAGTTTGCTGGCTCCCGCCCGCCCTGGGCTGGGGGGTCGCCAGCACCTCCGCCACCCCCAGGTGCCCGAGACCTCCGTTTCCCTGCCTAGGCGGGCGGCGGGGCCCTGCCGGGACGGGCGGGCCGCTGGGCTGACGGTAAGGCCCAAGCGCCTGCTGAGCTGCACCTCAAGAGGCAGCCCGCGACCCCGCCGGCATCTACTGCCGAAGCAGCCTAGAAGGGCCCGATCTCGCCGCGATCGCGGAAGCTAAGCAGGTTCGGGCCTGGTTAGAACTTGGATGGGAGACCTCTAGGGAAGACCGGGTGCTCTAGGCTTTTTGCCTCCCGCTCCAACTTCTCCTTTTGTCGCTCGCGGCGTTGGAGGCTATCTCCGACCCGCCCGGCACAGCTGCAAGCCCCACCTCCTCAGGCCCCTCCCACCACAGCAAGCGTCTGATGGGGCGCTCCCCGCCTGCCTGAGCGGTCAGGCGGCCAGAAGGCGTCCCTGGAAGGCAGAGGCACACCAGACGCTCCGGGGGTGGCCTGAAGGGAACCAGACGTGGCCGCAGACCCGGGGGCCGTCCGTGCGGCCCGCGAGCCCCTCGACCTGCACCTGGCCGCCCCCACTGCAGCCCAGCCCCGGCGTCGCCACCTGTCTGCCGGGGTGGCTCTCCACAGCTCCATACGGAAAAAGCCGCCCCTCCGCCGTTTCGCCATGGCCGAGGGCGGGAGCGGGATCGAGGGCCCAGGCCGCTTCCCCGGGCCTGCCGGCCACCTGGGGCGGGGTCCTGAGCTCGGACGGTGGCGTGGGGGCGAGGGTGGCGTTGCTGGGTCTTAGGGGCCGTGCCAACTCAATGGTGGCTCCCAGTGGCTTCGGGCCAGCTTCTGTCGGGCAGGAGGGCCGGTCCGGTCTGCGTCTGAGCTGCGCCTAGCGCAGCGTGGGCGGGCAGGTGGGATGCCCAAGGGCCCGCGGTCTCCGGGCCCGGAAGCCTCCTGGGCCACTTCCCCGTGAGCGGCCTGCGGGATCTGGGGCGTGGCGCCTAGCTCCCAAAAGTTTGCTGGCTCCCGCCCGCCCTGGGCTGGGGGGTCGCCAGCACCTCCGCCACCCCCAGGTGCCCGAGACCTCCGTTTCCCTGCCTAGGCGGGCGGCGGGGCCCTGCCGGGACGGGCGGGCCGCTGGGCTGACGGTAAGGCCCAAGCGCCTGCTGAGCTGCACCTCAAGAGGCAGCCCGCGACCCCGCCGGTATCTACTGCCGAAGCAGCCTAGAAGGGCCCGATCTCGCCGCGATCGCGGAAGCTAAGCAGGTTCGGGCCTGGTTAGAACTTGGATGGGAGACCTCTAGGGAAGACCGGGTGCTCTAGGCTTTTTGCCTCCCGCTCCAACTTCTCCTTTTGTCGCTCGCGGCGTTGGAGGCTATCTCCGACCCGCCCGGCACAGCTGCAAGCCCCACCTCCTCAGGCCCCTCCCACCACAGCAAGCGTCTGATGGGGCGCTCCCCGCCTGCCTGAGCGGCCAGGCGGCCAGAAGGCGTCCCTGGAAGGCAGAGGCACACCAGACGCTCCGGGGGTGGCCTGAAGGGAACCAGACGTGGCCGCGGACCCGGGGGCCGTCCGTGCGGCCCGCGAGCCCCTCGACCTGCACCTGGCCGCCCCCACTGCAGCCCAGCCCCGGCGTCGCCACCTGTCTGCCGGGGTGGCTCTCCACAGCTCCATACGGAAAAAGCCGCCCCTCCGCCGTTTCGCCATGGCCGGGGGCGGGAGCGGGATCGAGGGCCTAGGCCGCATCCCCGGGCCTGCCGGCCACCTGGGGCGGGGTCCTGAGCTCGGACGGTGGCGTGGAGGCGAGGGTGGCGTTGCTGGGTCTTAGGGGCCGTGCCAACTCAATGGTGGTTCCCAGTGGCTTCGGGCCAGCTTCTGTCGGGCAGGAGGGCCGGTCCGGTCTGCGTCTGAGCTGCGCCTAGCGCAGCGTGGGCGGGCAGGTGGGATGCCCAAGGGCCCGCGGTCTCCGGGCCCGGAAGCCTCCTGGGCCACTTCCCCGTGAGGGGCCTGCGGGATCTGGGGCGTGGCGCCTAGCTCCCAAAAGTTTGCTGGCTCCCGCCCGCCCTGGGCTGGGGGGTCGCCAGCACCTCCGCCACCCCCAGGTGCCCGAGACCTCCGTTTCCCTGCCTAGGCGGGCGGCGGGGCCCTGCCGGGACGGGCGGGCCGCTGGGCTGACGGTAAGGCCCAAGCGCCTGCTGAGCTGCGCCTCAAGAGGCAGTCCGCGACCCCGCAGGCATCTACTGCCGAAGCAGCCTAGAAGGGCCCGATCTCGCCGCGATCGCGGAAGCTAAGCAGGTTCGGGCCTGGTTAGAACTTGGATGGGAGACCTCTAGGGAAGACCGGGTGCTCTAGGCTTTTTGCCTCCCGCTCCGCCTTCTCCTTTTGTCGCTCGCGGCGTTCGCGGCTATCTCCGACCCGCCCGGCACAGCTGCAAGCCCCACCTCCTCAGGCCCCTCCCACCACAGCAAGCGTCTGATGGGGCGCTCCCCGCCTGCCTGAGCGGCCAGGCGGCCAGAAGGCGTCCCTGGAAGGCAGAGGCACACCAGACGCTCCGGGGGTGGCCTGAAGGGAACCAGACGTGGCCGCGGACCCGGGGGCCGTCCGTGCGGCCCGCGAGCCCCTCGACCTGCACCTGGCCGCCCCCACTGCAGCCCAGCCCCGGCGTCGCCACCTGTCTGCCGGGGTGGCTCTGCACAGCTCCATACGGAAAAAGCCGCCCCTCCGCCGTTTCGCCATGGCCGGGGGCGGGAGCGGGATCGAGGGCCCAGGCCGCTTCCCCGGGCCTGCCGGCCACCTGGGGCGGGGTCCTGAGCTCGGACGGTGGCGTGGGTCGAGGGTGGCGTTGCTGGGTCTTAGGGGCCGTGCCAACTCAATGGTGGCTCCCAGTGGCTTCGGGCCAGCTTCTGTCGGGCAGGAGGGCCGGTCCGGTCTGCGTCTGAGCTGCGCCTAGCGCAGGGTGGGCGGGCAGGTGGGATGCCCAAGGGCCCGCGGTCTCCGGGCCCGGAAGCCTCCTGGGCCACTTCCCCGTGAGCGGCCTGCGGGATCTGGGGCGTGGCGCCTAGCTCCCAAAAGTTTGCTGGCTCCCGCCCGCCCTGGGCGGGGGGGTCGCCAGCACCTCCGCCACCCCCAGGTGCCCGAGACCTCCGTTCCCGTGCCTAGGCGGGCGGCGGGGCCCTGCCGGGACGGGCGGGCCGCTGGGCTGACGGTAAGGCCCAAGCGCCTGCTGAGCTGCACCTCAAGAGGCAGCCCGCGACCCCGCCGGCATCTACTGCCAAAGCAGCCTAGAAGGGCCCGATCTCGCCGCGATCGCGGAAGCTAAGCAGGTTCGGGCCTGGTTAGAACTTGGATGGGAGACCTCTAGGGAAGACCGGGTGCTCTAGGCTTTTTGCCTCCCGCTCCGCCTTCTCCTTTTGTCGCTCGCGGCGTTCGCGGCTATCTCCGACCCGCCCGGCACAGCTGCAAGCCCCACCTCCTCAGGCCCCTCCCACCACAGCAAGCGTCTGATGGGGCGCTCCCCGCCTGCCTGAGCGGCCAGGCGGCCAGAAGGCGTCCCTGGAAGGCAGAGGCACACCAGACGCTCCGGGGGTGGCCTGAAGGGAACCAGACGTGGCCGCGGACCCGGGGGCCGTCCGTGCGGCCCGCGAGCCCCTCGACCTGCACCTGGCCGCCCCCACTGCAGCCCAGCCCCGGCGTCGCCACCTGTCTGCCGGTGTGGCTCTCCACAGCTCCATACGGAAAAAGCCGCCCCTCCGCCGTTTCGCCATGGCCGAGGGCGGGAGCGGGATCGAGGGCCCAGGCCGCTTCCCCGGGCCTGCCGGCCACCTGGGGCGGGGTCCTGAGCTCGGACGGTGGCGTGGGGGCGAGGGTGGCGTTGCTGGGTCTTAGGGGCCGTGCCAACTCAATGGTGGCTCCCAGTGGCTTCGGGCCAGCTTCTGTCGGGCAGGAGGGCCGGTCCGGTCTGCGTCTGAGCTGCGCCTAGCGCAGCGTGGGCGGGCAGGTGGGATGCCCAAGGGCCCGCGGTCTCCGGGCCCGGAAGCCTCCTGGGCCACTTCCCCGTGAGCGGCCTGCGGGATCTGGGGCGTGGCGCCTAGCTCCCAAAAGTTTGCTGGCTCCCGCCCGCCCTGGGCTGGGGGGTCGCCAGCACCTCCGCCACCCCCAGGTGCCCGAGACCTCCGTTTCCCTGCCTAGGCGGGCGGCGGGGCCCTGCCGGGACGGGCGGGCCGCTGGGCTGACGGTAAGGCCCAAGCGCCTGCTGAGCTGCACCTCAAGAGGCAGCCCGCGACCCCGCCGGCATCTACTGCCGAAGCAGCCTAGAAGGGCCCGATCTCGCCGCGATCGCGGAAGCTAAGCAGGTTCGGGCCTGGTTAGAACTTGGATGGGAGACCTCTAGGGAAGACCGGGTGCTCTAGGCTTTTTGCCTCCCGCTCCAACTTCTCCTTTTGTCGCTCGCGGCGTTGGAGGCTATCTCCGACCCGCCCGGCACAGCTGCAAGCCCCACCTCCTCAGGCCCCTCCCACCACAGCAAGCGTCTGATGGGGCGCTCCCCGCCTGCCTGAGCGGTCAGGCGGCCAGAAGGCGTCCCTGGAAGGCAGAGGCACACCAGACGCTCCGGGGGTGGCCTGAAGGGAACCAGACGTGGCCGCAGACCCGGGGGCCGTCCGTGCGGCCCGCGAGCCCCTCGACCTGCACCTGGCCGCCCCCACTGCAGCCCAGCCCCGGCGTCGCCACCTGTCTGCCGGGGTGGCTCTCCACAGCTCCATACGGAAAAAGCCGCCCCTCCGCCGTTTCGCCATGGCCGAGGGCGGGAGCGGGATCGAGGGCCCAGGCCGCTTCCCCGGGCCTGCCGGCCACCTGGGGCGGGGTCCTGAGCTCGGACGGTGGCGTGGGGGCGAGGGTGGCGTTGCTGGGTCTTAGGGGCCGTGCCAACTCAATGGTGGCTCCCAGTGGCTTCGGGCCAGCTTCTGTCGGGCAGGAGGGCCGGTCCGGTCTGCGTCTGAGCTGCGCCTAGCGCAGCGTGGGCGGGCAGGTGGGATGCCCAAGGGCCCGCGGTCTCCGGGCCCGGAAGCCTCCTGGGCCACTTCCCCGTGAGCGGCCTGCGGGATCTGGGGCGTGGCGCCTAGCTCCCAAAAGTTTGCTGGCTCCCGCCCGCCCTGGGCTGGGGGGTCGCCAGCACCTCCGCCACCCCCAGGTGCCCGAGACCTCCGTTTCCCTGCCTAGGCGGGCGGCGGGGCCCTGCCGGGACGGGCGGGCCGCTGGGCTGACGGTAAGGCCCAAGCGCCTGCTGAGCTGCACCTCAAGAGGCAGCCCGCGACCCCGCCGGTATCTACTGCCGAAGCAGCCTAGAAGGGCCCGATCTCGCCGCGATCGCGGAAGCTAAGCAGGTTCGGGCCTGGTTAGAACTTGGATGGGAGACCTCTAGGGAAGACCGGGTGCTCTAGGCTTTTTGCCTCCCGCTCCAACTTCTCCTTTTGTCGCTCGCGGCGTTGGAGGCTATCTCCGACCCGCCCGGCACAGCTGCAAGCCCCACCTCCTCAGGCCCCTCCCACCACAGCAAGCGTCTGATGGGGCGCTCCCCGCCTGCCTGAGCGGCCAGGCGGCCAGAAGGCGTCCCTGGAAGGCAGAGGCACACCAGACGCTCCGGGGGTGGCCTGAAGGGAACCAGACGTGGCCGCGGACCCGGGGGCCGTCCGTGCGGCCCGCGAGCCCCTCGACCTGCACCTGGCCGCCCCCACTGCAGCCCAGCCCCGGCGTCGCCACCTGTCTGCCGGGGTGGCTCTCCACAGCTCCATACGGAAAAAGCCGCCCCTCCGCCGTTTCGCCATGGCCGGGGGCGGGAGCGGGATCGAGGGCCTAGGCCGCATCCCCGGGCCTGCCGGCCACCTGGGGCGGGGTCCTGAGCTCGGACGGTGGCGTGGAGGCGAGGGTGGCGTTGCTGGGTCTTAGGGGCCGTGCCAACTCAATGGTGGCTCCCAGTGGCTTCGGGCCAGCTTCTGTCGGGCAGGAGGGCCGGTCCGGTCTGCGCCTGAGCTGCGCCTAGCGCAGCGTGGGCGGGCAGGTGGGATGCCCAAGGGCCCGCGGTCTCCGGGCCCCGAAGCATCCTGGGCCACTTCCCCGTGAGCGGCCTGCGGGATGTGGGGCGTGGCGCCTAGCTCCCAAAAGTTTGCTGGCTCCCGCCCGCCCTGGGCGGGTGGGTCGCCAGCACCTCCGCCACCCCCAGGTGCCCGAGACCTCCGTTCCCCTGCCTAGGCGGGCGGCGGGGCCCTGCCGGGACGGGCGGGCCGCTGGGCTGACGGTAAGGCCCAAGCGCCTGCTGAGCTGCGCCTCAAGAGGCAGTCCGCGACCCCGCAGGCATCTACTGCCAAAGCAGCCTAGAAGGGCCCGATCTCGCCGCGATCGCGGAAGCTAAGCAGGTTCGGGCCTGGTTAGAACTTGGATGGGAGACCTCTAGGGAAGACCGGGTGCTCTAGGCTTTTTGCCTCCCGCTCCGCCTTCTCCTTTTGTCGCTCGCGGCGTTCGCGGCTATCTCCGACCCGCCCGGCACAGCTGCAAGCCCCACCTCCTCAGGCCCCTCCCACCACAGCAAGCGTCTGATGGGGCGCTCCCCGCCTGCCTGAGCGGCCAGGCGGCCAGAAGGCGTCCCTGGAAGGCAGAGGCACACCAGACGCTCCGGGGGTGGCCTGAAGGGAACCAGACGTGGCCGCGGACCCGGGGGCCGTCCGTGCGGCCCGCGAGCCCCTCGACCTGCACCTGGCCGCCCCCACTGCAGCCCAGCCCCGGCGTCGCCACCTGTCTGCCGGGGTGGCTCTCCACAGCTCCATACGGAAAAAGCCGCCCCTCCGCCGTTTCGCCATGGCCGAGGGCGGGAGCGGGATCGAGGGCCCAGGCCGCTTCCCCGGGCCTGCCGGCCACCTGGGGCGGGGTCCTGAGCTCGGACGGTGGCGTGGGGGCGAGGGTGGCGTTGCTGGGTCTTAGGGGCCGTGCCAACTCAATGGTGGCTCCCAGTGGCTTCGGGCCAGCTTCTGTCGGGCAGGAGGGCCGGTCCGGTCTGCGTCTGAGCTGCGCCTAGCGCAGCGTGGGCGGGCAGGTGGGATGCCCAAGGGCCCGCGGTCTCCGGGCCCGGAAGCCTCCTGGGCCACTTCCCCGTGAGCGGCCTGCGGGATCTGGGGCGTGGCGCCTAGCTCCCAAAAGTTTGCTGGCTCCCTCCCGCCCTGGGCTGGGGGGTCGCCAGCACCTCCGCCACCCCCAGGTGCCCGAGACCTCCGTTTCCCTGCCTAGGCGGGCGGCGGGGCCCTGCCGGGACGGGCGGGCCGCTGGGCTGACGGTAAGGCCCAAGCGCCTGCTGAGCTGCACCTCAAGAGGCAGCCCGCGACCCCGCCGGTATCTACTGCCGAAGCAGCCTAGAAGGGCCCGATCTCGCCGCGATCGCGGAAGCTAAGCAGGTTCGGGCCTGGTTAGAACTTGGATGGGAGACCTCTAGGGAAGACCGGGTGCTCTAGGCTTTTTGCCTCCCGCTCCAACTTCTCCTTTTGTCGCTCGCGGCGTTGGAGGCTATCTCCGACCCGCCCGGCACAGCTGCAAGCCCCACCTCCTCAGGCCCCTCCCACCACAGCAAGCGTCTGATGGGGCGCTCCCCGCCTGCCTGAGCGGCCAGGCGGCCAGAAGGCGTCCCTGGAAGGCAGAGGCACACCAGACGCTCCGGGGGTGGCCTGAAGGGAACCAGACGTGGCCGCGGACCCGGGGGCCGTCCGTGCGGCCCGCGAGCCCCTCGACCTGCACCTGGCCGCCCCCACTGCAGCCCAGCCCCGGCGTCGCCACCTGTCTGCCGGGGTGGCTCTCCACAGCTCCATACGGAAAAAGCCGCCCCTCCGCCGTTTCGCCATGGCCGGGGGCGGGAGCGGGATCGAGGGCCTAGGCCGCATCCCCGGGCCTGCCGGCCACCTGGGGCGGGGTCCTGAGCTCGGACGGTGGCGTGGGGGCGAGGGTGGCGTTGCTGGGTCTTAGGGGCCGTGCCAACTCAATGGTGGCTCCCAGTGGCTTCGGGCCAGCTTCTGTCGGGCAGGAGGGCCGGTCCGGTCTGCGCCTGAGCTGCGCCTAGCGCAGCGTGGGCGGGCAGGTGGGATGCCCAAGGGCCCGCGGTCTCCGGGCCCCGAAGCATCCTGGGCCACTTCCCCGTGAGCGGCCTGCGGGATCTGGGGCGTGGCGCCTAGCTCCCAAAAGTTTGCTGGCTCCCGCCCGCCCTGGGCGGGTGGGTCGCCAGCACCTCCGCCACCCCCAGGTGCCCGAGACCTCCGTTCCCCTGCCTAGGCGGGCGGCGGGGCCCGGCCGGGACGGGCGGGCCGCTGGGCTGACGGTAAGGCCCAAGCGCCTGCTGAGCTGCGCCTCAAGAGGCAGTCCGCGACCCCGCAGGCATCTACTGCCAAAGCAGCCTAGAAGGGCCCGATCTCGCCGCGATCGCGGAAGCTAAGCAGGTTCGGGCCTGGTTAGAACTTGGATGGGAGACCTCTAGGGAAGACCGGGTGCTCTAGGCTTTTTGCCTCCCGCTCCGCCTTCTTTTGTCGCTCGCGGCGTTCGCGGCTATCTCCGACCCGCCCGGCACAGCTGCAAGCCCCACCTCCTCAGGCCCCTCCCACCACAGCAAGCGTCTGATGGGGCGCTCCCCGCCTGCCTGAGCGGCCAGGCGGCCAGAAGGCGTCCCTGGAAGGCAGAGGCACACCAGACGCTCCGGGGGTGGCCTGAAGGGAACCAGACGTGGCCGCGGACCCGGGGGCCGTCCGTGCGGCCCGCGAGCCCCTCGACCTGCACCTGGCCGCCCCCACTGCAGCCCAGCCCCGGCGTCGCCACCTGTCTGCCGGGGTGGCTCTCCACAGCTCCATACGGAAAAAGCCGCCCCTCCGCCGTTTCGCCATGGCCGAGGGCGGGAGCGGGATCGAGGGCCCAGGCCGCTTCCCCGGGCCTGCCGGCCACCTGGGGCGGGGTCCTGAGCTCGGACGGTGGCGTGGGGGCGAGGGTGGCGTTGCTGGGTCTTAGGGGCCGTGCCAACTCAATGGTGGCTCCCAGTGTCTTCGGGCCAGCTTCTGTCGGGCAGGAGGGCCGGTCCGCTCTGCGTCTGAGCTGCGCCTAGCGCAGCGTGGGCGGGCAGGTGGGATGCCCAAGGGCCCGCGGTCTCCGGGCCCGGAAGCCTCCTGGGCCACTTCCCCGTGAGCGGCCTGCGGGATCTGGGGCGTGGCGCCTAGCTCCCAAAAGTTTGCTGGCTCCCGCCCGCCCTGGGCTGGGGGGTCGCCAGCACCTCCGCCACCCCCAGGTGCCCGAGACCTCCGGTTCCCTGCCTAGGCGGGCGGCGGGGCCCTGCCGGGACGGGCGGGCCGCTGGGCTGACGGTAAGGCCCAAGCGCCTGCTGAGCTGCACCTCAAGAGGCAGCCCGCGACCCCGCCGGCATCTACTGCCAAAGCAGCCTAGAAGGGCCCGATCTCGCCGCGATCGCGGAAGCTAAGCAGGTTCGGGCCTGGTTAGAACTTGGATGGGAGACCTCTAGGGAAGACCGGGTGCTCTAGGCTTTTTGCCTCCCGCTCCGCCTTCTCCTTTTGTCGCTCGCGGCGTTCGCGGCTATCTCCGACCCGCCCGGCACAGCTGCAAGCCCCACCTCCTCAGGCCCCTCCCACCACAGCAAGCGTCTGATGGGGCGCTCCCCGCCTGCCTGAGCGGCCAGGCGGCCAGAAGGCGTCCCTGGAAGGCAGAGGCACACCAGACGCTCCGGGGGTGGCCTGAAGGGAACCAGACGTGGCCGCGGGCCCGGGGGCCGTCCGTGCGGCCCGCGAGCCCCTCGACCTGCACCTGGCCGCCCCCACTGCAGCCCAGCCCCGGCGTCGCCACCTGTCTGCCGGGGTGGCTCTCCACAGCTCCATACGGAAAAAGCCGCCCCTCCGCCGTTTCGCCATGGCCGAGGGCGGGAGCGGGATCGAGGGCCCAGGCCGCTTCCCCGGGCCTGCCGGCCACCTGGGGCGGGGTCCTGAGCTCGGACGGTGGCGTGGGGGCGAGGGTGGCGTTGCTGGGTCTTAGGGGCCGTGCCAACTCAATGGTGGCTCCCAGTGGCTTCGGGCCAGCTTCTGTCGGGCAGGAGGGCCGGTCCGGTCTGCGTCTGAGCTGCGCCTAGCGCAGCGTGGGCGGGCAGGTGGGATGCCCAAGGGCCCGCGGTCTCCGGGCCCGGAAGCCTCCTGGGCCACTTCCCCGTGAGCGGCCTGCGGGATCTGGGGCGTGGCGCCTAGCTCCCAAAAGTTTGCTGGCTCCCGCCCGCCCTGGGCGGGGGGGTCGCCAGCACCTCCGCCACCCCCAGGTGCCCGAGACCTCCGTTCCCCTGCCTAGGCGGGCGGCGGGGCCCTGCCGGGACGGGCGGGCCGCTGGGCTGACGGTAAGGCCCAAGCGCCTGCTGAGCTGCGCCTCAAGAGGCAGTCCGCGACCCCACAGGCATCTACTGCCAAAGCAGCCTAGAAGGGCCCGATCTCGCCGCGATCGCGGAAGCTAAGCAGGTTCGGGCCTGGTTAGAACTTGGATGGGAGACCTCTAGGGAAGACCGGGTGCTCTAGGCTTTTTGCCTCCCGCTCCGCCTTCTCCTTTTGTCGCTCGCGGCGTTCGCGGCTATCTCCGACCCGCCCGGCACAGCTGCAAGCCCCACCTCCTCAGGCCCCTCCCACCACAGCAAGCGTCTGATGGGGCGCTCCCCGCCTGCCTGAGCGGCCAGGCGGCCAGAAGGCGTCCCTGGAAGGCAGAGGCACACCAGACGCTCCGGGGGTGGCCTGAAGGGAACCAGACGTGGCCGCGGACCCGGGGGCCGTCCGTGCGGCCCGCGAGCCCCTCGACCTGCACCTGGCCGCCCCCACTGCAGCCCAGCCCCGGCGCCGCCACCTGTCTGTCGGGGTGGCTCTGCACAGCTCCATACGGAAAAAGCCGCCCCTCCGCCGTTTCGCCATGGCCGGGGGCAGGAGCGGGATCGAGGGCCCAGGCCGCTTCCCCGGGCCTGCCGGCCACCTGGGGCGGGGTCCTGAGCTCGGAGGGTGGCGTGGGGGCGAGGGCGGCGTTGCTGGGTCTAAGGGGCCGTGCCAACTCAATGGTGGTTCCCAGTGGCTTCGGGCCAGCTTCTGTCGGGCAGGAGGGCCGGTCCGGTCTGCGTCTGAGCTGCGCCTAGCGCAGCGTGGGCGGGCAGGTGGGATGCCCAAGGGCCCGCGGTCTCCGGGCCCGGAAGCCTCCTGGGCCACTTCGCCGTGAGCGGCCTGCGGGATCTGGGGCGTGGCGCCTAGCTCCCAAAAGTTTGCTGGCTCCCTCCCGCCCTGGGCTGGGGGGTCGCCAGCACCTCCGCCACCCCCAGGTGCCCGAGACCTCCGTTTCCCTGCCTAGGCGGGCGGCGGGGCCCTGCCGGGACGGGCGGGCCGCTGGGCTGACGGTATGGCCCAATCGCCTGCTGAGCTGCACCTCAAGAGGCAGCCCGCGACCCCGCCAGCATCTACTGCCAAAGCAGCCTAGAAGGGCCCGATCTCGCCGCGATCGCGGAAGCTAAGCAGGTTCGGGCCTGGTTAGAACTTGGATGGGAGACCTCTAGGGAAGACCGGGTGCTCTAGGCTTTTTGCCTCCCGCTCCGCCTTCTCCTTTTGTCGCTCGCGGCGTTCGCGGCTATCTCCGACCCGCCCGGCACAGCTGCAAGCCCCACCTCCTCAGGCCCCTCCCACCACAGCAAGCGTCTGATGGGGCGCTCCCCGCCTGCCTGAGCGGCCAGGCGGCCAGAAGGCGTCCCTGGAAGGCAGAGGCACACCAGACGCTCCGGGGGTGGCCTGAAGGGAACCAGACGTGGCCGCGGACCCGGGGGCCGTCCGTGCGGCCCGCGAGCCCCTCGACCTGCACCTGGCCGCCCCCACTGCAGCCCAGCCCCGGCGTCGCCACCTGTCTGCCGGGGTGGCTCTCCACAGCTCCATACGGAAAAAGCCGCCCCTCCGCCGTTTCGCCATGGCCGAGGGCGGGAGCGGGATCGAGGGCCCTGGCCGCTTCCCCGGGCCTGCCGGCCACCTGGGGCGGGGTCCTGAGCTCGGACGGTGGCGTGGGGGCGAGGGTGGCGTTGCTGGGTCTTAGGGGCCGTGCCAACTCAATGGTGGCTCCCAGTGGCTTCGGGCCAGCTTCTGTCGGGCAGGAGGGCCGGTCCGGTCTGCGTCTGAGCTGCGCCTAGCGCAGCGTGGGCGGGCAGGTGGGATGCCCAAGGGCCCGCGGTCTCCGGGCCCGGAAGCCTCCTGGGCCACTTCCCCGTGAGGGGCCTGCGGGATCTGGGGCGTGGCGCCTAGCTCCCAAAAGTTTGCTGGCTCCCTCCCGCCCTGGGCTGGGGGGTCGCCAGCACCTCCGCCACCCCCAGGTGCCCGAGACCTCCGTTTCCCTGCCTAGGCGGGCGGCGGGGCCCTGCCGGGACGGGCGGGCCGCTGGGCTGACGGTATGGCCCAATCGCCTGCTGAGCTGCACCTCAAGAGGCAGCCCGCGACCCCGCCGGCATCTACTGCCAAAGCAGCCTAGAAGGGCCCGATCTCGCCGCGATCGCGGAAGCTAAGCAGGTTCGGGCCTGGTTAGAACTTGGATGGGAGACCTCTAGGGAAGACCGGGTGCTCTAGGCTTTTTGCCTCCCGCTCCAACTTCTCCTTTTGTCGCTCGCGGCGTTGGAGGCTATCTCCGACCCGCCCGGCACAGCTGCAAGCCCCACCTCCTCAGGCCCCTCCCACCACAGCAAGCGTCTGATGGGGCGCTCCCCGCCTGCCTGAGCGGCCAGGCGGCCAGAAGGCGTCCCTGGAAGGCAGAGGCACACCAGACGCTCCGGGGGTGGCCTGAAGGGAACCAGACGTGGCCGCGGACCCGGGGGCCGTCCGTGCGGCCCGCGAGCCCCTCGACCTGCACCTGGCCGCCCCCACTGCAGCCCAGCCCCGGCGTCGCCACCTGTCTGCCGGGGTGGCTCTCCACAGCTCCATACGGAAAAAGCCGCCCCTCCGCCGTTTCGCCATGGCCGGGGGCGGGAGCGGGATCGAGGGCCTAGGCCGCATCCCCGGGCCTGCCGGCCACCTGGGGCGGGGTCCTGAGCTCGGACGGTGGCGTGGAGGCGAGGGTGGCGTTGCTGGGTCTTAGGGGCCGTGCCAACTCAATGGTGGCTCCCAGTGGCTTCGGGCCAGCTTCTGTCGGGCAGGAGGGCCGGTCCGGTCTGCGCCTGAGCTGCGCCTAGCGCAGCGTGGGCGGGCAGGTGGGATGCCCAAGGGCCCGCGGTCTCCGGGCCCCGAAGCATCCTGGGCCACTTCCCCGTGAGCGGCCTGCGGGATGTGGGGCGTGGCGCCTAGCTCCCAAAAGTTTGCTGGCTCCCGCCCGCCCTGGGCGGGTGGGTCGCCAGCACCTCCGCCACCCCCAGGTGCCCGAGACCTCCGTTCCCCTGCCTAGGCGGGCGGCGGGGCCCTGCCGGGACGGGCGGGCCGCTGGGCTGACGGTAAGGCCCAAGCGCCTGCTGAGCTGCGCCTCAAGAGGCAGTCCGCGACCCCGCAGGCATCTACTGCCAAAGCAGCCTAGAAGGGCCCGATCTCGCCGCGATCGCGGAAGCTAAGCAGGTTCGGGCCTGGTTAGAACTTGGATGGGAGACCTCTAGGGAAGACCGGGTGCTCTAGGCTTTTTGCCTCCCGCTCCGCCTTCTCCTTTTGTCGCTCGCGGCGTTCGCGGCTATCTCCGACCCGCCCGGCACAGCTGCAAGCCCCACCTCCTCAGGCCCCTCCCACCACAGCAAGCGTCTGATGGGGCGCTCCCCGCCTGCCTGAGCGGCCAGGCGGCCAGAAGGCGTCCCTGGAAGGCAGAGGCACACCAGACGCTCCGGGGGTGGCCTGAAGGGAACCAGACGTGGCCGCGGACCCGGGGGCCGTCCGTGCGGCCCGCGAGCCCCTCGACCTGCACCTGGCCGCCCCCACTGCAGCCCAGCCCCGGCGTCGCCACCTGTCTGCCGGGGTGGCTCTCCACAGCTCCATACGGAAAAAGCCGCCCCTCCGCCGTTTCGCCATGGCCGAGGGCGGGAGCGGGATCGAGGGCCCAGGCCGCTTCCCCGGGCCTGCCGGCCACCTGGGGCGGGGTCCTGAGCTCGGACGGTGGCGTGGGGGCGAGGGTGGCGTTGCTGGGTCTTAGGGGCCGTGCCAACTCAATGGTGGCTCCCAGTGGCTTCGGGCCAGCTTCTGTCGGGCAGGAGGGCCGGTCCGGTCTGCGTCTGAGCTGCGCCTAGCGCAGCGTGGGCGGGCAGGTGGGATGCCCAAGGGCCCGCGGTCTCCGGGCCCGGAAGCCTCCTGGGCCACTTCCCCGTGAGCGGCCTGCGGGATCTGGGGCGTGGCGCCTAGCTCCCAAAAGTTTGCTGGCTCCCTCCCGCCCTGGGCTGGGGGGTCGCCAGCACCTCCGCCACCCCCAGGTGCCCGAGACCTCCGTTTCCCTGCCTAGGCGGGCGGCGGGGCCCTGCCGGGACGGGCGGGCCGCTGGGCTGACGGTAAGGCCCAAGCGCCTGCTGAGCTGCACCTCAAGAGGCAGCCCGCGACCCCGCCGGTATCTACTGCCGAAGCAGCCTAGAAGGGCCCGATCTCGCCGCGATCGCGGAAGCTAAGCAGGTTCGGGCCTGGTTAGAACTTGGATGGGAGACCTCTAGGGAAGACCGGGTGCTCTAGGCTTTTTGCCTCCCGCTCCAACTTCTCCTTTTGTCGCTCGCGGCGTTGGAGGCTATCTCCGACCCGCCCGGCACAGCTGCAAGCCCCACCTCCTCAGGCCCCTCCCACCACAGCAAGCGTCTGATGGGGCGCTCCCCGCCTGCCTGAGCGGCCAGGCGGCCAGAAGGCGTCCCTGGAAGGCAGAGGCACACCAGACGCTCCGGGGGTGGCCTGAAGGGAACCAGACGTGGCCGCGGACCCGGGGGCCGTCCGTGCGGCCCGCGAGCCCCTCGACCTGCACCTGGCCGCCCCCACTGCAGCCCAGCCCCGGCGTCGCCACCTGTCTGCCGGGGTGGCTCTCCACAGCTCCATACGGAAAAAGCCGCCCCTCCGCCGTTTCGCCATGGCCGGGGGCGGGAGCGGGATCGAGGGCCTAGGCCGCATCCCCGGGCCTGCCGGCCACCTGGGGCGGGGTCCTGAGCTCGGACGGTGGCGTGGGGGCGAGGGTGGCGTTGCTGGGTCTTAGGGGCCGTGCCAACTCAATGGTGGCTCCCAGTGGCTTCGGGCCAGCTTCTGTCGGGCAGGAGGGCCGGTCCGGTCTGCGCCTGAGCTGCGCCTAGCGCAGCGTGGGCGGGCAGGTGGGATGCCCAAGGGCCCGCGGTCTCCGGGCCCCGAAGCATCCTGGGCCACTTCCCCGTGAGCGGCCTGCGGGATCTGGGGCGTGGCGCCTAGCTCCCAAAAGTTTGCTGGCTCCCGCCCGCCCTGGGCGGGTGGGTCGCCAGCACCTCCGCCACCCCCAGGTGCCCGAGACCTCCGTTCCCCTGCCTAGGCGGGCGGCGGGGCCCGGCCGGGACGGGCGGGCCGCTGGGCTGACGGTAAGGCCCAAGCGCCTGCTGAGCTGCGCCTCAAGAGGCAGTCCGCGACCCCGCAGGCATCTACTGCCAAAGCAGCCTAGAAGGGCCCGATCTCGCCGCGATCGCGGAAGCTAAGCAGGTTCGGGCCTGGTTAGAACTTGGATGGGAGACCTCTAGGGAAGACCGGGTGCTCTAGGCTTTTTGCCTCCCGCTCCGCCTTCTTTTGTCGCTCGCGGCGTTCGCGGCTATCTCCGACCCGCCCGGCACAGCTGCAAGCCCCACCTCCTCAGGCCCCTCCCACCACAGCAAGCGTCTGATGGGGCGCTCCCCGCCTGCCTGAGCGGCCAGGCGGCCAGAAGGCGTCCCTGGAAGGCAGAGGCACACCAGACGCTCCGGGGGTGGCCTGAAGGGAACCAGACGTGGCCGCGGACCCGGGGGCCGTCCGTGCGGCCCGCGAGCCCCTCGACCTGCACCTGGCCGCCCCCACTGCAGCCCAGCCCCGGCGTCGCCACCTGTCTGCCGGGGTGGCTCTCCACAGCTCCATACGGAAAAAGCCGCCCCTCCGCCGTTTCGCCATGGCCGAGGGCGGGAGCGGGATCGAGGGCCCAGGCCGCTTCCCCGGGCCTGCCGGCCACCTGGGGCGGGGTCCTGAGCTCGGACGGTGGCGTGGGGGCGAGGGTGGCGTTGCTGGGTCTTAGGGGCCGTGCCAACTCAATGGTGGCTCCCAGTGTCTTCGGGCCAGCTTCTGTCGGGCAGGAGGGCCGGTCCGCTCTGCGTCTGAGCTGCGCCTAGCGCAGCGTGGGCGGGCAGGTGGGATGCCCAAGGGCCCGCGGTCTCCGGGCCCGGAAGCCTCCTGGGCCACTTCCCCGTGAGCGGCCTGCGGGATCTGGGGCGTGGCGCCTAGCTCCCAAAAGTTTGCTGGCTCCCGCCCGCCCTGGGCTGGGGGGTCGCCAGCACCTCCGCCACCCCCAGGTGCCCGAGACCTCCGGTTCCCTGCCTAGGCGGGCGGCGGGGCCCTGCCGGGACGGGCGGGCCGCTGGGCTGACGGTAAGGCCCAAGCGCCTGCTGAGCTGCACCTCAAGAGGCAGCCCGCGACCCCGCCGGCATCTACTGCCAAAGCAGCCTAGAAGGGCCCGATCTCGCCGCGATCGCGGAAGCTAAGCAGGTTCGGGCCTGGTTAGAACTTGGATGGGAGACCTCTAGGGAAGACCGGGTGCTCTAGGCTTTTTGCCTCCCGCTCCGCCTTCTCCTTTTGTCGCTCGCGGCGTTCGCGGCTATCTCCGACCCGCCCGGCACAGCTGCAAGCCCCACCTCCTCAGGCCCCTCCCACCACAGCAAGCGTCTGATGGGGCGCTCCCCGCCTGCCTGAGCGGCCAGGCGGCCAGAAGGCGTCCCTGGAAGGCAGAGGCACACCAGACGCTCCGGGGGTGGCCTGAAGGGAACCAGACGTGGCCGCGGGCCCGGGGGCCGTCCGTGCGGCCCGCGAGCCCCTCGACCTGCACCTGGCCGCCCCCACTGCAGCCCAGCCCCGGCGTCGCCACCTGTCTGCCGGGGTGGCTCTCCACAGCTCCATACGGAAAAAGCCGCCCCTCCGCCGTTTCGCCATGGCCGAGGGCGGGAGCGGGATCGAGGGCCCAGGCCGCTTCCCCGGGCCTGCCGGCCACCTGGGGCGGGGTCCTGAGCTCGGACGGTGGCGTGGGGGCGAGGGTGGCGTTGCTGGGTCTTAGGGGCCGTGCCAACTCAATGGTGGCTCCCAGTGGCTTCGGGCCAGCTTCTGTCGGGCAGGAGGGCCGGTCCGGTCTGCGTCTGAGCTGCGCCTAGCGCAGCGTGGGCGGGCAGGTGGGATGCCCAAGGGCCCGCGGTCTCCGGGCCCGGAAGCCTCCTGGGCCACTTCCCCGTGAGCGGCCTGCGGGATCTGGGGCGTGGCGCCTAGCTCCCAAAAGTTTGCTGGCTCCCGCCCGCCCTGGGCGGGGGGGTCGCCAGCACCTCCGCCACCCCCAGGTGCCCGAGACCTCCGTTCCCCTGCCTAGGCGGGCGGCGGGGCCCTGCCGGGACGGGCGGGCCGCTGGGCTGACGGTAAGGCCCAAGCGCCTGCTGAGCTGCGCCTCAAGAGGCAGTCCGCGACCCCACAGGCATCTACTGCCAAAGCAGCCTAGAAGGGCCCGATCTCGCCGCGATCGCGGAAGCTAAGCAGGTTCGGGCCTGGTTAGAACTTGGATGGGAGACCTCTAGGGAAGACCGGGTGCTCTAGGCTTTTTGCCTCCCGCTCCGCCTTCTCCTTTTGTCGCTCGCGGCGTTCGCGGCTATCTCCGACCCGCCCGGCACAGCTGCAAGCCCCACCTCCTCAGGCCCCTCCCACCACAGCAAGCGTCTGATGGGGCGCTCCCCGCCTGCCTGAGCGGCCAGGCGGCCAGAAGGCGTCCCTGGAAGGCAGAGGCACACCAGACGCTCCGGGGGTGGCCTGAAGGGAACCAGACGTGGCCGCGGACCCGGGGGCCGTCCGTGCGGCCCGCGAGCCCCTCGACCTGCACCTGGCCGCCCCCACTGCAGCCCAGCCCCGGCGCCGCCACCTGTCTGTCGGGGTGGCTCTGCACAGCTCCATACGGAAAAAGCCGCCCCTCCGCCGTTTCGCCATGGCCGGGGGCAGGAGCGGGATCGAGGGCCCAGGCCGCTTCCCCGGGCCTGCCGGCCACCTGGGGCGGGGTCCTGAGCTCGGAGGGTGGCGTGGGGGCGAGGGCGGCGTTGCTGGGTCTAAGGGGCCGTGCCAACTCAATGGTGGTTCCCAGTGGCTTCGGGCCAGCTTCTGTCGGGCAGGAGGGCCGGTCCGGTCTGCGTCTGAGCTGCGCCTAGCGCAGCGTGGGCGGGCAGGTGGGATGCCCAAGGGCCCGCGGTCTCCGGGCCCGGAAGCCTCCTGGGCCACTTCGCCGTGAGCGGCCTGCGGGATCTGGGGCGTGGCGCCTAGCTCCCAAAAGTTTGCTGGCTCCCTCCCGCCCTGGGCTGGGGGGTCGCCAGCACCTCCGCCACCCCCAGGTGCCCGAGACCTCCGTTTCCCTGCCTAGGCGGGCGGCGGGGCCCTGCCGGGACGGGCGGGCCGCTGGGCTGACGGTATGGCCCAATCGCCTGCTGAGCTGCACCTCAAGAGGCAGCCCGCGACCCCGCCAGCATCTACTGCCAAAGCAGCCTAGAAGGGCCCGATCTCGCCGCGATCGCGGAAGCTAAGCAGGTTCGGGCCTGGTTAGAACTTGGATGGGAGACCTCTAGGGAAGACCGGGTGCTCTAGGCTTTTTGCCTCCCGCTCCGCCTTCTCCTTTTGTCGCTCGCGGCGTTCGCGGCTATCTCCGACCCGCCCGGCACAGCTGCAAGCCCCACCTCCTCAGGCCCCTCCCACCACAGCAAGCGTCTGATGGGGCGCTCCCCGCCTGCCTGAGCGGCCAGGCGGCCAGAAGGCGTCCCTGGAAGGCAGAGGCACACCAGACGCTCCGGGGGTGGCCTGAAGGGAACCAGACGTGGCCGCGGACCCGGGGGCCGTCCGTGCGGCCCGCGAGCCCCTCGACCTGCACCTGGCCGCCCCCACTGCAGCCCAGCCCCGGCGTCGCCACCTGTCTGCCGGGGTGGCTCTCCACAGCTCCATACGGAAAAAGCCGCCCCTCCGCCGTTTCGCCATGGCCGAGGGCGGGAGCGGGATCGAGGGCCCTGGCCGCTTCCCCGGGCCTGCCGGCCACCTGGGGCGGGGTCCTGAGCTCGGACGGTGGCGTGGGGGCGAGGGTGGCGTTGCTGGGTCTTAGGGGCCGTGCCAACTCAATGGTGGCTCCCAGTGGCTTCGGGCCAGCTTCTGTCGGGCAGGAGGGCCGGTCCGGTCTGCGTCTGAGCTGCGCCTAGCGCAGCGTGGGCGGGCAGGTGGGATGCCCAAGGGCCCGCGGTCTCCGGGCCCGGAAGCCTCCTGGGCCACTTCCCCGTGAGGGGCCTGCGGGATCTGGGGCGTGGCGCCTAGCTCCCAAAAGTTTGCTGGCTCCCTCCCGCCCTGGGCTGGGGGGTCGCCAGCACCTCCGCCACCCCCAGGTGCCCGAGACCTCCGTTTCCCTGCCTAGGCGGGCGGCGGGGCCCTGCCGGGACGGGCGGGCCGCTGGGCTGACGGTATGGCCCAATCGCCTGCTGAGCTGCACCTCAAGAGGCAGCCCGCGACCCCGCCGGCATCTACTGCCAAAGCAGCCTAGAAGGGCCCGATCTCGCCGCGATCGCGGAAGCTAAGCAGGTTCGGGCCTGGTTAGAACTTGGATGGGAGACCTCTAGGGAAGACCGGGTGCTCTAGGCTTTTTGCCTCCCGCTCCGCCTTCTCCTTTTGGCTCGCGGCGTTCGCGGCTATCTCCGACCCGCCCGGCACAGCTGCAAGCCCCACCTCCTCAGGCCCCTCCCACCACAGCAAGCGTCTGATGGGGCGCTCCCCGCCTGCCTGAGCGGCCAGGCGGCCAGAAGGCGTCCCTGGAAGGCAGAGGCACACCAGACGCTCCGGGGGTGGCCTGAAGGGAACCAGACGTGGCCGCGGACCCGGGGGCCGTCCGTGCGGCCCGCGAGCCCCTCGACCTGCACCTGGCAGCCCCCACTGCAGCCCAGCCCCGGCGTCGCCACCTGTCTGCCGGTGTGGCTCTCCACAGCTCCATACGGAAAAAGCCGCCCCTCCGCCGTTTCGCCATGGCCGAGGGCGGGAGCGGGATCGAGGGCCCAGGCCGCTTCCCCGGGCCTGCCGGCCACCTGGGGCGGGGTCCTGAGCTCGGACGGTGGCGTGGGGGCGAGGGTGGCGTTGCTGGGTCTTAGGGGCCGTGCCAACTCAATGGTGGCTCCCAGTGGCTTCGGGCCAGCTTCTGTCGGGCAGGAGGGCCGGTCCGGTCTGCGTCTGAGCTGCGCCTAGCGCAGCGTGGGCGGGCAGGTGGGATGCCCAAGGGCCCGCGGTCTCCGGGCCCGGAAGCCTCCTGGGCCACTTCCCCGTGAGCGGCCTGCGGGATCTGGGGCGTGGCGCCTAGCTCCCAAAAGTTTGCTGGCTCCCGCCCGCCCTGGGCTGGGGGGTCGCCAGCACCTCCGCCACCCCCAGTTGCCCGAGACCTCCGTTTCCCTGCCTAGGCGGGCGGCGGGGCCCTGCCGGGACGGGCGGGCCGCTGGGCTGACGGTAAGGCCCAAGCGCCTGCTGAGCTGCACCTCAAGAGGCAGCCCGCGACCCCGCCGGCATCTACTGCCGAAGCAGCCTAGAAGGGCCCGATCTCGCCGCGATCGCGGAAGCTAAGCAGGTTCGGGCCTGGTTAGAACTTGGATGGGAGACCTCTAGGGAAGACCGGGTGCTCTAGGCTTTTTGCCTCCCGCTCCAACTTCTCCTTTTGTCGCTCGCGGCGTTGGAGGCTATCTCCGACCCGCCCGGCACAGCTGCAAGCCCCACCTCCTCAGGCCCCTCCCACCACAGCAAGCGTCTGATGGGGCGCTCCCCGCCTGCCTGAGCGGTCAGGCGGCCAGAAGGCGTCCCTGGAAGGCAGAGGCACACCAGACGCTCCGGGGGTGGCCTGAAGGGAACCAGACGTGGCCGCGGACCCGGGGGCCGTCCGTGCGGCCCGCGAGCCCCTCGACCTGCACCTGGCCGCCCCCACTGCAGCCCAGCCCCGGCGTCGCCACCTGTCTGCCGGGGTGGCTCTCCACAGCTCCATACGGAAAAAGCCGCCCCTCCGCCGTTTCGCCATGGCCGAGGGCGGGAGCGGGATCGAGGGCCCAGGCCGCTTCCCCGGGCCTGCCGGCCACCTGGGGCGGGGTCCTGAGCTCGGACGGTGGCGTGGGGGCGAGGGTGGCGTTGCTGGGTCTTAGGGGCCGTGCCAACTCAATGGTGGCTCCCAGTGGCTTCGGGCCAGCTTCTGTCGGGCAGGAGGGCCGGTCCGGTCTGCGTCTGAGCTGCGCCTAGCGCAGCGTGGGCGGGCAGGTGGGATGCCCAAGGGCCTGCGGTCTCCGGGCCCGGAAGCCTCCTGGGCCACTTCCCCGTGAGCGGCCTGCGGGATCTGGGGCGTGGCGCCTAGCTCCCAAAAGTTTGCTGGCTCCCGCCCGCCCTGGGCTGGGGGGTCGCCAGCACCTCCGCCACCCCCAGGTGCCCGAGACCTCCGTTTCCCTGCCTAGGCGGGCGGCGGGGCCCTGCCGGGACGGGCGGGCCGCTGGGCTGACGGTAAGGCCCAAGCGCCTGCTGAGCTGCACCTCAAGAGGCAGCCCGCGACCCCGCCGGTATCTACTGCCGAAGCAGCCTAGAAGGGCCCGATCTCGCCGCGATCGCGGAAGCTAAGCAGGTTCGGGCCTGGTTAGAACTTGGATGGGAGACCTCTAGGGAAGACCGGGTGCTCTAGGCTTTTTGCCTCCCGCTCCAACTTCTCCTTTTGTCGCTCGCGGCGTTGGAGGCTATCTCCGACCCGCCCGGCACAGCTGCAAGCCCCACCTCCTCAGGCCCCTCCCACCACAGCAAGCGTCTGATGGGGCGCTCCCCGCCTGCCTGAGCGGCCAGGCGGCCAGAAGGCGTCCCTGGAAGGCAGAGGCACACCAGACGCTCCGGGGGTGGCCTGAAGGGAACCAGACGTGGCCGCGGACCCGGGGGCCGTCCGTGCGGCCCGCGAGCCCCTCGACCTGCACCTGGCCGCCCCCACTGCAGCCCAGCCCCGGCGTCGCCACCTGTCTGCCGGGGTGGCTCTCCACAGCTCCATACGGAAAAAGCCGCCCCTCCGCCGTTTCGCCATGGCCGGGGGCGGGAGCGGGATCGAGGGCCCAGGCCGCATCCCCGGGCCTGCCGGCCACCTGGGGCGGGGTCCTGAGCTCGGACGGTGGCGTGGGGGCGAGGGTGGCGTTGCTGGGTCTTAGGGGCCGTGCCAACTCAATGGTGGCTCCCAGTGGCTTCGGGCCAGCTTCTGTCGGGCAGGAGGGCCGGTCCGGTCTGCGCCTGAGCTGCGCCTAGCGCAGCGTGGGCGGGCAGGTGGGATGCCCAAGGGCCCGCGGTCTCCGGGCCCCGAAGCATCCTGGGCCACTTCCCCGTGAGCGGCCTGCGGGATGTGGGGCGTGGCGCCTAGCTCCCAAAAGTTTGCTGGCTCCCGCCCGCCCTGGGCTGGGGGGTCGCCAGCACCTCCGCCACCCCCAGGTGCCCGAGACCTCCGTTCCCCTGCCTAGGCGGGCGGCGGGGCCCTGCCGGGACGGGCGGGCCGCTGGGCTGACGGTAAGGCCCAAGCGCCTGCTGAGCTGCGCCTCAAGAGGCAGTCCGCGACCCCGCAGGCATCTACTGCCAAAGCAGCCTAGAAGGGCCCGATCTCGCCGCCATCGCGGAAGCTAAGCAGGTTCGGGCCTGGTTAGAACTTGGATGGGAGACCTCTAGGGAAGACCGGGTGCTCTAGGCTTTTTGCCTCCCGCTCCGCCTACTTTTGTCGCTCGCGGCGTTCGCGGCTATCTCCGACCCGCCCGGCACAGCTGCAAGCCCCACCTCCTCAGGCCCCTCCCACCACAGCAAGCGTCTGATGGGGCGCTCCCCGCCTGCCTGAGCGGCCAGGCGGCCAGAAGGCGTCCCTGGAAGGCAGAGGCACACCAGACGCTCCGGGGGTGGCCTGAAGGGAACCAGACGTGGCCGCGGACCCGGGGGCCGTCCGTGCGGCCCGCGAGCCCCTCGACCTGCACCTGGCCGCCCCCACTGCAGCCCAGCCCCGGCGTCGCCACCTGTCTGCCGGGGTGGCTCTGCACAGCTCCATACGGAAAAAGCCGCCCCTCCGCCGTTTCGCCATGGCCGGGGGCGGGAGCGGGATCGAGGGCCCAGGCCGCTTCCCCGGGCCTGCCGGCCACCTGGGGCGGGGTCCTGAGCTCGGACGGTGGCGTGGGTCGAGGGTGGCGTTGCTGGGTCTTAGGGGCCGTGCCAACTCAATGGTGGCTCCCAGTGGCTTCGGGCCAGCTTCTGTCGGGCAGGAGGGCCGGTCCGGTCTGCGTCTGAGCTGCGCCTAGCGCAGGGTGGGCGGGCAGGTGGGATGCCCAAGGGCCCGCGGTCTCCGGGCCCGGAAGCCTCCTGGGCCACTTCCCCGTGAGCGGCCTGCGGGATCTGGGGCGTGGCGCCTAGCTCCCAAAAGTTTGCTGGCTCCCGCCCGCCCTGGGCGGGGGGGTCGCCAGCACCTCCGCCACCCCCAGGTGCCCGAGACCTCCGTTCCCGTGCCTAGGCGGGCGGCGGGGCCCTGCCGGGACGGGCGGGCCGCTGGGCTGACGGTAAGGCCCAAGCGCCTGCTGAGCTGCACCTCAAGAGGCAGCCCGCGACCCCGCCAGCATCTACTGCCAAAGCAGCCTAGAAGGGCCCGATCTCGCCGCGATCGCGGAAGCTAAGCAGGTTCGGGCCTGGTTAGAACTTGGATGGGAGACCTCTAGGGAAGACCGGGTGCTCTAGGCTTTTTGCCTCCCGCTCCGCCTTCTCCTTTTGTCGCTCGCGGCGTTCGCGGCTATCTCCGACCCGCCCGGCACAGCTGCAAGCCCCACCTCCTCAGGCCCCTCCCACCACAGCAAGCGTCTGATGGGGCGCTCCCCGCCTGCCTGAGCGGCCAGGCGGCCAGAAGGCGTCCCTGGAAGGCAGAGGCACACCAGACGCTCCGGGGGTGGCCTGAAGGGAACCAGACGTGGCCGCGGACCCGGGGGCCGTCCGTGCGGCCCGCGAGCCCCTCGACCTGCACCTGGCCGCCCCCACTGCAGCCCAGCCCCGGCGTCGCCACCTGTCTGCCGGGGTGGCTCTCCACAGCTCCATACGGAAAAAGCCGCCCCTCCGCCGTTTCGCCATGGCCGAGGGCGGGAGAGGGATCGAGGGCCCAGGCCGCTTCCCCGGGCCTGCCGGCCACCTGGGGCGGGGTCCTGAGCTCGGACGGTGGCGTGGGGGCGAGGGTGGCGTTGCTGGGTCTTAGGGGCCGTGCCAACTCAATGGTGGCTCCCAGTGGCTTCGGGCCAGCTTCTGTCGGGCAGGAGGGCCGGTCCGCTCTGCGTCTGAGCTGCGCCTAGCGCAGCGTGGGCGGGCAGGTGGGATGCCCAAGGGCCCGCGGTCTCCGGGCCCGGAAGCCTCCTGGGCCACTTCCCCGTGAGCGGCCTGCGGGATCTGGGGCGTGGCGCCTAGCTCCCAAAAGTTTGCTGGCTCCCGCCCGCCCTGGGCTGGGGGGTCGCCAGCACCTCCGCCACCCCCAGGTGCCCGAGACCTCCGGTTCCCTGCCTAGGCGGGCGGCGGGGCCCTGCCGGGACGGGCGGGCCGCTGGGCTGACGGTAAGGCCCAAGCGCCTGCTGAGCTGCACCTCAAGAGGCAGCCCGCGACCCCGCCGGCATCTACTGCCAAAGCAGCCTAGAAGGGCCCGATCTCGCCGCGATCGCGGAAGCTAAGCAGGTTCGGGCCTGGTTAGAACTTGGATGGGAGACCTCTAGGGAAGACCGGGTGCTCTAGGCTTTTTGCCTCCCGCTCCGCCTTCTCCTTTTGTCGCTCGCGGCGTTCGCGGCTATCTCCGACCCGCCCGGCACAGCTGCAAGCCCCACCTCCTCAGGCCCCTCCCACCACAGCAAGCGTCTGATGGGGCGCTCCCCGCCTGCCTGAGCGGCCAGGCGGCCAGAAGGCGTCCCTGGAAGGCAGAGGCACACCAGACGCTCCGGGGGTGGCCTGAAGGGAACCAGACGTGGCCGCGGGCCCGGGGGCCGTCCGTGCGGCCCGCGAGCCCCTCGACCTGCACCTGGCCGCCCCCACTGCAGCCCAGCCCCGGCGTCGCCACCTGTCTGCCGGGGTGGCTCTCCACAGCTCCATACGGAAAAAGCCGCCCCTCCGCCGTTTCGCCATGGCCGAGGGCGGGAGAGGGATCGAGGGCCCAGGCCGCTTCCCCGGGCCTGCCGGCCACCTGGGGCGGGGTCCTGAGCTCGGACGGTGGCGTGGGGGCGAGGGTGGCGTTGCTGGGTCTTAGGGGCCGTGCCAACTCAATGGTGGCTCCCAGTGGCTTCGGGCCAGCTTCTGTCGGGCAGGAGGGCCGGTCCGGTCTGCGTCTGAGCTGCGCCTAGCGCAGCGTGGGCGGGCAGGTGGGATGCCCAAGGGCCCGCGGTCTCCGGGCCCGGAAGCCTCCTGGGCCACTTCCCCGTGAGCGGCCTGCGGGATCTGGGGCGTGGCGCCTAGCTCCCAAAAGTTTGCTGGCTCCCGCCCGCCCTGGGCGGGGGGGTCGCCAGCACCTCCGCCACCCCCAGGTGCCCGAGACCTCCGTTCCCCTGCCTAGGCGGGCGGCGGGGCCCTGCCGGGACGGGCGGGCCGCTGGGCTGACGGTAAGGCCCAAGCGCCTGCTGAGCTGCGCCTCAAGAGGCAGTCCGCGACCCCACAGGCATCTACTGCCAAAGCAGCCTAGAAGGGCCCGATCTCGCCGCGATCGCGGAAGCTAAGCAGGTTCGGGCCTGGTTAGAACTTGGATGGGAGACCTCTAGGGAAGACCGGGTGCTCTAGGCTTTTTGCCTCCCGCTCCGCCTTCTCCTTTTGTCGCTCGCGGCGTTCGCGGCTATCTCCGACCCGCCCGGCACAGCTGCAAGCCCCACCTCCTCAGGCCCCTCCCACCACAGCAAGCGTCTGATGGGGCGCTCCCCGCCTGCCTGAGCGGCCAGGCGGCCAGAAGGCGTCCCTGGAAGGCAGAGGCACACCAGACGCTCCGGGGGTGGCCTGAAGGGAACCAGACGTGGCCGCGGACCCGGGGGCCGTCCGTGCGGCCCGCGAGCCCCTCGACCTGCACCTGGCCGCCCCCACTGCAGCCCAGCCCCGGCGCCGCCACCTGTCTGTCGGGGTGGCTCTGCACAGCTCCATACGGAAAAAGCCGCCCCTCCGCCGTTTCGCCATGGCCGGGGGCGGGAGCGGGATCGAGGGCCCAGGCCGCTTCCCCGGGCCTGCCGGCCACCTGGGGCGGGGTCCTGAGCTCGGAGGGTGGCGTGGGGGCGAGGGCGGCGTTGCTGGGTCTAAGGGGCCGTGCCAACTCAATGGTGGTTCCCAGTGGCTTCGGGCCAGCTTCTGTCGGGCAGGAGGGCCGGTCCGGTCTGCGTCTGAGCTGCGCCTAGCGCAGCGTGGGCGGGCAGGTGGGATGCCCAAGGGCCCGCGGTCTCCGGGCCCGGAAGCCTCCTGGGCCACTTCGCCGTGAGCGGCCTGCGGGATCTGGGGCGTGGCGCCTAGCTCCCAAAAGTTTGCTGGCTCCCTCCCGCCCTGGGCTGGGGGGTCGCCAGCACCTCCGCCACCCCCAGGTGCCCGAGACCTCCGTTTCCCTGCCTAGGCGGGCGGCGGGGCCCTGCCGGGACGGGCGGGCCGCTGGGCTGACGGTATGGCCCAATCGCCTGCTGAGCTGCACCTCAAGAGGCAGCCCGCGACCCCGCCAGCATCTACTGCCAAAGCAGCCTAGAAGGGCCCGATCTCGCCGCGATCGCGGAAGCTAAGCAGGTTCGGGCCTGGTTAGAACTTGGATGGGAGACCTCTAGGGAAGACCGGGTGCTCTAGGCTTTTTGCCTCCCGCTCCGCCTTCTCCTTTTGTCGCTCGCGGCGTTCGCGGCTATCTCCGACCCGCCCGGCACAGCTGCAAGCCCCACCTCCTCAGGCCCCTCCCACCACAGCAAGCGTCTGATGGGGCGCTCCCCGCCTGCCTGAGCGGCCAGGCGGCCAGAAGGCGTCCCTGGAAGGCAGAGGCACACCAGACGCTCCGGGGGTGGCCTGAAGGGAACCAGACGTGGCCGCGGACCCGGGGGCCGTCCGTGCGGCCCGCGAGCCCCTCGACCTGCACCTGGCCGCCCCCACTGCAGCCCAGCCCCGGCGCCGCCACCTGTCTGTCGGGGTGGCTCTGCACAGCTCCATACGGAAAAAGCCGCCCCTCCGCCGTTTCGCCATGGCCGGGGGCAGGAGCGGGATCGAGGGCCCAGGCCGCTTCCCCGGGCCTGCCGGCCACCTGGGGCGGGGTCCTGAGCTCGGAGGGTGGCGTGGGGGCGAGGGCGGCGTTGCTGGGTCTAAGGGGCCGTGCCAACTCAATGGTGGTTCCCAGTGGCTTCGGGCCAGCTTCTGTCGGGCAGGAGGGCCGGTCCGGTCTGCGTCTGAGCTGCGCCTAGCGCAGCGTGGGCGGGCAGGTGGGATGCCCAAGGGCCCGCGGTCTCCGGGCCCGGAAGCCTCCTGGGCCACTTCGCCGTGAGCGGCCTGCGGGATCTGGGGCGTGGCGCCTAGCTCCCAAAAGTTTGCTGGCTCCCTCCCGCCCTGGGCTGGGGGGTCGCCAGCACCTCCGCCACCCCCAGGTGCCCGAGACCTCCGTTTCCCTGCCTAGGCGGGCGGCGGGGCCCTGCCGGGACGGGCGGGCCGCTGGGCTGACGGTATGGCCCAATCGCCTGCTGAGCTGCGCCTCAAGAGGCAGCCCGCGACCCCGCCAGCATCTACTGCCAAAGCAGCCTAGAAGGGCCCGATCTCGCCGCGATCGCGGAAGCTAAGCAGGTTCGGGCCTGGTTAGAACTTGGATGGGAGACCTCTAGGGAAGACCGGGTGCTCTAGGCTTTTTGCCTCCCGCTCCGCCTTCTCCTTTTGTCGCTCGCGGCGTTCGCGGCTATCTCCGACCCGCCCGGCACAGCTGCAAGCCCCACCTCCTCAGGCCCCTCCCACCACAGCAAGCGTCTGATGGGGCGCTCCCCGCCTGCCTGAGCGGCCAGGCGGCCAGAAGGCGTCCCTGGAAGGCAGAGGCACACCAGACGCTCCGGGGGTGGCCTGAAGGGAACCAGACGTGGCCGCGGACCCGGGGGCCGTCCGTGCGGCCCGCGAGCCCCTCGACCTGCACCTGGCCGCCCCCACTGCAGCCCAGCCCCGGCGTCGCCACCTGTCTGCCGGGGTGGCTCTCCACAGCTCCATACGGAAAAAGCCGCCCCTCCGCCGTTTCGCCATGGCCGAGGGCGGGAGCGGGATCGAGGGCCCAGGCCGCTTCCCCGGGCCTGCCGGCCACCTGGGGCGGGGTCCTGAGCTCGGACGGTGGCGTGGGGGCGAGGGTGGCGTTGCTGGGTCTTAGGGGCCGTGCCAACTCAATGGTGGCTCCCAGTGGCTTCGGGCCAGCTTCTGTCGGGCAGGAGGGCCGGTCCGGTCTGCGTCTGAGCTGCGCCTAGCGCAGCGTGGGCGGGCAGGTGGGATGCCCAAGGGCCCGCGGTCTCCGGGCCCGGAAGCCTCCTGGGCCACTTCCCCGTGAGGGGCCTGCGGGATCTGGGGCGTGGCGCCTAGCTCCCAAAAGTTTGCTGGCTCCCTCCCGCCCTGGGCTGGGGGGTCGCCAGCACCTCCGCCACCCCCAGGTGCCCGAGACCTCCGTTTCCCTGCCTAGGCGGGCGGCGGGGCCCTGCCGGGACGGGCGGGCCGCTGGGCTGACGGTAAGGCCCAAGCGCCTGCTGAGCTGCGCCTCAAGAGGCAGCCCGCGACCCCGCCAGCATCTACTGCCAAAGCAGCCTAGAAGGGCCCGATCTCGCCGCGATCGCGGAAGCTAAGCAGGTTCGGGCCTGGTTAGAACTTGGATGGGAGACCTCTAGGGAAGACCGGGTGCTCTAGGCTTTTTGCCTCCCGCTCCGCCTTCTCCTTTTGTCGCTCGCGGCGTTCGCGGCTATCTCCGACCCGCCCGGCACAGCTGCAAGCCCCACCTCCTCAGGCCCCTCCCACCACAGCAAGCGTCTGATGGGGCGCTCCCCGCCTGCCTGAGCGGCCAGGCGGCCAGAAGGCGTCCCTGGAAGGCAGAGGCACACCAGACGCTCCGGGGGTGGCCTGAAGGGAACCAGACGTGGCCGCGGACCCGGGGGCCGTCCGTGCGGCCCGCGAGCCCCTCGACCTGCACCTGGCCGCCCCCACTGCAGCCCAGCCCCGGCGTCGCCACCTGTCTGCCGGGGTGGCTCTGCACAGCTCCATACGGAAAAAGCCGCCCCTCCGCCGTTTCGCCATGGCCGGGGGCGGGAGCGGGATCGAGGGCCCAGGCCGCTTCCCCGGGCCTGCCGGCCACCTGGGGCGGGGTCCTGAGCTCGGACGGTGGCGTGGGTCGAGGGTGGCGTTGCTGGGTCTTAGGGGCCGTGCCAACTCAATGGTGGCTCCCAGTGGCTTCGGGCCAGCTTCTGTCGGGCAGGAGGGCCGGTCCGGTCTGCGTCTGAGCTGCGCCTAGCGCAGGGTGGGCGGGCAGGTGGGATGCCCAAGGGCCCGCGGTCTCCGGGCCCGGAAGCCTCCTGGGCCACTTCCCCGTGAGCGGCCTGCGGGATCTGGGGCGTGGCGCCTAGCTCCCAAAAGTTTGCTGGCTCCCGCCCGCCCTGGGCGGGGGGGTCGCCAGCACCTCCGCCACCCCCAGGTGCCCGAGACCTCCGTTCCCGTGCCTAGGCGGGCGGCGGGGCCCTGCCGGGACGGGCGGGCCGCTGGGCTGACGGTAAGGCCCAAGCGCCTGCTGAGCTGCACCTCAAGAGGCAGCCCGCGACCCCGCCAGCATCTACTGCCAAAGCAGCCTAGAAGGGCCCGATCTCGCCGCGATCGCGGAAGCTAAGCAGGTTCGGGCCTGGTTAGAACTTGGATGGGAGACCTCTAGGGAAGACCGGGTGCTCTAGGCTTTTTGCCTCCCGCTCCGCCTTCTCCTTTTGTCGCTCGCGGCGTTCGCGGCTATCTCCGACCCGCCCGGCACAGCTGCAAGCCCCACCTCCTCAGGCCCCTCCCACCACAGCAAGCGTCTGATGGGGCGCTCCCCGCCTGCCTGAGCGGCCAGGCGGCCAGAAGGCGTCCCTGGAAGGCAGAGGCACACCAGACGCTCCGGGGGTGGCCTGAAGGGAACCAGACGTGGCCGCGGACCCGGGGGCCGTCCGTGCGGCCCGCGAGCCCCTCGACCTGCACCTGGCCGCCCCCACTGCAGCCCAGCCCCGGCGTCGCCACCTGTCTGCCGGTGTGGCTCTCCACAGCTCCATACGGAAAAAGCCGCCCCTCCGCCGTTTCGCCATGGCCGAGGGCGGGAGCGGGATCGAGGGCCCAGGCCGCTTCCCCGGGCCTGCCGGCCACCTGGGGCGGGGTCCTGAGCTCGGACGGTGGCGTGGGGGCGAGGGTGGCGTTGCTGGGTCTTAGGGGCCGTGCCAACTCAATGGTGGCTCCCAGTGGCTTCGGGCCAGCTTCTGTCGGGCAGGAGGGCCGGTCCGGTCTGCGTCTGAGCTGCGCCTAGCGCAGCGTGGGCGGGCAGGTGGGATGCCCAAGGGCCCGCGGTCTCCGGGCCCGGAAGCCTCCTGGGCCACTTCCCCGTGAGCGGCCTGCGGGATCTGGGGCGTGGCGCCTAGCTCCCAAAAGTTTGCTGGCTCCCGCCCGCCCTGGGCTGGGGGGTCGCCAGCACCTCCGCCACCCCCAGGTGCCCGAGACCTCCGTTTCCCTGCCTAGGCGGGCGGCGGGGCCCTGCCGGGACGGGCGGGCCGCTGGGCTGACGGTAAGGCCCAAGCGCCTGCTGAGCTGCACCTCAAGAGGCAGCCCGCGACCCCGCCGGCATCTACTGCCGAAGCAGCCTAGAAGGGCCCGATCTCGCCGCGATCGCGGAAGCTAAGCAGGTTCGGGCCTGGTTAGAACTTGGATGGGAGACCTCTAGGGAAGACCGGGTGCTCTAGGCTTTTTGCCTCCCGCTCCAACTTCTCCTTTTGTCGCTCGCGGCGTTGGAGGCTATCTCCGACCCGCCCGGCACAGCTGCAAGCCCCACCTCCTCAGGCCCCTCCCACCACAGCAAGCGTCTGATGGGGCGCTCCCCGCCTGCCTGAGCGGCCAGGCGGCCAGAAGGCGTCCCTGGAAGGCAGAGGCACACCAGACGCTCCGGGGGTGGCCTGAAGGGAACCAGACGTGGCCGCGGACCCGGGGGCCGTCCGTGCGGCCCGCGAGCCCCTCGACCTGCACCTGGCCGCCCCCACTGCAGCCCAGCCCCGGCGTCGCCACCTGTCTGCCGGGGTGGCTCTCCACAGCTCCATACGGAAAAAGCCGCCCCTCCGCCGTTTCGCCATGGCCGGGGGCGGGAGCGGGATCGAGGGCCTAGGCCGCATCCCCGGGCCTGCCGGCCACCTGGGGCGGGGTCCTGAGCTCGGACGGTGGCGTGGGGGCGAGGGTGGCGTTGCTGGGTCTTAGGGGCCGTGCCAACTCAATGGTGGCTCCCAGTGGCTTCGGGCCAGCTTCTGTCGGGCAGGAGGGCCGGTCCGGTCTGCGCCTGAGCTGCGCCTAGCGCAGCGTGGGCGGGCAGGTGGGATGCCCAAGGGCCCGCGGTCTCCGGGCCCCGAAGCATCCTGGGCCACTTCCCCGTGAGCGGCCTGCGGGATGTGGGGCGTGGCGCCTAGCTCCCAAAAGTTTGCTGGCTCCCGCCCGCCCTGGGCGGGTGGGTCGCCAGCACCTCCGCCACCCCCAGGTGCCCGAGACCTCCGTTCCCCTGCCTAGGCGGGCGGCGGGGCCCTGCCGGGACGGGCGGGCCGCTGGGCTGACGGTAAGGCCCAAGCGCCTGCTGAGCTGCGCCTCAAGAGGCAGTCCGCGACCCCGCAGGCATCTACTGCCAAAGCAGCCTAGAAGGGCCCGATCTCGCCGCGATCGCGGAAGCTAAGCAGGTTCGGGCCTGGTTAGAACTTGGATGGGAGACCTCTAGGGAAGACCGGGTGCTCTAGGCTTTTTGCCTCCCGCTCCGCCTTCTCCTTTTGTCGCTCGCGGCGTTCGCGGCTATCTCCGACCCGCCCGGCACAGCTGCAAGCCCCACCTCCTCAGGCCCCTCCCACCACAGCAAGCGTCTGATGGGGCGCTCCCCGCCTGCCTGAGCGGCCAGGCGGCCAGAAGGCGTCCCTGGAAGGCAGAGGCACACCAGACGCTCCGGGGGTGGCCTGAAGGGAACCAGACGTGGCCGCGGACCCGGGGGCCGTCCGTGCGGCCCGCGAGCCCCTCGACCTGCACCTGGCCGCCCCCACTGCAGCCCAGCCCCGGCGTCGCCACCTGTCTGCCGGGGTGGCTCTCCACAGCTCCATACGGAAAAAGCCGCCCCTCCGCCGTTTCGCCATGGCCGAGGGCGGGAGCGGGATCGAGGGCCCAGGCCGCTTCCCCGGGCCTGCCGGCCACCTGGGGCGGGGTCCTGAGCTCGGACGGTGGCGTGGGGGCGAGGGTGGCGTTGCTGGGTCTTAGGGGCCGTGCCAACTCAATGGTGGCTCCCAGTGGCTTCGGGCCAGCTTCTGTCGGGCAGGAGGGCCGGTCCGGTCTGCGTCTGAGCTGCGCCTAGCGCAGCGTGGGCGGGCAGGTGGGATGCCCAAGGGCCCGCGGTCTCCGGGCCCGGAAGCCTCCTGGGCCACTTCCCCGTGAGCGGCCTGCGGGATCTGGGGCGTGGCGCCTAGCTCCCAAAAGTTTGCTGGCTCCCGCCCGCCCTGGGCTGGGGGGTCGCCAGCACCTCCGCCACCCCCAGGTGCCCGAGACCTCCGTTTCCCTGCCTAGGCGGGCGGCGGGGCCCTGCCGGGACGGGCGGGCCGCTGGGCTGACGGTAAGGCCCAAGCGCCTGCTGAGCTGCACCTCAAGAGGCAGCCCGCGACCCCGCCGGCATCTACTGCCGAAGCAGCCTAGAAGGGCCCGATCTCGCCGCGATCGCGGAAGCTAAGCAGGTTCGGGCCTGGTTAGAACTTGGATGGGAGACCTCTAGGGAAGACCGGGTGCTCTAGGCTTTTTGCCTCCCGCTCCAACTTCTCCTTTTGTCGCTCGCGGCGTTGGAGGCTATCTCCGACCCGCCCGGCACAGCTGCAAGCCCCACCTCCTCAGGCCCCTCCCACCACAGCAAGCGTCTGATGGGGCGCTCCCCGCCTGCCTGAGCGGTCAGGCGGCCAGAAGGCGTCCCTGGAAGGCAGAGGCACACCAGACGCTCCGGGGGTGGCCTGAAGGGAACCAGACGTGGCCGCGGACCCGGGGGCCGTCCGTGCGGCCCGCGAGCCCCTCGACCTGCACCTGGCCGCCCCCACTGCAGCCCAGCCCCGGCGTCGCCACCTGTCTGCCGGGGTGGCTCTCCACAGCTCCATACGGAAAAAGCCGCCCCTCCGCCGTTTCGCCATGGCCGAGGGCGGGAGCGGGATCGAGGGCCCAGGCCGCTTCCCCGGGCCTGCCGGCCACCTGGGGCGGGGTCCTGAGCTCGGACGGTGGCGTGGGGGCGAGGGTGGCGTTGCTGGGTCTTAGGGGCCGTGCCAACTCAATGGTGGCTCCCAGTGGCTTCGGGCCAGCTTCTGTCGGGCAGGAGGGCCGGTCCGCTCTGCGTCTGAGCTGCGCCTAGCGCAGCGTGGGCGGGCAGGTGGGATGCCCAAGGGCCCGCGGTCTCCGGGCCCGGAAGCCTCCTGGGCCACTTCCCCGTGAGCGGCCTGCGGGATCTGGGGCGTGGCGCCTAGCTCCCAAAAGTTTGCTGGCTCCCGCCCGCCCTGGGCTGGGGGGTCGCCAGCACCTCCGCCACCCCCAGGTGCCCGAGACCTCCGGTTCCCTGCCTAGGCGGGCGGCGGGGCCCTGCCGGGACGGGCGGGCCGCTGGGCTGACGGTAAGGCCCAAGCGCCTGCTGAGCTGCACCTCAAGAGGCAGCCCGCGACCCCGCCGGCATCTACTGCCGAAGCAGCCTAGAAGGGCCCGATCTCGCCGCGATCGCGGAAGCTAAGCAGGTTCGGGCCTGGTTAGAACTTGGATGGGAGACCTCTAGGGAAGACCGGGTGCTCTAGGCTTTTTGCCTCCCGCTCCAACTTCTCCTTTTGTCGCTCGCGGCGTTGGAGGCTATCTCCGACCCGCCCGGCACAGCTGCAAGCCCCACCTCCTCAGGCCCCTCCCACCACAGCAAGCGTCTGATGGGGCGCTCCCCGCCTGCCTGAGCGGCCAGGCGGCCAGAAGGCGTCCCTGGAAGGCAGAGGCACACCAGACGCTCCGGGGGTGGCCTGAAGGGAACCAGACGTGGCCGCGGACCCGGGGGCCGTCCGTGCGGCCCGCGAGCCCCTCGACCTGCACCTGGCCGCCCCCACTGCAGCCCAGCCCCGGCGTCGCCACCTGTCTGCCGGGGTGGCTCTCCACAGCTCCATACGGAAAAAGCCGCCCCTCCGCCGTTTCGCCATGGCCGGGGGCGGGAGCGGGATCGAGGGCCTAGGCCGCATCCCCGGGCCTGCCGGCCACCTGGGGCGGGGTCCTGAGCTCGGACGGTGGCGTGGGGGCGAGGGTGGCGTTGCTGGGTCTTAGGGGCCGTGCCAACTCAATGGTGGCTCCCAGTGGCTTCGGGCCAGCTTCTGTCGGGCAGGAGGGCCGGTCCGGTCTGCGCCTGAGCTGCGCCTAGCGCAGCGTGGGCGGGCAGGTGGGATGCCCAAGGGCCCGCGGTCTCCGGGCCCCGAAGCATCCTGGGCCACTTCCCCGTGAGCGGCCTGCGGGATGTGGGGCGTGGCGCCTAGCTCCCAAAAGTTTGCTGGCTCCCGCCCGCCCTGGGCGGGTGGGTCGCCAGCACCTCCGCCACCCCCAGGTGCCCGAGACCTCCGTTCCCCTGCCTAGGCGGGCGGCGGGGCCCTGCCGGGACGGGCGGGCCGCTGGGCTGACGGTAAGGCCCAAGCGCCTGCTGAGCTGCGCCTCAAGAGGCAGTCCGCGACCCCGCAGGCATCTACTGCCAAAGCAGCCTAGAAGGGCCCGATCTCGCCGCGATCGCGGAAGCTAAGCAGGTTCGGGCCTGGTTAGAACTTGGATGGGAGACCTCTAGGGAAGACCGGGTGCTCTAGGCTTTTTGCCTCCCGCTCCGCCTTCTCCTTTTGTCGCTCGCGGCGTTCGCGGCTATCTCCGACCCGCCCGGCACAGCTGCAAGCCCCACCTCCTCAGGCCCCTCCCACCACAGCAAGCGTCTGATGGGGCGCTCCCCGCCTGCCTGAGCGGCCAGGCGGCCAGAAGGCGTCCCTGGAAGGCAGAGGCACACCAGACGCTCCGGGGGTGGCCTGAAGGGAACCAGACGTGGCCGCGGACCCGGGGGCCGTCCGTGCGGCCCGCGAGCCCCTCGACCTGCACCTGGCCGCCCCCACTGCAGCCCAGCCCCGGCGTCGCCACCTGTCTGCCGGGGTGGCTCTCCACAGCTCCATACGGAAAAAGCCGCCCCTCCGCCGTTTCGCCATGGCCGAGGGCGGGAGCGGGATCGAGGGCCCAGGCCGCTTCCCCGGGCCTGCCGGCCACCTGGGGCGGGGTCCTGAGCTCGGACGGTGGCGTGGGGGCGAGGGTGGCGTTGCTGGGTCTTAGGGGCCGTGCCAACTCAATGGTGGCTCCCAGTGGCTTCGGGCCAGCTTCTGTCGGGCAGGAGGGCCGGTCCGGTCTGCGTCTGAGCTGCGCCTAGCGCAGCGTGGGCGGGCAGGTGGGATGCCCAAGGGCCCGCGGTCTCCGGGCCCGGAAGCCTCCTGGGCCACTTCCCCGTGAGCGGCCTGCGGGATCTGGGGCGTGGCGCCTAGCTCCCAAAAGTTTGCTGGCTCCCGCCCGCCCTGGGCTGGGGGGTCGCCAGCACCTCCGCCACCCCCAGGTGCCCGAGACCTCCGTTTCCCTGCCTAGGCGGGCGGCGGGGCCCTGCCGGGACGGGCGGGCCGCTGGGCTGACGGTAAGGCCCAAGCGCCTGCTGAGCTGCACCTCAAGAGGCAGCCCGCGACCCCGCCGGCATCTACTGCCGAAGCAGCCTAGAAGGGCCCGATCTCGCCGCGATCGCGGAAGCTAAGCAGGTTCGGGCCTGGTTAGAACTTGGATGGGAGACCTCTAGGGAAGACCGGGTGCTCTAGGCTTTTTGCCTCCCGCTCCAACTTCTCCTTTTGTCGCTCGCGGCGTTGGAGGCTATCTCCGACCCGCCCGGCACAGCTGCAAGCCCCACCTCCTCAGGCCCCTCCCACCACAGCAAGCGTCTGATGGGGCGCTCCCCGCCTGCCTGAGCGGTCAGGCGGCCAGAAGGCGTCCCTGGAAGGCAGAGGCACACCAGACGCTCCGGGGGTGGCCTGAAGGGAACCAGACGTGGCCGCGGACCCGGGGGCCGTCCGTGCGGCCCGCGAGCCCCTCGACCTGCACCTGGCCGCCCCCACTGCAGCCCAGCCCCGGCGTCGCCACCTGTCTGCCGGGGTGGCTCTCCACAGCTCCATACGGAAAAAGCCGCCCCTCCGCCGTTTCGCCATGGCCGAGGGCGGGAGCGGGATCGAGGGCCCAGGCCGCTTCCCCGGGCCTGCCGGCCACCTGGGGCGGGGTCCTGAGCTCGGACGGTGGCGTGGGGGCGAGGGTGGCGTTGCTGGGTCTTAGGGGCCGTGCCAACTCAATGGTGGCTCCCAGTGGCTTCGGGCCAGCTTCTGTCGGGCAGGAGGGCCGGTCCGGTCTGCGTCTGAGCTGCGCCTAGCGCAGCGTGGGCGGGCAGGTGGGATGCCCAAGGGCCCGCGGTCTCCGGGCCCGGAAGCCTCCTGGGCCACTTCCCCGTGAGCGGCCTGCGGGATCTGGGGCGTGGCGCCTAGCTCCCAAAAGTTTGCTGGCTCCCGCCCGCCCTGGGCTGGGGGGTCGCCAGCACCTCCGCCACCCCCAGGTGCCCGAGACCTCCGTTTCCCTGCCTAGGCGGGCGGCGGGGCCCTGCCGGGACGGGCGGGCCGCTGGGCTGACGGTAAGGCCCAAGCGCCTGCTGAGCTGCACCTCAAGAGGCAGCCCGCGACCCCGCCGGTATCTACTGCCGAAGCAGCCTAGAAGGGCCCGATCTCGCCGCGATCGCGGAAGCTAAGCAGGTTCGGGCCTGGTTAGAACTTGGATGGGAGACCTCTAGGGAAGACCGGGTCCTCTAGGCTTTTTGCCTCCCGCTCCAACTTCTCCTTTTGTCGCTCGCGGCGTTGGAGGCTATCTCCGACCCGCCCGGCACAGCTGCAAGCCCCACCTCCTCAGGCCCCTCCCACCACAGCAAGCGTCTGATGGGGCGCTCCCCGCCTGCCTGAGCGGCCAGGCGGCCAGAAGGCGTCCCTGGAAGGCAGAGGCACACCAGACGCTCCGGGGGTGGCCTGAAGGGAACCAGACGTGGCCGCGGACCCGGGGGCCGTCCGTGCGGCCCGCGAGCCCCTCGACCTGCACCTGGCCGCCCCCACTGCAGCCCAGCCCCGGCGTCGCCACCTGTCTGCCGGGGTGGCTCTCCACAGCTCCATACGGAAAAAGCCGCCCCTCCGCCGTTTCGCCATGGCCGGGGGCGGGAGCGGGATCGAGGGCCTAGGCCGCATCCCCGGGCCTGCCGGCCACCTGGGGCGGGTCCTGAGCTCGGACGGTGGCGTGGGGGCGAGGGTGGCGTTGCTGGGTCTTAGGGGCCGTGCCAACTCAATGGTGGCTCCCAGTGGCTTCGGGCCAGCTTCTGTCGGGCAGGAGGGCCGGTCCGGTCTGCGCCTGAGCTGCGCCTAGCGCAGCGTGGGCGGGCAGGTGGGATGCCCAAGGTCCCGCGGTCTCCGGGCCCCGAAGCATCCTGGGCCACTTCCCCGTGAGCGGCCTGCGGGATGTGGGGCGTGGCGCCTAGCTCCCAAAAGTTTGCTGGCTCCCGCCCGCCCTGGGCGGGGGGGTCGCCAGCACCTCCGCCACCCCCAGGTGCCCGAGACCTCCGTTCCCCTGCCTAGGCGGGCGGCGGGGCCCGGCCGGGACGGGCGGGCCGCTGGGCTGACGGTAAGGCCCAAGCGCCTGCTGAGCTGCGCCTCAAGAGGCAGTCCGCGACCCCGCAGGCATCTACTGCCAAAGCAGCCTAGAAGGGCCCGATCTCGCCGCGATCGCGGAAGCTAAGCAGGTTCGGGCCTGGTTAGAACTTGGATGGGAGACCTCTAGGGAAGACCGGGTGCTCTAGGCTTTTTGCCTCCCGCTCCGCCTTCTTTTGTCGCTCGCGGCGTTCGCGGCTATCTCCGACCCGCCCGGCACAGCTGCAAGCCCCACCTCCTCAGGCCCCTCCCACCACAGCAAGCGTCTGATGGGGCGCTCCCCGCCTGCCTGAGCGGCCAGGCGGCCAGAAGGCGTCCCTGGAAGGCAGAGGCACACCAGACGCTCCGGGGGTGGCCTGAAGGGAACCAGACGTGGCCGCGGACCCGGGGGCCGTCCGTGCGGCCCGCGAGCCCCTCGACCTGCACCTGGCCGCCCCCACTGCAGCCCAGCCCCGGCGTCGCCACCTGTCTGCCGGGGTGGCTCTCCACAGCTCCATACGGAAAAAGCCGCCCCTCCGCCGTTTCGCCATGGCCGAGGGCGGGAGCGGGATCGAGGGCCCAGGCCGCTTCCCCGGGCCTGCCGGCCACCTGGGGCGGGGTCCTGAGCTCGGACGGTGGCGTGGGGGCGAGGGTGGCGTTGCTGGGTCTTAGGGGCCGTGCCAACTCAATGGTGGCTCCCAGTGGCTTCGGGCCAGCTTCTGTCGGGCAGGAGGGCCGGTCCGCTCTGCGTCTGAGCTGCGCCTAGCGCAGCGTGGGCGGGCAGGTGGGATGCCCAAGGGCCCGCGGTCTCCGGGCCCGGAAGCCTCCTGGGCCACTTCCCCGTGAGCGGCCTGCGGGATCTGGGGCGTGGCGCCTAGCTCCCAAAAGTTTGCTGGCTCCCGCCCGCCCTGGGCTGGGGGGTCGCCAGCACCTCCGCCACCCCCAGGTGCCCGAGACCTCCGGTTCCCTGCCTAGGCGGGCGGCGGGGCCCTGCCGGGACGGGCGGGCCGCTGGGCTGACGGTAAGGCCCAAGCGCCTGCTGAGCTGCACCTCAAGAGGCAGCCCGCGACCCCGCCGGCATCTACTGCCAAAGCAGCCTAGAAGGGCCCGATCTCGCCGCGATCGCGGAAGCTAAGCAGGTTCGGGCCTGGTTAGAACTTGGATGGGAGACCTCTAGGGAAGACCGGGTGCTCTAGGCTTTTTGCCTCCCGCTCCGCCTTCTCCTTTTGTCGCTCGCGGCGTTCGCGGCTATCTCCGACCCGCCCGGCACAGCTGCAAGCCCCACCTCCTCAGGCCCCTCCCACCACAGCAAGCGTCTGATGGGGCGCTCCCCGCCTGCCTGAGCGGCCAGGCGGCCAGAAGGCGTCCCTGGAAGGCAGAGGCACACCAGACGCTCCGGGGGTGGCCTGAAGGGAACCAGACGTGGCCGCGGACCCGGGGGCCGTCCGTGCGGCCCGCGAGCCCCTCGACCTGCACCTGGCCGCCCCCACTGCAGCCCAGCCCCGGCGCCGCCACCTGTCTGTCGGGGTGGCTCTGCACAGCTCCATACGGAAAAAGCCGCCCCTCCGCCGTTTCGCCATGGCCGGGGGCAGGAGCGGGATCGAGGGCCCAGGCCGCTTCCCCGGGCCTGCCGGCCACCTGGGGCGGGGTCCTGAGCTCGGAGGGTGGCGTGGGGGCGAGGGCGGCGTTGCTGGGTCTAAGGGGCCGTGCCAACTCAATGGTGGTTCCCAGTGGCTTCGGGCCAGCTTCTGTCGGGCAGGAGGGCCGGTCCGGTCTGCGTCTGAGCTGCGCCTAGCGCAGCGTGGGCGGGCAGGTGGGATGCCCAAGGGCCCGCGGTCTCCGGGCCCGGAAGCCTCCTGGGCCACTTCGCCGTGAGCGGCCTGCGGGATCTGGGGCGTGGCGCCTAGCTCCCAAAAGTTTGCTGGCTCCCTCCCGCCCTGGGCTGGGGGGTCGCCAGCACCTCCGCCACCCCCAGGTGCCCGAGACCTCCGTTTCCCTGCCTAGGCGGGCGGCGGGGCCCTGCCGGGACGGGCGGGCCGCTGGGCTGACGGTATGGCCCAATCGCCTGCTGAGCTGCACCTCAAGAGGCAGCCCGCGACCCCGCCAGCATCTACTGCCAAAGCAGCCTAGAAGGGCCCGATCTCGCCGCGATCGCGGAAGCTAAGCAGGTTCGGGCCTGGTTAGAACTTGGATGGGAGACCTCTAGGGAAGACCGGGTGCTCTAGGCTTTTTGCCTCCCGCTCCGCCTTCTCCTTTTGTCGCTCGCGGCGTTCGCGGCTATCTCCGACCCGCCCGGCACAGCTGCAAGCCCCACCTCCTCAGGCCCCTCCCACCACAGCAAGCGTCTGATGGGGCGCTCCCCGCCTGCCTGAGCGGCCAGGCGGCCAGAAGGCGTCCCTGGAAGGCAGAGGCACACCAGACGCTCCGGGGGTGGCCTGAAGGGAACCAGACGTGGCCGCGGACCCGGGGGCCGTCCGTGCGGCCCGCGAGCCCCTCGACCTGCACCTGGCCGCCCCCACTGCAGCCCAGCCCCGGCGTCGCCACCTGTCTGCCGGGGTGGCTCTCCACAGCTCCATACGGAAAAAGCCGCCCCTCCGCCGTTTCGCCATGGCCGAGGGCGGGAGCGGGATCGAGGGCCCAGGCCGCTTCCCCGGGCCTGCCGGCCACCTGGGGCGGGGTCCTGAGCTCGGACGGTGGCGTGGGGGCGAGGGTGGCGTTGCTGGGTCTTAGGGGCCGTGCCAACTCAATGGTGGCTCCCAGTGGCTTCGGGCCAGCTTCTGTCGGGCAGGAGGGCCGGTCCGGTCTGCGTCTGAGCTGCGCCTAGCGCAGCGTGGGCGGGCAGGTGGGATGCCCAAGGGCCCGCGGTCTCCGGGCCCGGAAGCCTCCTGGGCCACTTCCCCGTGAGGGGCCTGCGGGATCTGGGGCGTGGCGCCTAGCTCCCAAAAGTTTGCTGGCTCCCTCCCGCCCTGGGCTGGGGGGTCGCCAGCACCTCCGCCACCCCCAGGTGCCCGAGACCTCCGTTTCCCTGCCTAGGCGGGCGGCGGGGCCCTGCCGGGACGGGCGGGCCGCTGGGCTGACGGTATGGCCCAATCGCCTGCTGAGCTGCACCTCAAGAGGCAGCCCGCGACCCCGCCGGCATCTACTGCCAAAGCAGCCTAGAAGGGCCCGATCTCGCCGCGATCGCGGAAGCTAAGCAGGTTCGGGCCTGGTTAGAACTTGGATGGGAGACCTCTAGGGAAGACCGGGTGCTCTAGGCTTTTTGCCTCCCGCTCCGCCTTCTCCTTTTGGCTCGCGGCGTTCGCGGCTATCTCCGACCCGCCCGGCACAGCTGCAAGCCCCACCTCCTCAGGCCCCTCCCACCACAGCAAGCGTCTGATGGGGCGCTCCCCGCCTGCCTGAGCGGCCAGGCGGCCAGAAGGCGTCCCTGGAAGGCAGAGGCACACCAGACGCTCCGGGGGTGGCCTGAAGGGAACCAGACGTGGCCGCGGACCCGGGGGCCGTCCGTGCGGCCCGCGAGCCCCTCGACCTGCACCTGGCCGCCCCCACTGCAGCCCAGCCCCGGCGTCGCCACCTGTCTGCCGGTGTGGCTCTCCACAGCTCCATACGGAAAAAGCCGCCCCTCCGCCGTTTCGCCATGGCCGAGGGCGGGAGCGGGATCGAGGGCCCAGGCCGCTTCCCCGGGCCTGCCGGCCACCTGGGGCGGGGTCCTGAGCTCGGACGGTGGCGTGGGGGCGAGGGTGGCGTTGCTGGGTCTTAGGGGCCGTGCCAACTCAATGGTGGCTCCCAGTGGCTTCGGGCCAGCTTCTGTCGGGCAGGAGGGCCGGTCCGGTCTGCGTCTGAGCTGCGCCTAGCGCAGCGTGGGCGGGCAGGTGGGATGCCCAAGGGCCCGCGGTCTCCGGGCCCGGAAGCCTCCTGGGCCACTTCCCCGTGAGCGGCCTGCGGGATCTGGGGCGTGGCGCCTAGCTCCCAAAAGTTTGCTGGCTCCCGCCCGCCCTGGGCTGGGGGGTCGCCAGCACCTCCGCCACCCCCAGGTGCCCGAGACCTCCGTTTCCCTGCCTAGGCGGGCGGCGGGGCCCTGCCGGGACGGGCGGGCCGCTGGGCTGACGGTAAGGCCCAAGCGCCTGCTGAGCTGCACCTCAAGAGGCAGCCCGCGACCCCGCCGGCATCTACTGCCGAAGCAGCCTAGAAGGGCCCGATCTCGCCGCGATCGCGGAAGCTAAGCAGGTTCGGGCCTGGTTAGAACTTGGATGGGAGACCTCTAGGGAAGACCGGGTGCTCTAGGCTTTTTGCCTCCCGCTCCAACTTCTCCTTTTGTCGCTCGCGGCGTTGGAGGCTATCTCCGACCCGCCCGGCACAGCTGCAAGCCCCACCTCCTCAGGCCCCTCCCACCACAGCAAGCGTCTGATGGGGCGCTCCCCGCCTGCCTGAGCGGTCAGGCGGCCAGAAGGCGTCCCTGGAAGGCAGAGGCACACCAGACGCTCCGGGGGTGGCCTGAAGGGAACCAGACGTGGCCGCGGACCCGGGGGCCGTCCGTGCGGCCCGCGAGCCCCTCGACCTGCACCTGGCCGCCCCCACTGCAGCCCAGCCCCGGCGTCGCCACCTGTCTGCCGGGGTGGCTCTCCACAGCTCCATACGGAAAAAGCCGCCCCTCCGCCGTTTCGCCATGGCCGAGGGCGGGAGCGGGATCGAGGGCCCAGGCCGCTTCCCCGGGCCTGCCGGCCACCTGGGGCGGGGTCCTGAGCTCGGACGGTGGCGTGGGGGCGAGGGTGGCGTTGCTGGGTCTTAGGGGCCGTGCCAACTCAATGGTGGCTCCCAGTGGCTTCGGGCCAGCTTCTGTCGGGCAGGAGGGCCGGTCCGGTCTGCGTCTGAGCTGCGCCTAGCGCAGCGTGGGCGGGCAGGTGGGATGCCCAAGGGCCCGCGGTCTCCGGGCCCGGAAGCCTCCTGGGCCACTTCCCCGTGAGCGGCCTGCGGGATCTGGGGCGTGGCGCCTAGCTCCCAAAAGTTTGCTGGCTCCCGCCCGCCCTGGGCTGGGGGGTCGCCAGCACCTCCGCCACCCCCAGGTGCCCGAGACCTCCGTTTCCCTGCCTAGGCGGGCGGCGGGGCCCTGCCGGGACGGGCGGGCCGCTGGGCTGACGGTAAGGCCCAATCGCCTGCTGAGCTGCACCTCAAGAGGCAGCCCGCGACCCCGCCAGCATCTACTGCCAAAGCAGCCTAGAAGGGCCCGATCTCGCCGCGATCGCGGAAGCTAAGCAGGTTCGGGCCTGGTTAGAACTTGGATGGGAGACCTCTAGGGAAGACCGGGTGCTCTAGGCTTTTTGCCTCCCGCTCCGCCTTCTCCTTTTGTCGCTCGCGGCGTTCGCGGCTATCTCCGACCCGCCCGGCACAGCTGCAAGCCCCACCTCCTCAGGCCCCTCCCACCACAGCAAGCGTCTGATGGGGCGCTCCCCGCCTGCCTGAGCGGCCAGGCGGCCAGAAGGCGTCCCTGGAAGGCAGAGGCACACCAGACGCTCCGGGGGTGGCCTGAAGGGAACCAGACGTGGCCGCGGACCCGGGGGCCGTCCGTGCGGCCCGCGAGCCCCTCGACCTGCACCTGGCCGCCCCCACTGCAGCCCAGCCCCGGCGTCGCCACCTGTCTGCCGGGGTGGCTCTCCACAGCTCCATACGGAAAAAGCCGCCCCTCCGCCGTTTCGCCATGGCCGAGGGCGGGAGCGGGATCGAGGGCCCAGGCCGCTTCCCCGGGCCTGCCGGCCACCTGGGGCGGGGTCCTGAGCTCGGACGGTGGCGTGGGGGCGAGGGTGGCGTTGCTGGGTCTTAGGGGCCGTGCCAACTCAATGGTGGCTCCCAGTGGCTTCGGGCCAGCTTCTGTCGGGCAGGAGGGCCGGTCCGGTCTGCGTCTGAGCTGCGCCTAGCGCAGCGTGGGCGGGCAGGTGGGATGCCCAAGGGCCCGCGGTCTCCGGGCCCGGAAGCCTCCTGGGCCACTTCCCCGTGAGGGGCCTGCGGGATCTGGGGCGTGGCGCCTAGCTCCCAAAAGTTTGCTGGCTCCCTCCCGCCCTGGGCTGGGGGGTCGCCAGCACCTCCGCCACCCCCAGGTGCCCGAGACCTCCGTTCCCCTGCCTAGGCGGGCGGCGGGGCCCTGCCGGGACGGGCGGGCCGCTGGGCTGACGGTAAGGCCCAAGCGCCTGCTGAGCTGCGCCTCAAGAGGCAGTCCGCGACCCCGCAGGCATCTACTGCCAAAGCAGCCTAGAAGGGCCCGATCTCGCCGCGATCGCGGAAGCTAAGCAGGTTCGGGCCTGGTTAGAACTTGGATGGGAGACCTCTAGGGAAGACCGGGTGCTCTAGGCTTTTTGCCTCCCGCTCCGCCTTCTCCTTTTGTCGCTCGCGGCGTTCGCGGCTATCTCCGACCCGCCCGGCACAGCTGCAAGCCCCACCTCCTCAGGCCCCTCCCACCACAGCAAGCGTCTGATGGGGCGCTCCCCGCCTGCCTGAGCGGCCAGGCGGCCAGAAGGCGTCCCTGGAAGGCAGAGGCACACCAGACGCTCCGGGGGTGGCCTGAAGGGAACCAGACGTGGCCGCGGACCCGGGGGCCGTCCGTGCGGCCCGCGAGCCCCTCGACCTGCACCTGGCCGCCCCCACTGCAGCCCAGCCCCGGCGTCGCCACCTGTCTGCCGGGGTGGCTCTCCACAGCTCCATACGGAAAAAGCCGCCCCTCCGCCGTTTCGCCATGGCCGAGGGCGGGAGCGGGATCGAGGGCCCAGGCCGCTTCCCCGGGCCTGCCGGCCACCTGGGGCGGGGTCCTGAGCTCGGACGGTGGCGTGGGGGCGAGGGTGGCGTTGCTGGGTCTTAGGGGCCGTGCCAACTCAATGGTGGCTCCCAGTGGCTTCGGGCCAGCTTCTGTCGGGCAGGAGGGCCGGTCCGGTCTGCGTCTGAGCTGCGCCTAGCGCAGCGTGGGCGGGCAGGTGGGATGCCCAAGGGCCCGCGGTCTCCGGGCCCGGAAGCCTCCTGGGCCACTTCCCCGTGAGCGGCCTGCGGGATCTGGGGCGTGGCGCCTAGCTCCCAAAAGTTTGCTGGCTCCCGCCCGCCCTGGGCTGGGGGGTCGCCAGCACCTCCGCCACCCCCAGGTGCCCGAGACCTCCGTTTCCCTGCCTAGGCGGGCGGCGGGGCCCTGCCGGGACGGGCGGGCCGCTGGGCTGACGGTAAGGCCCAAGCGCCTGCTGAGCTGCACCTCAAGAGGCAGCCCGCGACCCCGCCGGCATCTACTGCCGAAGCAGCCTAGAAGGGCCCGATCTCGCCGCGATCGCGGAAGCTAAGCAGGTTCGGGCCTGGTTAGAACTTGGATGGGAGACCTCTAGGGAAGACCGGGTGCTCTAGGCTTTTTGCCTCCCGCTCCAACTTCTCCTTTTGTCGCTCGCGGCGTTGGAGGCTATCTCCGACCCGCCCGGCACAGCTGCAAGCCCCACCTCCTCAGGCCCCTCCCACCACAGCAAGCGTCTGATGGGGCGCTCCCCGCCTGCCTGAGCGGTCAGGCGGCCAGAAGGCGTCCCTGGAAGGCAGAGGCACACCAGACGCTCCGGGGGTGGCCTGAAGGGAACCAGACGTGGCCGCGGACCCGGGGGCCGTCCGTGCGGCCCGCGAGCCCCTCGACCTGCACCTGGCCGCCCCCACTGCAGCCCAGCCCCGGCGTCGCCACCTGTCTGCCGGGGTGGCTCTCCACAGCTCCATACGGAAAAAGCCGCCCCTCCGCCGTTTCGCCATGGCCGAGGGCGGGAGCGGGATCGAGGGCCCAGGCCGCTTCCCCGGGCCTGCCGGCCACCTGGGGCGGGGTCCTGAGCTCGGACGGTGGCGTGGGGGCGAGGGTGGCGTTGCTGGGTCTTAGGGGCCGTGCCAACTCAATGGTGGCTCCCAGTGGCTTCGGGCCAGCTTCTGTCGGGCAGGAGGGCCGGTCCGGTCTGCGTCTGAGCTGCGCCTAGCGCAGCGTGGGCGGGCAGGTGGGATGCCCAAGGGCCCGCGGTCTCCGGGCCCGGAAGCCTCCTGGGCCACTTCCCCGTGAGCGGCCTGCGGGATCTGGGGCGTGGCGCCTAGCTCCCAAAAGTTTGCTGGCTCCCGCCCGCCCTGGGCTGGGGGGTCGCCAGCACCTCCGCCACCCCCAGGTGCCCGAGACCTCCGTTTCCCTGCCTAGGCGGGCGGCGGGGCCCTGCCGGGACGGGCGGGCCGCTGGGCTGACGGTAAGGCCCAAGCGCCTGCTGAGCTGCACCTCAAGAGGCAGCCCGCGACCCCGCCGGTATCTACTGCCGAAGCAGCCTAGAAGGGCCCGATCTCGCCGCGATCGCGGAAGCTAAGCAGGTTCGGGCCTGGTTAGAACTTGGATGGGAGACCTCTAGGGAAGACCGGGTCCTCTAGGCTTTTTGCCTCCCGCTCCAACTTCTCCTTTTGTCGCTCGCGGCGTTGGAGGCTATCTCCGACCCGCCCGGCACAGCTGCAAGCCCCACCTCCTCAGGCCCCTCCCACCACAGCAAGCGTCTGATGGGGCGCTCCCCGCCTGCCTGAGCGGCCAGGCGGCCAGAAGGCGTCCCTGGAAGGCAGAGGCACACCAGACGCTCCGGGGGTGGCCTGAAGGGAACCAGACGTGGCCGCGGACCCGGGGGCCGTCCGTGCGGCCCGCGAGCCCCTCGACCTGCACCTGGCCGCCCCCACTGCAGCCCAGCCCCGGCGCCGCCACCTGTCTGTCGGGGTGGCTCTGCACAGCTCCATACGGAAAAAGCCGCCCCTCCGCCGTTTCGCCATGGCCGGGGGCAGGAGCGGGATCGAGGGCCCAGGCCGCTTCCCCGGGCCTGCCGGCCACCTGGGGCGGGGTCCTGAGCTCGGAGGGTGGCGTGGGGGCGAGGGCGGCGTTGCTGGGTCTAAGGGGCCGTGCCAACTCAATGGTGGTTCCCAGTGGCTTCGGGCCAGCTTCTGTCGGGCAGGAGGGCCGGTCCGGTCTGCGTCTGAGCTGCGCCTAGCGCAGCGTGGGCGGGCAGGTGGGATGCCCAAGGGCCCGCGGTCTCCGGGCCCGGAAGCCTCCTGGGCCACTTCGCCGTGAGCGGCCTGCGGGATCTGGGGCGTGGCGCCTAGCTCCCAAAAGTTTGCTGGCTCCCTCCCGCCCTGGGCTGGGGGGTCGCCAGCACCTCCGCCACCCCCAGGTGCCCGAGACCTCCGTTTCCCTGCCTAGGCGGGCGGCGGGGCCCTGCCGGGACGGGCGGGCCGCTGGGCTGACGGTATGGCCCAATCGCCTGCTGAGCTGCACCTCAAGAGGCAGCCCGCGACCCCGCCAGCATCTACTGCCAAAGCAGCCTAGAAGGGCCCGATCTCGCCGCGATCGCGGAAGCTAAGCAGGTTCGGGCCTGGTTAGAACTTGGATGGGAGACCTCTAGGGAAGACCGGGTGCTCTAGGCTTTTTGCCTCCCGCTCCGCCTTCTCCTTTTGTCGCTCGCGGCGTTCGCGGCTATCTCCGACCCGCCCGGCACAGCTGCAAGCCCCACCTCCTCAGGCCCCTCCCACCACAGCAAGCGTCTGATGGGGCGCTCCCCGCCTGCCTGAGCGGCCAGGCGGCCAGAAGGCGTCCCTGGAAGGCAGAGGCACACCAGACGCTCCGGGGGTGGCCTGAAGGGAACCAGACGTGGCCGCGGACCCGGGGGCCGTCCGTGCGGCCCGCGAGCCCCTCGACCTGCACCTGGCCGCCCCCACTGCAGCCCAGCCCCGGCGTCGCCACCTGTCTGCCGGGGTGGCTCTCCACAGCTCCATACGGAAAAAGCCGCCCCTCCGCCGTTTCGCCATGGCCGAGGGCGGGAGCGGGATCGAGGGCCCAGGCCGCTTCCCCGGGCCTGCCGGCCACCTGGGGCGGGGTCCTGAGCTCGGACGGTGGCGTGGGGGCGAGGGTGGCGTTGCTGGGTCTTAGGGGCCGTGCCAACTCAATGGTGGCTCCCAGTGGCTTCGGGCCAGCTTCTGTCGGGCAGGAGGGCCGGTCCGGTCTGCGTCTGAGCTGCGCCTAGCGCAGCGTGGGCGGGCAGGTGGGATGCCCAAGGGCCCGCGGTCTCCGGGCCCGGAAGCCTCCTGGGCCACTTCCCCGTGAGGGGCCTGCGGGATCTGGGGCGTGGCGCCTAGCTCCCAAAAGTTTGCTGGCTCCCTCCCGCCCTGGGCTGGGGGGTCGCCAGCACCTCCGCCACCCCCAGGTGCCCGAGACCTCCGTTTCCCTGCCTAGGCGGGCGGCGGGGCCCTGCCGGGACGGGCGGGCCGCTGGGCTGACGGTATGGCCCAATCGCCTGCTGAGCTGCACCTCAAGAGGCAGCCCGCGACCCCGCCGGCATCTACTGCCAAAGCAGCCTAGAAGGGCCCGATCTCGCCGCGATCGCGGAAGCTAAGCAGGTTCGGGCCTGGTTAGAACTTGGATGGGAGACCTCTAGGGAAGACCGGGTGCTCTAGGCTTTTTGCCTCCCGCTCCGCCTTCTCCTTTTGGCTCGCGGCGTTCGCGGCTATCTCCGACCCGCCCGGCACAGCTGCAAGCCCCACCTCCTCAGGCCCCTCCCACCACAGCAAGCGTCTGATGGGGCGCTCCCCGCCTGCCTGAGCGGCCAGGCGGCCAGAAGGCGTCCCTGGAAGGCAGAGGCACACCAGACGCTCCGGGGGTGGCCTGAAGGGAACCAGACGTGGCCGCGGACCCGGGGGCCGTCCGTGCGGCCCGCGAGCCCCTCGACCTGCACCTGGCCGCCCCCACTGCAGCCCAGCCCCGGCGTCGCCACCTGTCTGCCGGTGTGGCTCTCCACAGCTCCATACGGAAAAAGCCGCCCCTCCGCCGTTTCGCCATGGCCGAGGGCGGGAGCGGGATCGAGGGCCCAGGCCGCTTCCCCGGGCCTGCCGGCCACCTGGGGCGGGGTCCTGAGCTCGGACGGTGGCGTGGGGGCGAGGGTGGCGTTGCTGGGTCTTAGGGGCCGTGCCAACTCAATGGTGGCTCCCAGTGGCTTCGGGCCAGCTTCTGTCGGGCAGGAGGGCCGGTCCGGTCTGCGTCTGAGCTGCGCCTAGCGCAGCGTGGGCGGGCAGGTGGGATGCCCAAGGGCCCGCGGTCTCCGGGCCCGGAAGCCTCCTGGGCCACTTCCCCGTGAGCGGCCTGCGGGATCTGGGGCGTGGCGCCTAGCTCCCAAAAGTTTGCTGGCTCCCGCCCGCCCTGGGCTGGGGGGTCGCCAGCACCTCCGCCACCCCCAGGTGCCCGAGACCTCCGTTTCCCTGCCTAGGCGGGCGGCGGGGCCCTGCCGGGACGGGCGGGCCGCTGGGCTGACGGTAAGGCCCAAGCGCCTGCTGAGCTGCACCTCAAGAGGCAGCCCGCGACCCCGCCGGCATCTACTGCCGAAGCAGCCTAGAAGGGCCCGATCTCGCCGCGATCGCGGAAGCTAAGCAGGTTCGGGCCTGGTTAGAACTTGGATGGGAGACCTCTAGGGAAGACCGGGTGCTCTAGGCTTTTTGCCTCCCGCTCCAACTTCTCCTTTTGTCGCTCGCGGCGTTGGAGGCTATCTCCGACCCGCCCGGCACAGCTGCAAGCCCCACCTCCTCAGGCCCCTCCCACCACAGCAAGCGTCTGATGGGGCGCTCCCCGCCTGCCTGAGCGGTCAGGCGGCCAGAAGGCGTCCCTGGAAGGCAGAGGCACACCAGACGCTCCGGGGGTGGCCTGAAGGGAACCAGACGTGGCCGCGGACCCGGGGGCCGTCCGTGCGGCCCGCGAGCCCCTCGACCTGCACCTGGCCGCCCCCACTGCAGCCCAGCCCCGGCGTCGCCACCTGTCTGCCGGGGTGGCTCTCCACAGCTCCATACGGAAAAAGCCGCCCCTCCGCCGTTTCGCCATGGCCGAGGGCGGGAGCGGGATCGAGGGCCCAGGCCGCTTCCCCGGGCCTGCCGGCCACCTGGGGCGGGGTCCTGAGCTCGGACGGTGGCGTGGGGGCGAGGGTGGCGTTGCTGGGTCTTAGGGGCCGTGCCAACTCAATGGTGGCTCCCAGTGGCTTCGGGCCAGCTTCTGTCGGGCAGGAGGGCCGGTCCGGTCTGCGTCTGAGCTGCGCCTAGCGCAGCGTGGGCGGGCAGGTGGGATGCCCAAGGGCCCGCGGTCTCCGGGCCCGGAAGCCTCCTGGGCCACTTCCCCGTGAGCGGCCTGCGGGATCTGGGGCGTGGCGCCTAGCTCCCAAAAGTTTGCTGGCTCCCGCCCGCCCTGGGCTGGGGGGTCGCCAGCACCTCCGCCACCCCCAGGTGCCCGAGACCTCCGTTTCCCTGCCTAGGCGGGCGGCGGGGCCCTGCCGGGACGGGCGGGCCGCTGGGCTGACGGTAAGGCCCAATCGCCTGCTGAGCTGCACCTCAAGAGGCAGCCCGCGACCCCGCCAGCATCTACTGCCAAAGCAGCCTAGAAGGGCCCGATCTCGCCGCGATCGCGGAAGCTAAGCAGGTTCGGGCCTGGTTAGAACTTGGATGGGAGACCTCTAGGGAAGACCGGGTGCTCTAGGCTTTTTGCCTCCCGCTCCGCCTTCTCCTTTTGTCGCTCGCGGCGTTCGCGGCTATCTCCGACCCGCCCGGCACAGCTGCAAGCCCCACCTCCTCAGGCCCCTCCCACCACAGCAAGCGTCTGATGGGGCGCTCCCCGCCTGCCTGAGCGGCCAGGCGGCCAGAAGGCGTCCCTGGAAGGCAGAGGCACACCAGACGCTCCGGGGGTGGCCTGAAGGGAACCAGACGTGGCCGCGGACCCGGGGGCCGTCCGTGCGGCCCGCGAGCCCCTCGACCTGCACCTGGCCGCCCCCACTGCAGCCCAGCCCCGGCGTCGCCACCTGTCTGCCGGGGTGGCTCTCCACAGCTCCATACGGAAAAAGCCGCCCCTCCGCCGTTTCGCCATGGCCGAGGGCGGGAGCGGGATCGAGGGCCCAGGCCGCTTCCCCGGGCCTGCCGGCCACCTGGGGCGGGGTCCTGAGCTCGGACGGTGGCGTGGGGGCGAGGGTGGCGTTGCTGGGTCTTAGGGGCCGTGCCAACTCAATGGTGGCTCCCAGTGGCTTCGGGCCAGCTTCTGTCGGGCAGGAGGGCCGGTCCGGTCTGCGTCTGAGCTGCGCCTAGCGCAGCGTGGGCGGGCAGGTGGGATGCCCAAGGGCCCGCGGTCTCCGGGCCCGGAAGCCTCCTGGGCCACTTCCCCGTGAGGGGCCTGCGGGATCTGGGGCGTGGCGCCTAGCTCCCAAAAGTTTGCTGGCTCCCTCCCGCCCTGGGCTGGGGGGTCGCCAGCACCTCCGCCACCCCCAGGTGCCCGAGACCTCCGTTCCCCTGCCTAGGCGGGCGGCGGGGCCCTGCCGGGACGGGCGGGCCGCTGGGCTGACGGTAAGGCCCAAGCGCCTGCTGAGCTGCGCCTCAAGAGGCAGTCCGCGACCCCGCAGGCATCTACTGCCAAAGCAGCCTAGAAGGGCCCGATCTCGCCGCGATCGCGGAAGCTAAGCAGGTTCGGGCCTGGTTAGAACTTGGATGGGAGACCTCTAGGGAAGACCGGGTGCTCTAGGCTTTTTGCCTCCCGCTCCGCCTTCTCCTTTTGTCGCTCGCGGCGTTCGCGGCTATCTCCGACCCGCCCGGCACAGCTGCAAGCCCCACCTCCTCAGGCCCCTCCCACCACAGCAAGCGTCTGATGGGGCGCTCCCCGCCTGCCTGAGCGGCCAGGCGGCCAGAAGGCGTCCCTGGAAGGCAGAGGCACACCAGACGCTCCGGGGGTGGCCTGAAGGGAACCAGACGTGGCCGCGGACCCGGGGGCCGTCCGTGCGGCCCGCGAGCCCCTCGACCTGCACCTGGCCGCCCCCACTGCAGCCCAGCCCCGGCGTCGCCACCTGTCTGCCGGGGTGGCTCTCCACAGCTCCATACGGAAAAAGCCGCCCCTCCGCCGTTTCGCCATGGCCGAGGGCGGGAGCGGGATCGAGGGCCCAGGCCGCTTCCCCGGGCCTGCCGGCCACCTGGGGCGGGGTCCTGAGCTCGGACGGTGGCGTGGGGGCGAGGGTGGCGTTGCTGGGTCTTAGGGGCCGTGCCAACTCAATGGTGGCTCCCAGTGGCTTCGGGCCAGCTTCTGTCGGGCAGGAGGGCCGGTCCGGTCTGCGTCTGAGCTGCGCCTAGCGCAGCGTGGGCGGGCAGGTGGGATGCCCAAGGGCCCGCGGTCTCCGGGCCCGGAAGCCTCCTGGGCCACTTCCCCGTGAGCGGCCTGCGGGATCTGGGGCGTGGCGCCTAGCTCCCAAAAGTTTGCTGGCTCCCGCCCGCCCTGGGCTGGGGGGTCGCCAGCACCTCCGCCACCCCCAGGTGCCCGAGACCTCCGTTTCCCTGCCTAGGCGGGCGGCGGGGCCCTGCCGGGACGGGCGGGCCGCTGGGCTGACGGTAAGGCCCAAGCGCCTGCTGAGCTGCACCTCAAGAGGCAGCCCGCGACCCCGCCGGCATCTACTGCCGAAGCAGCCTAGAAGGGCCCGATCTCGCCGCGATCGCGGAAGCTAAGCAGGTTCGGGCCTGGTTAGAACTTGGATGGGAGACCTCTAGGGAAGACCGGGTGCTCTAGGCTTTTTGCCTCCCGCTCCAACTTCTCCTTTTGTCGCTCGCGGCGTTGGAGGCTATCTCCGACCCGCCCGGCACAGCTGCAAGCCCCACCTCCTCAGGCCCCTCCCACCACAGCAAGCGTCTGATGGGGCGCTCCCCGCCTGCCTGAGCGGTCAGGCGGCCAGAAGGCGTCCCTGGAAGGCAGAGGCACACCAGACGCTCCGGGGGTGGCCTGAAGGGAACCAGACGTGGCCGCGGACCCGGGGGCCGTCCGTGCGGCCCGCGAGCCCCTCGACCTGCACCTGGCCGCCCCCACTGCAGCCCAGCCCCGGCGTCGCCACCTGTCTGCCGGGGTGGCTCTCCACAGCTCCATACGGAAAAAGCCGCCCCTCCGCCGTTTCGCCATGGCCGAGGGCGGGAGCGGGATCGAGGGCCCAGGCCGCTTCCCCGGGCCTGCCGGCCACCTGGGGCGGGGTCCTGAGCTCGGACGGTGGCGTGGGGGCGAGGGTGGCGTTGCTGGGTCTTAGGGGCCGTGCCAACTCAATGGTGGCTCCCAGTGGCTTCGGGCCAGCTTCTGTCGGGCAGGAGGGCCGGTCCGGTCTGCGTCTGAGCTGCGCCTAGCGCAGCGTGGGCGGGCAGGTGGGATGCCCAAGGGCCCGCGGTCTCCGGGCCCGGAAGCCTCCTGGGCCACTTCCCCGTGAGCGGCCTGCGGGATCTGGGGCGTGGCGCCTAGCTCCCAAAAGTTTGCTGGCTCCCGCCCGCCCTGGGCTGGGGGGTCGCCAGCACCTCCGCCACCCCCAGGTGCCCGAGACCTCCGTTTCCCTGCCTAGGCGGGCGGCGGGGCCCTGCCGGGACGGGCGGGCCGCTGGGCTGACGGTAAGGCCCAAGCGCCTGCTGAGCTGCACCTCAAGAGGCAGCCCGCGACCCCGCCGGTATCTACTGCCGAAGCAGCCTAGAAGGGCCCGATCTCGCCGCGATCGCGGAAGCTAAGCAGGTTCGGGCCTGGTTAGAACTTGGATGGGAGACCTCTAGGGAAGACCGGGTCCTCTAGGCTTTTTGCCTCCCGCTCCAACTTCTCCTTTTGTCGCTCGCGGCGTTGGAGGCTATCTCCGACCCGCCCGGCACAGCTGCAAGCCCCACCTCCTCAGGCCCCTCCCACCACAGCAAGCGTCTGATGGGGCGCTCCCCGCCTGCCTGAGCGGCCAGGCGGCCAGAAGGCGTCCCTGGAAGGCAGAGGCACACCAGACGCTCCGGGGGTGGCCTGAAGGGAACCAGACGTGGCCGCGGACCCGGGGGCCGTCCGTGCGGCCCGCGAGCCCCTCGACCTGCACCTGGCCGCCCCCACTGCAGCCCAGCCCCGGCGTCGCCACCTGTCTGCCGGGGTGGCTCTCCACAGCTCCATACGGAAAAAGCCGCCCCTCCGCCGTTTCGCCATGGCCGGGGGCGGGAGCGGGATCGAGGGCCTAGGCCGCATCCCCGGGCCTGCCGGCCACCTGGGGCGGGTCCTGAGCTCGGACGGTGGCGTGGGGGCGAGGGTGGCGTTGCTGGGTCTTAGGGGCCGTGCCAACTCAATGGTGGCTCCCAGTGGCTTCGGGCCAGCTTCTGTCGGGCAGGAGGGCCGGTCCGGTCTGCGCCTGAGCTGCGCCTAGCGCAGCGTGGGCGGGCAGGTGGGATGCCCAAGGTCCCGCGGTCTCCGGGCCCCGAAGCATCCTGGGCCACTTCCCCGTGAGCGGCCTGCGGGATGTGGGGCGTGGCGCCTAGCTCCCAAAAGTTTGCTGGCTCCCGCCCGCCCTGGGCGGGGGGGTCGCCAGCACCTCCGCCACCCCCAGGTGCCCGAGACCTCCGTTCCCCTGCCTAGGCGGGCGGCGGGGCCCGGCCGGGACGGGCGGGCCGCTGGGCTGACGGTAAGGCCCAAGCGCCTGCTGAGCTGCGCCTCAAGAGGCAGTCCGCGACCCCGCAGGCATCTACTGCCAAAGCAGCCTAGAAGGGCCCGATCTCGCCGCGATCGCGGAAGCTAAGCAGGTTCGGGCCTGGTTAGAACTTGGATGGGAGACCTCTAGGGAAGACCGGGTGCTCTAGGCTTTTTGCCTCCCGCTCCGCCTTCTTTTGTCGCTCGCGGCGTTCGCGGCTATCTCCGACCCGCCCGGCACAGCTGCAAGCCCCACCTCCTCAGGCCCCTCCCACCACAGCAAGCGTCTGATGGGGCGCTCCCCGCCTGCCTGAGCGGCCAGGCGGCCAGAAGGCGTCCCTGGAAGGCAGAGGCACACCAGACGCTCCGGGGGTGGCCTGAAGGGAACCAGACGTGGCCGCGGACCCGGGGGCCGTCCGTGCGGCCCGCGAGCCCCTCGACCTGCACCTGGCCGCCCCCACTGCAGCCCAGCCCCGGCGTCGCCACCTGTCTGCCGGGGTGGCTCTCCACAGCTCCATACGGAAAAAGCCGCCCCTCCGCCGTTTCGCCATGGCCGAGGGCGGGAGCGGGATCGAGGGCCCAGGCCGCTTCCCCGGGCCTGCCGGCCACCTGGGGCGGGGTCCTGAGCTCGGACGGTGGCGTGGGGGCGAGGGTGGCGTTGCTGGGTCTTAGGGGCCGTGCCAACTCAATGGTGGCTCCCAGTGGCTTCGGGCCAGCTTCTGTCGGGCAGGAGGGCCGGTCCGCTCTGCGTCTGAGCTGCGCCTAGCGCAGCGTGGGCGGGCAGGTGGGATGCCCAAGGGCCCGCGGTCTCCGGGCCCGGAAGCCTCCTGGGCCACTTCCCCGTGAGCGGCCTGCGGGATCTGGGGCGTGGCGCCTAGCTCCCAAAAGTTTGCTGGCTCCCGCCCGCCCTGGGCTGGGGGGTCGCCAGCACCTCCGCCACCCCCAGGTGCCCGAGACCTCCGGTTCCCTGCCTAGGCGGGCGGCGGGGCCCTGCCGGGACGGGCGGGCCGCTGGGCTGACGGTAAGGCCCAAGCGCCTGCTGAGCTGCACCTCAAGAGGCAGCCCGCGACCCCGCCGGCATCTACTGCCAAAGCAGCCTAGAAGGGCCCGATCTCGCCGCGATCGCGGAAGCTAAGCAGGTTCGGGCCTGGTTAGAACTTGGATGGGAGACCTCTAGGGAAGACCGGGTGCTCTAGGCTTTTTGCCTCCCGCTCCGCCTTCTCCTTTTGTCGCTCGCGGCGTTCGCGGCTATCTCCGACCCGCCCGGCACAGCTGCAAGCCCCACCTCCTCAGGCCCCTCCCACCACAGCAAGCGTCTGATGGGGCGCTCCCCGCCTGCCTGAGCGGCCAGGCGGCCAGAAGGCGTCCCTGGAAGGCAGAGGCACACCAGACGCTCCGGGGGTGGCCTGAAGGGAACCAGACGTGGCCGCGGACCCGGGGGCCGTCCGTGCGGCCCGCGAGCCCCTCGACCTGCACCTGGCCGCCCCCACTGCAGCCCAGCCCCGGCGCCGCCACCTGTCTGTCGGGGTGGCTCTGCACAGCTCCATACGGAAAAAGCCGCCCCTCCGCCGTTTCGCCATGGCCGGGGGCAGGAGCGGGATCGAGGGCCCAGGCCGCTTCCCCGGGCCTGCCGGCCACCTGGGGCGGGGTCCTGAGCTCGGAGGGTGGCGTGGGGGCGAGGGCGGCGTTGCTGGGTCTAAGGGGCCGTGCCAACTCAATGGTGGTTCCCAGTGGCTTCGGGCCAGCTTCTGTCGGGCAGGAGGGCCGGTCCGGTCTGCGTCTGAGCTGCGCCTAGCGCAGCGTGGGCGGGCAGGTGGGATGCCCAAGGGCCCGCGGTCTCCGGGCCCGGAAGCCTCCTGGGCCACTTCGCCGTGAGCGGCCTGCGGGATCTGGGGCGTGGCGCCTAGCTCCCAAAAGTTTGCTGGCTCCCTCCCGCCCTGGGCTGGGGGGTCGCCAGCACCTCCGCCACCCCCAGGTGCCCGAGACCTCCGTTTCCCTGCCTAGGCGGGCGGCGGGGCCCTGCCGGGACGGGCGGGCCGCTGGGCTGACGGTATGGCCCAATCGCCTGCTGAGCTGCACCTCAAGAGGCAGCCCGCGACCCCGCCAGCATCTACTGCCAAAGCAGCCTAGAAGGGCCCGATCTCGCCGCGATCGCGGAAGCTAAGCAGGTTCGGGCCTGGTTAGAACTTGGATGGGAGACCTCTAGGGAAGACCGGGTGCTCTAGGCTTTTTGCCTCCCGCTCCGCCTTCTCCTTTTGTCGCTCGCGGCGTTCGCGGCTATCTCCGACCCGCCCGGCACAGCTGCAAGCCCCACCTCCTCAGGCCCCTCCCACCACAGCAAGCGTCTGATGGGGCGCTCCCCGCCTGCCTGAGCGGCCAGGCGGCCAGAAGGCGTCCCTGGAAGGCAGAGGCACACCAGACGCTCCGGGGGTGGCCTGAAGGGAACCAGACGTGGCCGCGGACCCGGGGGCCGTCCGTGCGGCCCGCGAGCCCCTCGACCTGCACCTGGCCGCCCCCACTGCAGCCCAGCCCCGGCGTCGCCACCTGTCTGCCGGGGTGGCTCTCCACAGCTCCATACGGAAAAAGCCGCCCCTCCGCCGTTTCGCCATGGCCGAGGGCGGGAGCGGGATCGAGGGCCCAGGCCGCTTCCCCGGGCCTGCCGGCCACCTGGGGCGGGGTCCTGAGCTCGGACGGTGGCGTGGGGGCGAGGGTGGCGTTGCTGGGTCTTAGGGGCCGTGCCAACTCAATGGTGGCTCCCAGTGGCTTCGGGCCAGCTTCTGTCGGGCAGGAGGGCCGGTCCGGTCTGCGTCTGAGCTGCGCCTAGCGCAGCGTGGGCGGGCAGGTGGGATGCCCAAGGGCCCGCGGTCTCCGGGCCCGGAAGCCTCCTGGGCCACTTCCCCGTGAGGGGCCTGCGGGATCTGGGGCGTGGCGCCTAGCTCCCAAAAGTTTGCTGGCTCCCTCCCGCCCTGGGCTGGGGGGTCGCCAGCACCTCCGCCACCCCCAGGTGCCCGAGACCTCCGTTTCCCTGCCTAGGCGGGCGGCGGGGCCCTGCCGGGACGGGCGGGCCGCTGGGCTGACGGTATGGCCCAATCGCCTGCTGAGCTGCACCTCAAGAGGCAGCCCGCGACCCCGCCGGCATCTACTGCCAAAGCAGCCTAGAAGGGCCCGATCTCGCCGCGATCGCGGAAGCTAAGCAGGTTCGGGCCTGGTTAGAACTTGGATGGGAGACCTCTAGGGAAGACCGGGTGCTCTAGGCTTTTTGCCTCCCGCTCCGCCTTCTCCTTTTGGCTCGCGGCGTTCGCGGCTATCTCCGACCCGCCCGGCACAGCTGCAAGCCCCACCTCCTCAGGCCCCTCCCACCACAGCAAGCGTCTGATGGGGCGCTCCCCGCCTGCCTGAGCGGCCAGGCGGCCAGAAGGCGTCCCTGGAAGGCAGAGGCACACCAGACGCTCCGGGGGTGGCCTGAAGGGAACCAGACGTGGCCGCGGACCCGGGGGCCGTCCGTGCGGCCCGCGAGCCCCTCGACCTGCACCTGGCCGCCCCCACTGCAGCCCAGCCCCGGCGTCGCCACCTGTCTGCCGGTGTGGCTCTCCACAGCTCCATACGGAAAAAGCCGCCCCTCCGCCGTTTCGCCATGGCCGAGGGCGGGAGCGGGATCGAGGGCCCAGGCCGCTTCCCCGGGCCTGCCGGCCACCTGGGGCGGGGTCCTGAGCTCGGACGGTGGCGTGGGGGCGAGGGTGGCGTTGCTGGGTCTTAGGGGCCGTGCCAACTCAATGGTGGCTCCCAGTGGCTTCGGGCCAGCTTCTGTCGGGCAGGAGGGCCGGTCCGGTCTGCGTCTGAGCTGCGCCTAGCGCAGCGTGGGCGGGCAGGTGGGATGCCCAAGGGCCCGCGGTCTCCGGGCCCGGAAGCCTCCTGGGCCACTTCCCCGTGAGCGGCCTGCGGGATCTGGGGCGTGGCGCCTAGCTCCCAAAAGTTTGC